>NW_019174481.1:5934245-6219424 GCF_002260705.1 Seriola dumerili
CACACACACACACACACACACACACACACACACACACACACACACACACACACACACGGTCACACGGTCACACGGTCACACTCTCTCTTTTTTTCAGAACTCAGACATGATGACAGTGGGTGTGTCAGGCTTGCAGGTGGACAAAGTACAAGGTCTATGTTGTGTGTTACTGTGTGTGTGTTCAGACTATTACTTCTCTATGCTAGACAGTTACCACTCCTTGTTTTTACAACATGGACCGGAGTGTTGGGCCGTAAACAAAGACCTGCCGCTGCTGGTTCACACAAGTTCACACAAGGTCACAGCTGATGTCACTCCAGCCCCTATACTCATCACGTATGAGTTTATGTGTGAGTATGTGCGTGCGCACGTGTGTGTTGTGTGTGTGTGTGTGTGTGTGTGTGTTGGTCTACCAGGGTGTAATGTGAACCACCCTGTTCAGGGATGGGTGTGGCCTGAAGTAAATGAGGCAAAAACCAGACTGAGCGGGAAATCAAGCAGAAGGAGCTACCAAGATGGGAGGAGAATGAAAACAACCAACGGAGGAAAGGAAAAGGAGTGAAGAAGAAGTGGACTAGAATAGGCTTGTAGGATGGTACAGCACATGAAATAAGATGGCAGTTTTCCTCTGTGTGGGTGGGGTGGAGCTTACAGTTCATTTACTGTAGAGAGTAAGCTATATTATCTCCGACTCATTCTAGTATAAACTAATGAGGCATGCATTAGCTCACTTGCTTCTGCAACCTGAGTTGACTATTAAACTCCAATCTAATTAGGAATGCTTTAGTGAAAGACGTAGAGAGCACATGTGATTACAACTACCGAACATTAAAGTAGGTTACTTCCTCAACATATCACGTGCATTTTAAACCCTCCTATTTATATTTTTGTCAGTCACTGTGCAGCTCAGAGGATCACATGCTGCATCACACTTTTCCACCTGTCTCATCAGTTATTATGTTGCCTTTATACTAATGCAGTAATGTAGCTGTAAATAAGAGCCGTTTAAAACAGATTTAGTATCAGTGTATCATTCCTAACCTGTCTGCTGAGTAGTTAATCATTAATACACAAAGTTACAAAGCTGACTTTAAATCAGGGAGTCCAGGCAGCCATTATCCTTCTCCAAATATTTACCCCACTTTGACATAGCTGAGCTGTCTGTGCTGCACCAAGCAGATACACAGGCAACACAAAGGGCTGAACTCTGGGGTTAAGGCCAAGTCTAAGGCCAGTGAACACCCACACACGCATGTATATTGTACTTGCGCGAACACAGGAACACACACCACAACTCTTTTAATTCTGTGACCTAGATGAAAACTCGGTTCTGACTGATTGTCTTGCTTGAGGCTTATATCATCCACATCTGATTAGTGTTATGAACATCTTCCCATGAAAAATTGCAATTTAACTGGTCCTGCTGTTTCTGGTACAAATATATTCCCTTCTCTAATTCCCTCAGCATGCACTCTACAAGCATGGTTTAGTGCAGGACCCATGTTTGTGTGTGCGTGCGTGCGAGTGTGTGTGCCATGTAAAAAAGACGACAGAAAGAGAGAGAGTGGCTGTTGGGGAAATGACTGGGTTTGGGTGTGACCTGCTCAGCTATGCACTGGCGATCATGTGAGACCTGTTCTAATTATACACTTCTCGAAAAGAAGGTCGATCCTCTCTCATGGACAGAAAGTGTGTGCACATGTGTCCAAGAGGGTGCATTAGTGTGTGTGTGTGTGTGTGTGTGTGTGTGTGTGTGTGTGTGTGTGTGTGTGTGTGTGTGTGTGTGTGTGTGTGTGTGTGTGTGTGTGGGTGCAGAGGGTGCAAGACTAGTCATGGGGAGTGATGTGGTTTCATGTAACACAACTAAATTGAGAATTTGTCCTATTTCAACAACTCAACCTGTGTGAGAGTGAAGTAGGACAAGTGATTTTTGTCAGTGAACGTGTTTGTGGGTTTATGAAATGGTAGAAGTGTCACAACGTGATGAAGGTGTCTGTGCTTATATGTTTTATGTTTAGGTCTTATCTGCTGGTGTATGTATGCAAATACAGCAACAGCCTTCGTTTTAGATTTCCTCTATTCTTCCTTTCTTTCTCTTTCTCTCGCGCTCTCTCCTGCTGTTTTTTCCACTGTGGGTTTTAGAGACCTGCTCTGTTTTTCATTACCAGTGGAAAAAATGGGGCGATTGGTTAAAAAAAGTATCACCCATCTCCATTAATACAAAAGTCCTAGTGGAAAATGAGTCCAAACTACTAAAATAGGCCCCTGGGTTCCTTCAAATAGTTCCATATATCTGCCAGCTACTCCTTTCCAGTGGCTGACCTCGACCTCAGCATGAATGACAATTTAAACATATGTTCACGTATCGAGATCCTTCCGCCTGTAGATAAAAGTTCCACTGTTTTGTCGGTGAATGTGGTCACCGTATTGAACTAAGGGGCCTGTGAGGTCCAGATAATCAGGAGGACACTTGTGCGTCGTGCTTTTGTAGCAGTTTCATTGCTGCTGAAGGATTCCAGTTTCTTTCAACTTAGGACTTCCTTTTGTAGTTTTGGCCACAATTTTATTGGTTATTATAACATTTTACACACCCAATTCATTTCTGAGATCTAGGAAAACAGCAACATCAGTGAAACGATGAGTCAGGTCATATCACCAGTTGTAAACAAGCCAACAGTTTAGCGAGATTATTTACTTCTTTATGAGGACGTAAAACCACAAATGAGTACATCAGAAATGTTTGCTATAATCACTTATTGCATTGTAAAACTATGCTAAGTATGATACATCATACTTAAATATGATATTATTTAAGTATAATATTATTTACATACTTAAAACCAGTCTGATCGTATGACTGCTTGTGCCTCTTGCCCTGTCAAGATTGTTTTTTAGCAAAGTAGCCACATTCCCAGATTTTTCAATTAAATTGGAAAATCTCTGAAATAAGGAAGTATGACGGTGGCAGTTCCCATCGATAGGAATGATGCCCAAAACTATAAAAGTAGGAGTCAAGAATTATCATTTAATCTAGCTTGTCATTTTGACAAACATACACACACACATGCAAGGCGTTAGCAGATCGTGAGGAAACTTGGGAAGAGTAAGGCATGGGCCTGACAATGTTCCTCTGTCCACATCTGGTTATAAACACTGTTCTCTGAGTCGACTCACACACGCTGTCCTCATCATAACCCTGCCCTGCTCACACACTGCCAATGACCACGAGTCACCAATGTCTGCAGGGGCAGAATACAAACAGAAGTAAAAAACCTGTGTGTGTATATGTCTGTGCTGGAAAATTTGGGTTGAGGTCCACTCATCTCTAGAGATCCTGTGCTCTGATAAAAAGACAGATTGTGAAAGAGTGAGAATGAGGGAGTGAAAGAAAAAGAGGTGTTTGCCTTCCTGCTGCCGTCTACAAATGGAAAATTACTGCATACGGTGCCCCAAATCTGCCCCCAACTTTGCTCTAAAACACACATGCGCACATACAGACACACAGAAACCCCCTCTAACTGCCCCTAGGCCTCTACACAGGAAGTGGTTTGACTGGGTGAGAGCTTCATGATGATGCTATCGCCTCGTTCCTTGCTAGCTGTTGAGACGTGTTGTGCTCAGGGCATCCATCTGAGTTTGTACATGTGACAGCCGATTCATTTGTGTTTTCCTATTCAAAAGCTGGCACATGGCAATGTTTATCACTTCCAGAGGGTCTGTGCTGATGTTGTAAATTCATACAACTGTGTTTATGTACAATGTAATCAGTTGGAAGTGCGACTAACTCCTAAATGACTCCTGTTTGAACTAAATGCAGTAAACACCAGTCAAGATACTTCAGTCTGTCCTAGAAAATTCCACAGTACTGTGTTAGAAACGCCTGACTTCTGTTTCCTGAATCTAAAAAGCTGAACCCCCCCTCCTTTCTGTGCCCTTGATCACACGTTCCAGTCACCTGACCAGAAAAAGGCGGGACCAAAGACAGCACATGCCCTGGGCAGATGGTGCACTCTAACATATGATGTTAACTATAAACTACTGATATTTCCAGTTTGTAACTCCACACATTCCCTTAAACTACCTGTCAGACTGAATGTGCTCAGTCTCTTATCTGTGGCCTATGTCTCTGTCTGAACTCTGACCTCCAGACATCCTGTTCACCTCCTCCCGTTTCTTACCTTGAGTGAGTCGAAGCAAGCGATGACCCGTCCGTTGTCCACCTGACAGCTCTTGGCCGGATGAGCGAACTTGCACTCCTGGTCGGAGCGTGAGCACGTACCCCTCTGGAACTCCCTACATACCTCCAGTGTCAGCCACTTTGTGTCACGGATATGTGCTATGTTCATCGCCATGGTAACACGCTGGCAAAAGGTATTCCAAGCTGAGATCTGTTTAAACGTGAATAAAGTACCTCTAGTGTTTTAATCCACAACTTTAAGGTCTCTTTTTGTTTTTTTTTGTTGGTGCGGTTAAAGTCTGTGACACTCGTGTGTGAAGCTGAAATGAAATACTCAGAAGGAAAGAGAAGCTCCTATTGATTGAGACGGCTCCTTGTCCAAAGTGAAATGTTACAGCACAACGTTTCGCTGGGGATGCTATTGGATCATTTTCCTGATCCAACAACCACTGACAAAGGGATTATATCCGGGAGATGACTTAGCCTAACAATTAAGTTGCCACTCTTGGCTTGACTTTTCTCTTTCACTGTTTATTGCTTGCTGAACAGTCTCATCTACAGCATTCATAAGCCAAGGTGGCAAACAGATGGACAGGCCAAACTGAGAGCCCTCTGGTTCGGTGCAGTGAAGCAGGCAACAAAGGTGATAGTCTGGGTGTAGCCTGCTACAGGTAGGTTAAGGACACTGAGGACCCAGTGGAGGCTTAGAGGGTCGAAGGCGAAGGTTAAAGGCAAGGTGGGTGAGATGCTGCGTGGGCCTGGTGGTGTATCGGGCTGCTGTGGTAAGGCTGGTCAGCTGGTGGAGAGCAGTTGGCAGCGAGGCCGTCTGGTGAGGAGAGCTGAGGCTGGAGCCCTGCCGCGAGGAGTGGATGGTGATGATGGTGAATGGACGAGTGGGCCGGAGCGTAGGCTGCGAGGAGGGTGTGGTCGCTGTCCTTGTACTCGTGTTACTGTGGCAGCAAGCGAGCGAGGCGGGGGGGAGGGAGGGTGGAGCTTCAGCTGTAGAAGCAGGTCAAAGCTGCAGCAGACATCAGGGAAGGCACTTCCTCTGGGGAGAGAGAGAGAGAGAGAGATAGAGAGAGAGAGACACAAAAGAAAGAAAGACAGAAAGAAAGATTAGTCTGATGATACACGTCCAAAGAAAGCTTTCACCTTTATTTTCTCACTCATTTATCTTTCACAGGAGGTTCTGACCTGCAGTGTTTTTTAAAGTCATGCCACTAAGCCTTGCAGCTGTGGGAATGAAGAATATGTAAAAATGTCAGAAATGCAGGGGTGTCAGCTAAAACAAATAATACTTTCACCCGCCCTGCGCTCTAAACACACATAGTGCGCACACACGCTCATCACGCCACGCCACACACAAACACACACACAGATATGCACAAAGCAGCCATTCACAACTTTCCACCTCTTCTGGTCGATGCAGGAAAATCAGATCAAATCCTGTATCACTTACATTTGAGTACAGCAAAGCCGGCCATTGAAAATGTGTTTAGAGGTGAAAGAAAGGAAGAGAGTGAAAGCAAGGGGGAAGTCAAGGCAGGGCATGAGGGAGAAGAGGTTAGTCATTTCCCTTCTTGCGAAGAGGTGTGAGAGTTGGGACCAATGAGAGCTAGTAGAGTTGCAGCAACATTCTGGGCTGAACGCCAGGTGAGAACAGGGGGAGGAGCAAAGAGGAGGCTGACCTGCCTGCTACTGGGGAAAGAGAGAAAGAGAGAGACAGACTGAACTAATAACTCTGCTATGACTACTTGATTCCTCGTGAACAGATGATAAATTTCTTGAAGACAAACAACCTATCATGAAAGGCCATGTTGCAATGATCTCACACACTTGTGAACCTGTCTGCTGTGATAATATAATGCTTATTATTTCACTTTTATAATGTCCCATTTATTACATGCAGAAGAAATCATGGGTTGTTTTTTTGTTCAGAATTTTGTAATGCTGCCAGTGGTTCTATTTTTGGTGAATCCATTGTACAGGGTTTGCTAGGGGAATTTGAATGATTGGGCTCCCGGGGGCCCATTCTGCTCTTATCGCACAGGCAGGGTAACTCACCACACCCTGTGTAGCGAAATCGCTTTCCCCAGAACAGCATGTGCCCCTTCAGCAATCCTACGAACCACTGCTAACTTTACAGCACTGCAACACTGCAACACGCTACATCAGAGCCCTGCAGCAGCGCAGCCCAGGTCATGATGACCCAGCAACATGGATATATGTTGGAGAGAGAGGGAGAGAGTGAAGGAGGAAACTGCTTAGTTTCACCTTGGATGACCCATACGATAGCAAAAATAGCATCACTGCTACAAATGACCTTTGGATTGCTAGCATAATCGCAACAGAAATGTTACAACTGCCCTACCCTCACCACACACACACACACACACACACACACACGCACACACACACACTGGCGCACACATAAACACACAAACACTGCAAATTATCTTCCATAACATGTACTTTAGACATAAAATAAATTCCCTTTTCAATAATATACAAACATGAAAAGATATATCACCTCACTGCTCAATATTTTCAAATGACAGATCGTAACATTTTATTAAATGCTGCTATTTTTTAAATGAGAAGCATTAATGTTTCTTTGTCAGATTAATAGCCCTTTCATACCAAAATAAATTTTTGACCAAAAGCGACTGGACTGAATGTCTTGTTTTGGAATGAAACGAGTCCAACATACGCCATTTTTATGTTTTCATTACTTAGGGCATGCCTCTGTTCCCATGAACTTACTCTCATTCATCATTTCATCTTCATTGCTGTGAAAATGTCAAGTCAGCCAAGTCTAATCTTTCTGTGTAACCCTGTATACCCTGGGACCTGTGTTTTTAATATCTCATAATGTTGATGTTACTTGTATTTGTTGCTCCAGCTCAGTCTGACAGAGTTGAAAGCAACGCACTATTACTCCACAAATATACTTTTTCATAAGTTAAATTCAGGTGAGTAACGACCTTTTCTGAATTCATCAGACTGAACTCAAGGCACAGCTGGAGATGAACTAATGAGAAACAGAGACACCTATTATATACTGTATATAGAATTTTTTTTTAAATTGAAGGCGCCAGGGGCTGTCTTCAATCATATGAGAGAATGTGATGACTTGATACATGAAAAGCAAACGACCCCTGCTTTTTGTGTGGCTGCCTAATCGGTTTCTATGGTTTCTATTAGAGATAGACGAACGGACATCTGTATGAGAGAGAGACAATGTAGTATGGTGTAAGACAGTGCCAGAGTGATAATGAGGGCTCATCATGATCCATCATGTCTGGACATGGCCATCCTTCCCCTATTGATTTCTTCATCTCAATGGTCTTTCATGTCAGTATGCCACTCCCTCTATCTAATTCCACTTGAACTGTCAGTGCTCTTTGTCTCCGAGGCATCCATTTAAAATAGATGACTGTTTAATATGATCTACTCCTTTCCTCTAACCAGACGTTATTCTGTTTTAACCAGTGGATCCTTGACTTCTTTGGTATTCCTGTTCTCTCCACCTCCCTCAACTCCTTCCATGCTTGTGTCTTTGTGCCCTCAATGTCACTGTCTGGCTTGCGTTCTCTTCCAGCACCCTCATCAGCACTCCCTCAGATTCCAAGGTCTTGCAAGCTGGTGCAAGGTCAACCACACTGGAGGAAGAGGAGATAGCGAGAGAACCAGCAAGAGAGACTGTATGCTTCCTATAACCCTTTTGGACACGTGGTAGAAACATTACATGGTTGCAAGAAGAGGAAGTATGTCTTCAATATTAGCACATCACCATCGGCTCATGGTCATGTGATGCCCGCATATGCCTCAACAGCTCAGACAGTTTCTGACATGAAAAACAAGCCTGCCCGTCTTTTCCTTTCTCTTGGTAATGAGTCAAACAACAAATCTGTTCTCAACGCTGTCGAAATCCACCCTTCACCTTCACCAAAGCGCAAACTATGCATAAAACCTGCCAGTGATTTGCTTGGTGGACTGTGATGGATGGTGCTCTGACATTATGAGGTTTTCTTGGACAGAGAGAGATGTTTTGTTATGAAGACATGTCTCAACTGATTGAAAAGTTAGTACAATCAAAGCAACATACTAATCTGGGCTGATCTTAAAGTTGTCATTATGACCAACTGCAAGAGACAACAAGGAAGAGGGTGTGGTTCACAGTTATGATAAGACTTCCTGAAAAATGACTTATGCTATATTAACTGTCTAGTTCAGCATGGACCTTCAGCTCAGGTCATGTTACTGGAGGCACTGCATGCTCACATAAGAAATAATACACTGGGGCGAACTGATGCAGTATGAGTGGAGATAAAGGGAAAATAAAGATATGCTACTTCTATATTGAAATATCTGCTATGGCGCCCGGGAGCTGACCGACAAACCACAGCTTCTAGCGGAAGTTTTTTTTTTTTTTCAGCTTTGACTGCAGAGAAAGAGCCGTTCATCTCCTTTGGTTTGCTGCTGTTCAGTAAAAGGAGTGGTTTCAGCATATTGACAGAGGTGTAGTCAGGGTGACAGTGTGCTGAGACAGGTCATCTCAGTGGAGGACGCTGGAGGAAATGCAACACCCTAGGCCTCGCTGCTGCCGCTCCATGTGCTCAGGTTATAGCATGTCAATGCTGCCCTCACTGACCTTTACGTAAACACATACACACTAGTGCATACACTGACATGTGAGCATGTTCTCCTCACTGACTAATGGCTGCTACCCTATACACCATAGCTCTTCTATGCCACCTTTCATATTGTTGAGAGATCTCACCAAGTAAGGTCTGCTTAAAATTAATCTAAGGGTCAGGGTTAGGGCAACTAATACACTGTTTGTTTAACATCTTATTTTTGAGTTTGGATGTTATGAATAAAGTTTATTGATGACACACAGCTGATACAGACGTCCATGCTCCAGACAGTAGTTACACAGTAGTCCTGACCATAGTTAGTATTGTTACCATTCTCCCTAGCGTCATCGTCAAGTCATCATCTCCTCTCAACTATTAGTTTTACTGACTTATTTGTCATCGGATTAAATAACGCGGTTCTGAAAGAGTCTTAGGCAAGGAACACACAAGAAACAAAGCCTATTGATTCCTCTGAGAGCAAACCTTTGTAGACAATACGATCTCTTGTTTAGCATACATGGACAGAGCTATGCGCGCACACACACACACACACACACACACACACACACACAAACTGACAAGACACACAAATGCAAACCTATACAAAACACACAAACCTCTATGTGTCCTGACACTGAGTATTCTTAAGCTGTGGTGAATATCTGACTGTGTGCAACACTGCATCTTTGTGTGCATATGTATGTGTAAGGATGTGGTGAAGTCAGCGGGCTGCGAGGATAATGGCTGTCCTTACGGTTTAATGAGTGGCTCATTGGCTCAAATTTATGTTGTCAGCGTCAACGTGCTGAGACGTGATTTGTACATATACAGGCAGGTGACAAATTTCAGAAAAATCTGAATCAATAAGTGAAGAAGCATAGCAAGTGAACAACTGGTGAGTATTAAAACAATGTAAATCTATAAACTTAATAGTCATCAGATCTCAACCTAATAGAACACCTGTGGGATTTTGAATGGGGATATTAGATGAGGCAATATCTTTTGGAGGAATGATGTTTATCCCTCCATTAGAGTTTAGCAAAATTTATGCTATACTGAAATTAAGCTGCAGATCATGGTGGATCAACACCTTACTAAGACACTGTTTGTGTTGCTTTTTCCCATTTTATTTGCATCCATCTGTGTATATACACATATGGTTAAACCTAGTTGTTATCCCTCAGGCGACAATGAAAATTTACAGACAGTAATATATAGTGTGGGCCAATGAAAAAAAAAAAATTTCTTTTCCAAATACATTCTAGCCGTTTTGTGTAATTAATATCATATTATTTATTTAAATATATATAGAACAGAATCTTTTTAATTCCTGAGCATACACATGAATGTCTAATCATATATGCCAATTATCACAAGGCACACACAGCACCTACGTTTAGCTTTTTTGTCAGCATATTACATGCACACATACGAAGCCAGTGACCAGTTTTATCTTCTGCATTAGTTATCTTTAGAATTTTCATTTAGGCAAACATTTTAATAGAGGGCCGATGATGCTAATGCATGTAGCATACCCACATTCTCTGACTTGTGTAGAGGCCTGTTTCTTAATATACTGAGGCAAATAGACCCAGTCACAGTGATACAGAAAGAGTGACAGAAAGAGACTGTGAGTGAGAGAAAAAGACTGTATGGGCTGGAATGTATTATTTCATTTTTACAACTGCCTGTCTCTATTTTACAGATGGAGAGTTTTAAGATGTCAGGGCTGTGAGCAGGAGCTGATGCACCTTGGGTGAAGAAAAACAAGGGCAAGGCTTGTGTTGACATGTGTACTTCTGGACAGAACAACAAAGAAATAACCAGATGCTTATTACTGACTCCACAAACAGCAGCTCCACACGCTACTTGCCCTGCTGATTAGGAGTGTTGTGTAGTTCAGATACAGGTGAACACTGGTGGTTTTGTAGTCTCTTTACTGAAATGTCTGAAAACAGAAGCCTAAAATTATTACTGGTTGCTTGATATGTTGTATGGCGAGTTAAAGACTCAATTAAATTCAATTACTGGTGTAATAAAGAACTGAGTCTCCCACAGTTGTTGAAGTCAATTCATTTTAGCTTAGCTTGGAATTTTGTTAAGTGGAAGGTGTCTTACTCAGCCAAAGCTGTGTTAAACTGTTGCTCAGAGGGGTTGAAATGTGGTCATAACACAGTAGGAACATACAGAGAAGCCCCTCGTGTAATAAAGGCTTAACCTGTCAGCGCATATTCAGCCATGCACATAATCCTGTCTGTAGGGCAGATCCTAGATCATAGGCAACGCACAT
Source organism: Seriola dumerili (assembly GCF_002260705.1). Taxonomy (NCBI): domain Eukaryota; kingdom Metazoa; phylum Chordata; class Actinopteri; order Carangiformes; family Carangidae; genus Seriola; species Seriola dumerili. Next base: position 5,945,353 of record NW_019174481.1, read on the forward strand.
TCATGCAGAGCAATTTGCACCTGAATTCACATGCATATACAACTGTACGCAGAGACAGCAGTGTGATCTTTGGCATTATTGCCTACTATATTCACATTGACAACAACAGCACGTTCCTCAGGCTCCTGCCAGACAGAAATTGACAGTCTACCTGCAGCAGGGCTACCATGGGGATTTTAAGTCTCAACAATGCAATCTGCCAAACATCTGTCTGTGTTGCGCATGCTTGCATGTACGCACATACTTGTGTGTGTGAGCTACTGTCTGAGCCACACTGAATCCTTCTAAGTCACAACAACAACATTCCTCATCATTGCCCCAACCACAGACACACCACCAAGAGGAAGCCCGGAGAGGCCAGTGGGAGGAGGGCAGAGGTGGTGAGGAGACGGACAAAGAGAGGAGAAGAGGGAGTAAAGGCTAGAGTTAAAAGCTCTGAAGGTTCTCGAGCTCTAGCTCTGTATTTTACCAGATGTACGTCCTGCCGTTATTCAGACAGTTTTTGCACTCTACGAAGGAACAAATGTTTACAAAAAACATGGAAAAAATCGTACTTGAGTCTGATAAATAGCCAGTTATTATCGCTATGAAAACACTTTCTGCCATTTATCTTAGTATGATCCACACAGACGGATTTAACTCCTGAAAAGAATGAAAAACATTACCGGGCAATCACACGTAATCTCCCAAAGCCTTAATAAAGTAGGAAGTTACTTACTTTTACTACATCGACAAGTAAAATCCCTCCATTTACTGGGTCTCCTTCTCCCTGTCTCTCTTTCGTTCTTGCCCCTTTCCTTCTCTCTTCAACTTTCTTCCTCTCTCTCAGTTACTCCCCCTCTGTCAGACGCATGCAAACACTCACTTAGTCACACACACACACACACACACACACACACACACACACACACACACACACACACACTCACACACACACACACACACGCACACACACACACACCCACACACACACACTCCCACAGACAGAGTCACCCTCTCACACACTCTCTCTTCCCGCGACCCGGAATGCTTGGCAAGATTCTACTGTACTGAAATACTGTGCTCACCATATAAGGTAGCAGCGGCTTCACATGTCACACATAATTTACATGCAATGGGGCGGGAGTTTGCCTTACACAGTACACACACACGTAGAAACACACATACACACATGCAAAACCATGCTTCCCCCTTTAGGCTGACGCAGCAAAGGAGGTAAAAGAGGTAAAAGAGAAACAAATTTTACCCTTCCCCTTGTTAACCAAGCCCTGGAGGATAACTCCCAACATGTCTAATGTTGAGTCAGACGAAGGGAATGAAAGCTGAGTGGGCGATCTATTGATCCTCTCCACTGCTTCCTGGAACAACCACGGCCCTCCAAACACACACGCACACACACCAGCAAATTTTCTTGCTAACTAGCGCTACCCTCAGGAAGTAGCTATTGTGTGACTGGCTGCTTTGAGCCAAGAATGTGTCTAACTGTGTGTGTGCATATGTCTGTGCATGTGTGCGTGTGCCTATATCTATAAAACAAGCCGTAACAAATAGGTGTTAACCCTGTGGCCCACATACTGGATGCACACACACAGCACACACTAAAGCAAACAATCCTCATATCTCTACCTATGCTCCACTGCACAGGCGCTACTTTGGAAAGTAAAGACTGCAGCATACACAGGAGGAAAGATCTAGATAAACCAATGAGACAAGGAGGAGGGTTATGAACCAAGCTCTTACCTCTCACATTGCTCTCCAGTTTGTGTATGTGTGCTTCCGCGTGTCGATTGACTCTGTGTGTTTATGCGTGTGTTCAGACAGGCCGCGACAGCAGACCCCCAGGCACCGGCTGGACCATTCTCAGGCAGGCAGGCAGAGCGCAGCAAGGCAGAGGGACTGGCAGAAGAGAGGCAAGCGAGTGAGCGAGTGAATCAGCAGCGAATGAGTAGAGGAGCTGTGCGGAGCCGAGCACCAGAGAGAGAGAGAGGGAAAGAGAGCAAGAGAGAGAGGAGGAGTGTTTGTCTGTGTGTGTGTGTGTGTGTGTGTGTGTGTGTGTGTGTGTGTGTGTGTGTGTGTGTGTGTGTGTGTGTGTGTGTGTGTGTGTGTGTGTGTGTGCATGCGCGCGTTGCAGCGTTGGCTGTGCGCTAGTGTCTCCCCTCCCCTGCCTCTTGAAGTGGCTGAGCTGGGCTGTGCTGAGCTGTGCTGAGACGGGCTGGGCTGTGTCTCTACTGACTCCCCAGCCTCTGGATCGTCTGTCTGCTGCCCGACGAAAGTGGTGTTCGCTGGGCGGCAGTAGCAACAGCTGTCGAGGAGGAGGAGGAAAAAGAGGAGGAGGGAGCCCTGACTGCACTGGGCATACAGATCCTGCAGTCCCCTCTCCCTCCCTCTCTTCCTCACTGAAGGAAAGCCACGCCCCCCCCCCCCCCCCCAAAAAAAAAAAAAAAAAAAACAACACCAGGAAGTGCTGGCTCAGTTACAGCAACGCTGCCCTTGCCTTTCCAGTGAGGCTGAGGAAGGAGAGAGTGACGAGGGAGGAAGGAAAGATTGAGAAAACACAGTAAGAAGATAAAGAGGGAGGAAAGAAGGAAAAGAAGGGGAATTAGTAACATGATAAACATATAAGCAAGGGAAGTCCATGAAGAGTGAGGAAAGGCATTAGAAGTTAAAGCTGTGACAGTGATATCAAATGCAACCAGACAGGAAAAAGTGATACAGAAACAAGTGAAACAAGGGACTTTGAGGTAAGGAAGAATAAGGAGAAAAACAGCAGCTGGAAAGAATGAATAGATTAAGGAGTGTGGGGGAAAGAATTATGGAAAGATTTACAGGGAGTTTGTGACAGATTAGGTCTGGCTTCTGTCCGGATCACCTCTCTCTTTTTCATACTATTTGTCTACTGTGGCATGCAACCCTCAGACACCTCAGCTCAGCATCACACTCACAGCTCTTGCCCACAATATAGAAGCAGAGCACACTGAACTGCACTGAATCAAACTGGACTCTGCTACTACGTGGTTATTAATTCAGAGTAACATGAAGCATGTAAATACTTGGGAAACAACACAAAAAAGCATACCTGTGCAGTTTGGTTGCAGGTCAGCAATATATCATAGAAAGGCTAACCGAGACAACACTGAGGTAACTTGCTGTTGCCAACTCTCCTGTATTGTTGTTGACTCAAGGATTCTGCCGCCACAACCCCAGCATCCAGGGGAAAGCCAGAGTGGCTAAAGGAGCCTCCAAGAATTTGATTTGGACCTGATGCTGCAATATCCGGTAGCCATGGAGATAGTGGCCTTGGCATCTGCAGGAATCTTTACAGATTTTGAGCTGTGTGCTGATGCCAAGTTTACTGACTGATCCTTCATGTTGTCTCTGACTCACTTCATTTTATTGTGATCAAGGAGAGAGTGCATTCATAATGATGCCTGTTTAGAATATTGAGAGTGGCTTTGCAATGTATTCTAATTTATAGAGAGAAGATTCCACATACTGCAGCTGAATCCACTTTGTCTGAGGTCACACCTGCACCTATAATGCCATGTGCTGATATATTAGCCTGGTCACAGGGAGATGTAAGAACTCCCTCCTTCTTTGGTTTATTTGCATATACATGTATAATACTGCAAAGAATATACCAATGCCTCTCCTATGTAAAACTGTCACGCCTCAGCTGTCTTTCTGTTCCACTCCTTCCCTCCCTCTGTCTCTGGACCAGTTTCTACTGCTGCACAGCTCTGTTTAATACAAAGCTGGTGATAAGTCATCTCTAATTTACACAGCAGGGCCTTAAACCCCGGGTGACAATCTGTGGTAGAGCCCCAGCTGCAGTGCTAACCCTTTACCTAGCCAATATTCTGGTGCAATGTGCCTGCACACTCACAGAGCACAAACACACACTGTATACCTCAGACAAACAAGGGATGTCATAGTACTATTTTTGAACTGATCAAATTTTGATGGACAGTGGCATTATTAGTCACAACAGCAAAGTACATGCCTTGATCTATTTCAAACCATCATTCATTAGTGATGGAAGGAGGTCTATTTCCAACCATGGAAACAGCCCTGCTTGAGCACATATAGTATGCTTTTTGGATTAGCAGAGCCATCTGTTTGACTGCTAATCAATGGGAGCAGCAGGTCATTCTAACCTGCAACTGGAGTTTTTCCTTGACCCATTATGAAGAAACATGGTGATTGATGTTGTTGTGGCACAATAGGAGACACATTAGCAACGCCTCCAAAGGTCTGGGCTCTCTGTGAAACTCTGACACTGACGTGGAATTTCCCCTCTTCTACTGCAGCTGAGAGTACGCCAATGCTTCTGCTCCTCTCTGCGTCTTTCTCTTTCTCCTCTGCAACGCTAGTCCATATTTCCTACTCATTATCATTCTTCATATGCTATCTCCGAGTCTGTTTTTTCATCACTGTCTCTCACTTATGACTACATCTTAATTCCCCTCCCTTTGAAACAACCACAACCACTTCTCTATTTGTCACAACCCACAGGACCATATTCCCCTCGTCCAATTAGACGTATGAGTACAGAGCCAAGGTTTGCAGTTGCCAGATGGTTTGCTCATTCAGTAATACTGTCAGGTTTCATTTTGCGTATAATCTGATCAACTGTAAAACAGGGGCCTATTTCTCCTTTTCTGCCTCATATTTCTTTATTTGAAGTGACATCAGACATATGTCTTAACTTCCTGTTCTACATGTCTTGTATCTAACAGATAAGATGACGGTGTGACCGTTGTTCTCTCGAAGATCAATGAGGCTGTAGAGGTGTTAGGTTTCAGCAAAGAGCAAGAAGAATCAACATACTGGGGTTGAGCAAACTGCTCACAGACATACTAATGTTAACCAACCGAAAACAGGAAGAGGTATGTGTGTGTGTGTGTGTGTGTGTGTGTGTGTGTGTGTGTGTGTGTGTGTGTGTGTCTGTGTGTGTGTGTGTGTGTGTGTGTAGTTAAAGGGGACTTCCACTAATTTTACACATCAAGATCAGTGAACTACAAGGGTTATGAGTAGCACTCAGCCTGTGAAAACAGTTGTACAATGTCTTCTGTGGCTCTGGAGTGAATGTAACCTGAGTAATGTCACTATCAAATTGCATTATGGGGAACTGAGCTTGATCCACATGTAGGACATAAATCAGGGTATCGCAGTCTCTACTTCATCAACTCCGTTCATTATTTTTTTCTTATTATCAGTCTTTTGAAAGTCCCACAGATGTATAGCAGTGAAATAAAAGAATAAAAGAGTAGGAAGCTCAGAATATTCTAGAAACTTCCTCATGAATCACATTAACCCTAAGCCAAAACAGTCTGGCATAGGTGACCCCTTTGCCCCAATCAAACCATCAAATCCCTAACCCTTCACCTTTGTCCACCCTTTTTTTCTCGCGCTCCTCCCTGATGAGCGCATCTTTCCACCTTAAGCTTCTCTATCATCTCAACGCTCTGCTATTTCCCAGCTCTCTGTAAATGACACTGGCTGGCTGATGTGAACTCTCACTCCACTGAGGAAATGTCCCAGAGCTTTTGTGTGCCATACTCTGACAGCTCATCTATCACTAAGGCTGCAAATACATATTACACTCCCATTACAGACCATCACAGCAACAACTGTAACAGTACACAGTGTTGCAGAAAGGCCCACAGCAGGGAGGAGCATTCAGCCATTTCTCTATGGTTTATTTTGGAGGCCGCAAACAACTTCTGTTTATGTTATGTGTTACTTTATAATGTGTGAGGAATACACCACATATACAAAGATGCTATAAAAAATGCTACACTAAAAATGTGCATGACAGTGGGAAAAGTTGTAAATGTGTGTCTGCTGACAAATACCCCTATTCTACTGTGAATTTGCAGTTATGTTTCCCTGCAGCATACTTTGTGGTTTTCTCTTAACTTCTTTCCACTTTGACGCAGTAAGGGGAAGCAGGTGAAATTCAAGCTGTCAGGTTTGAAATACAGAGAGAGGAAATAGCACACTGTCTTGTCCCCATATGACACCACTGTGCATGTGTGTGTGTGAGTGTGTGTGTGTGCAAGATTCAAGCTTGAAGCTTATCTTGGAGATAAAACGAAAACGAATGGAAACACCCTTTGCAAAGATGTCTTTCACTTGGGCTTTCAGCTATTTTTCTGTCTAAACGTAGCCTGCAGATATACTGCTGCAAATATTATATAAACTCTCCTTACATCTCAAACGTCCTACGGACCCTTCATAGTGTAGAGAATAATAAGACAATGTTGCACGTTGGCTTTACACCAGCAGAGAAACTTTCCTCCTTTGCAATATGTAAGAGAAAGTAAACGAGAAACTAAGGCATCATCAATAACACAGTTACAAAATCTGAAGAAATAAAAAATAAAAACAACAACAAAACAAAGAGGAAATGCTGAATGATACGATATATCATTATACTATAGAGTCATTGTCAGTTATTTAAAGATATTTTACAGAGACAGCTGCTTACCTGCGTGTCTGTCTCTCGCTGACGTGCCACTGGGACAGACCAAGCCACTTCAACACAGGTCATGCTGACGCAATGCATTATGGGATGAACTAACATCTTTAATTCTCTCTTCTCCTACTTCTCTCACTCTCTCATAATAGCACCTTCTGCTTGGCAACGGCCATACCACAAATGTGGTCAGGTTTAGAGTGAACCATCACTGCGCAACACTAAGTCTCCATGACAACCACTCCTTTATCTCATTTGCATCTTCTTCTTGTATTATCTACTGATGCCAAATATGGTCACCTTGTTATTATCCCCGCCTCTCTCTGCGTCCCCTTCTTATAACTTCCTCTTTCCCTCCATTTTCAAACTGTGAGTATACACTTTGTGTATAATGTAAATGCGTCTACAGGCATGTGCGCATGCTTGCAGCCTGTGAATGTGTGAAAAGAGGAAGTTCCTGTGACATTAGAACTGTTTTGTAGCCTGAGAGATAAGCGGTGAAACAGCTTGGTAAATCAGGAAGTAGGGTGTTGTAAGGCTGCAGTTGAGAGATTTAAAAAAAGAAAGGGGACTTGCAGTATGTTATCACAATCCCCACAGGAGCTACATCATCACAGGATTTCACTTACCCCCTCAATTCTTCTTCATAGAGGTTGGTAGAGGTATTTGCCCCCCCTCCTCTTCCTCCCCAAGGACTGTGTCTATCAAACTATCACTGGAATGTTGAACCAGGCCCCTGGAGCCCACACACACAGCAACACTCAGCAGCACTCAGCACCTGTCTCCGACTGCCAGCACAGAGAAAGAGACACAGTCAATCACACTGGACAGCACAGCAAAGGGGAAAGAGCAGAGAAGAGTGGGAGGCAGACAACAAGCATTTTATCAGCAGAAAAACACATACTGAGTAGATTGCACATTGCTATGTGCAACACATCACATGAGGGTTAAACCAATTAATTTGTTAGTGCAATACGTCGTTATTAAATTAACGCCAGTGTTTTTCAAATATTAGAACACGTTTCAAAAATTCCACACGTTGCTGCATAATGTTGTTATCGCAATACATATTTGGAGCTACTAATACAAATTCGCTGGAAATAAGTATTTTTTCAGAAAAGAGTTTTTCAAAGTTTTTTTTTACAAATTTGAAAATGTCAGAGTCTTTATATCTGGCATTTAGGCGACTTTTTATGCAGAAAACAACTATAAAAATCTAGTTTATAGTAGTCCCAATACAAAATCTGATGGGTAGCAAGATGATTAAAAGGATCCAAAGAGGCATCTCAAAATTCCCAAGACGAAACAAGAGAGCATTGTGTGTTGTGTGTGATGTGACCTCCCACCTCAGGCTTCCTAGACATATCATCTCTCCATTTGACACTTTAACTTACGCAGGCGGTTTCTGGAGAACTCCTGAGGAAGAAGCATCAGGGGCCCTGAGCACCAGTCGGCCTCCCCTCCTCTGGCTGCAGGGCTGGTGGGACTCGGAGGATTGGAAGTCAATGAAACCAGGCCTAATTTAGCCTCCACTGCTCCATGTGCTGCCAGGAATCAGAGTGAGACTCCTTCCCTTTTTAGGGCTCCCTGGACACTGCAGTCTGCAAGTGGCACTACTGCATTCCTAGCAACACTAAGGAGCTGGAGAGAGAGGGGGAGAGAGAGATGACTGTCAAAATTTGTTATATGAAGGTGCCATTTTACTTATTATCTAGGTCTAAAAGTCATAATCTTCCACTGTGGGAACTATATAAATATTTTAACAAAGCACCTATTTATTCAATATTACTCACACTGTGAGTTTATCTAGCCTGCCTGTTTGGAAACCTTTACAACCACCTTATCTTTACGCCACTTTCAGTAGATATGTGGACAGCCTGCTCCTGTAACTGACTCAGACACTGTCACAACAGCTTGCCATAAAATCACACCAGTAATTAGGTGTGAAGACAGGACTAATCAGAGATTCTATACTTACACTATCCACTCAGCCAGGCCCTGATACTATGTCATGTAATCTTTAATAACCCCGGCTGCACTGAAACTAGATGCTGCTGGCTTAGAAATGTATTTTTTCTCCATCGTGATCTGGTTGTTTTTCATTTGACAGAAAGAAAGAGACACTTAATAGATACACAGTATTTTAGTTTTTGAGTTTTAAAATTAATTAATTTCTTTCCAACTCGTGTGGTATAAATAAACCTCAGAAGATTTGGATTTGTTTAATTTACACATACTAAATTACTCCACCATACCATTAATTGGCTAAAAGAAACAGATCAAGACAGCATAGCAAAGTATAATAAGTTGCAATGTATCTTCTTTAAGCCTAAGAACACTAAAAATGAAAAAAAAGGGGAAGGGAAAAGCAGCGCTACAACTCATGCACTCATGAAAAAGATAGACACATCACTATTTATTAACCCTGGCAGCCCATGTGTTTAAAATAAATGGATTAGATGAGGATTACTCATTGAGCCTCGACTCCTTTTGCATCCCTGTGTTTTCTACTCGTGATATGACTACACGTGTATTATTGAAGACAGTGATCACATAAGCCATGGTATGGAATACACAACAGGATTATCTATGCTGGAGTGCTGAAGTCTCATCTTCACCTCCCACCTCGTATAGGGAGCAGACAAATACATGTCTGCTGTTTTACCCCAAGTGTGTGGAATAACCCCAGCAAAGGCCGATTCAAAGTGACATAATCCCATTAGTCTATTCAAGGTCCCTGTCCGACCACCCCGCATAATGAGGAGATAAAGGCTACTAGGGCAATATGAATAAGTAACTGTTTTCATAAAGAGAATTATTCATGCCTCTTGTGTCATGGACAACTATTAATTCAATTAACCTCCTCTCATAGGAATTAATTATTACAATTTTAAAGAACCTTTGTGTTTAATTAAATCTTTGGCTGTACATCAGCATCTTCATCAATTATAAGATGGTTGTTGAGACTTATTACAAGCTGTGACAGTGGGGCTGGTATTGTTTTCACCTTATGAGTCTGTGTGTGTGTCATTATGGCAAAATGTGTTCCTGGAAACAGCTACTGTAGTGGGTACTAGCACGCGGCTTTGAGTACTTTGCCAGGTGATTACATATTGGTGGACAGATATTGTCACCACAATAGGGTCCCAACCATGCAAGATATAGCCATGAAACTTTACAGATGGGCATGACCCATGAGTACTGAGTACTCATGTAATGAAGTAGTAATGACTATGACTACTAAGTACTAATATAATAATGTCGCAATAACTACTCAGTACTCGGTGGTTGGAACGTCAACATGTTGATGGCCGTCGCGGCTGGTGTGATCCCCTTGCAAGATGGTTTCTAGTTTACCATGCCTCTTCCATATCCAACTCCAGCCTTCTCACCTCCATATATAGTGCAATTCTCTGGAAATCCTTGCAGCTCCTTGGAAATCCCTCTACCACCTACCATTTGTGTAAATGATGAGCTCCGTAACTGTCATCATGCAATCAGATAAGGAACCTCATAGTTGGAGGCTAATAAGCGACAGGTGGCATCAATAAAACATGAAATTACAGCCCTCTGATGCTGATTAAGTAGTACCTGTCCTGCCGGTACGTTCAGATAACAGTCAGTCATCCAAAGGCACAGTTAATTAATAATAAACAACAAATCAGGAACTAGAGTGGGTTGTCCTAAACCATGTTTAGCCCTGTTAACAATCATTCAACTGCACTGCAAAATATTAACTAGAGACCATAATGCAATGGGATCACACCAACCGCGATGCTCGTACATGTTGCCTTTCCAACGTTCTGACATTCCGAGTAGTCATTACTTGATTATTACATGAATACTAATGTTGGAGCAAGCAGATCTTCAAACGCGGCCTTCATTTTAATATCAACTACACGCCTGAAATGTTCTGTGATGGCACAGTTGTAATGAAAGTTATGAAAAATGCCTCTGTGATAGTTCTTGCTGCCCGAAGTGTACACACACACACACACACACACACACACACACACACACACACACACACACACACACACACACACACACACACACACACACACATACACACACACGCAGTCACGGCTGGTAATCATTAATGTTCACTATAAAGTACAAACTAGACACTCTTTTCTTTTACAATAACTTCAAATGCAAACTTGGGTTTCATTATGTCTTATGCTGCTTTATTTATTTTTTTCTTAAATATTAAAATGGGCAGGGCTAGTTTTTTATCAGTTCATCTCATCCAATACTGAAGTAACCTCATTTTTAGGGTTGGTTGATATGGGATGCAGTCAAATATGAACTTCCAAACAGTATTGATCACATATCAGTCACATGTCTGCTGGTGCTTTAAAAGATATTTCTAGACAAATTTTCAGAAATGATAAATTGCAACTACCCACTGCAGGTCAGTTCATTTACTTGTAGCTCCAGCGTGTAATGCATCCTTTAGTGTGACAGAAAAAACATTTACACTGTATCAAGAGATTAAAGGATAAGCTCACAATTTTTCAAGCCTGTCTTAAAACAACAGTTTTGCTAGCTGTAATCATTCGTCCTGTTCATGCTGGCCATCAGGAGATGGCTCCCTAAAGCATTTCTAGTGTAAGTGATGGGGCACAAATCCATAGCCCTTGTTCTGTGCAAAACTGTGAACCTATCCTTTAACACAAACAAAATTCCAGACAGTATCCACTCTCATATAACAATATCAATAAATAATTATTACATTGTCTCATTTGACTGAATACAGAAAAAGGGTTTGAGCCTATATCAAAAACATTTTCTATATAGTACCAGACCCTCCACTTAGTAACCTAGCAACCAGTGAACTCAACATGGCACCTATTGTAACTCTAAAACTAGCTAAGCTGAGTGCCAGACATAATTATATCTCTCCTCAGCCAATCACATAAGGCCCTGAGCCATAAATAACAGACTGCTCCCCTACAGAGCACCAGTCTGTGCCGAAAAGTCAACAAACACTTTCTCCAGTAGGCTAGCGGCTCTTGCTCACTACTGGATTCGTCTTGCTCAGAGGAAGACAAACAGAGGGGGAGAGAGACAGAGGGCTATAGGTTTACAAAGAGAACGAGAGATAGAGAGAGTTGAGAGGAAAAGAAAAACAAATGTAGTCTGTGATTACTGAGTCATAATGAAGGCTGTTGGATGGGACTGTGGCTATGAGCTATGTCATTAAAGACAGTGCCGAGTGGCTGGAAAACCTACAGGTTTCTATTTGAAACACTGGCATGCAGGAAGACAAAGACACATAGCACTCGATTCAAAATGTCCTTTCAAATAGCATCTTCAAAGTTATTAAAATATTTCACAAATATTACATTAATAATCTCAATAGCAGAAGCTCTGTTGTAAGTGGCTGGGGCTTCATTTTCAAGCCTTATAACCCTGTGTGTGTTTTTGCCAGACAGCTACCGCAGCGCTCTGTGAAACAGCTTAGTCTCTGGGGCCTTATATTTAGATTTTACGACCAATATTGAATTCTAACCCAAGATATTTTCACCAGGGTGATTTAAGATGTCACCTCAATAGGGCAACAAGTTATGGTAGCAATTACGAGCAGATCACATCACATCACGTGGCTGGAAGAGGACATTGGTACATTTGTTCATTCTGGGTGATGAGAGATGGGATTGGGAATGTGTCTGCACATAAGACATTACTAACGTGTTAGTAAGTAACAGAACACTAGTTTTGCTTATGGGATGTGAGAATTTATCTAACCTCTTAATGTCATATCATCATTGTTATTGTGGTGACAAGCCACAATGACGCAGCAATTTCCTGAAAGATCAGTAACCATGTCATTTTTTTTAACTTGCTGCAAGGCTTTTTGAAATATACTCTTTTTTTAAGAGTTCCGATCTTATCAACAGAAATGCCAACTTCATCAACATATCATTTCTTGTCACATATTTCCTGAAATATCTAAACATGACTGATAGAGGTACCATAAGATATCCTTGACATGTATCACATAATAAAAGCAGATGTGCCCTACATTTCTCCTACCCCCCTATGCTATTTGTTTTATTTAGCACCTCTCATGTGGGGAGGTGACACTTTCCAGACTTCAGTGCGATGTATCGAGCGAGTCACGATCTTATCACTCTTTGTGACATATGAAGCAGCTTAGGTATAGGTGAACATCTTGACTATAGGATTAGGTCAATATTGGAATTTTACTGAATGTTTCTGCCAGTTATTTGTTGCTATGATGAAGTTTACTTCCTTACTATAACTGCATAGTCTTTTTTACTTTGAAGAAGGTAACATTTTGGGGACGCACTGAATATTTAATTGACTTTTTGATGTTATGCCATGAAAAGAGCCAGTCATAGGGCACAGTTTGGCCTTTATAACCACTGTCTTGAAAGTGATTATAAGAGTTCATTACATTACTTTGTTATAATCATAAAGTTGTGATGTTATACACAGGATCTTCTGCCTATAACAGTTCCTACACCTAAAATTGAATCATTGGCAACATAATCGCATTAGTTCTCAGAGACAGCACCCTACTACCTCTAAAACAAGAATAGATAAATCTCTTCAATCTCTGCATGCAAACATGAAGGACAAAAGTATTCCTCTAAAGGTGAGGAGACTGTGTGTGATGCTACAGACAGGACAGCCTGACCCCTCTCTCAGCTCCCAGGATGTTTTCCTCAAGCCTCCCTATTGGGATTCTGGTAGCCTACATTCCCTGTTTCAAGGTCGGCAGCAGTGGCAAATTAAATTACTTGTCCTGTTTTGTGGTGTTGGCGGCAGGTCAACAGCAACTTGGCTAAAATGATGAGTGCGGGATTTTGAAGGGAGCTGCATTTGTCCTGACCCTTGGTGTCATGTTTGCAAAGCAAGTAGCAGCGATGAAAAGAGCAGAAATCAAAAGCAGTGTATTAAATTCTGCTTCTGTAATCACTTTTAAAAAATCAATTACCGCTGCTTTCAAATGCACCACTTTATACTGTCGTCCTTTTGGTTTACCCTGCTGCTGGAGGATGTCATGTGCTTGCACATGGAATGAAGCTTGAGTACATTAGGTCTAATTTTGTTAAACTCATACTACACCACACGCCACCTGCTGGGCATCTTTGATATCACGTAGCAGTGATATCACATTTAATTTAACATCAATTTAAACAGAAATCTTTCACTCAGCAGAGTCTTTTCCACCGTCACAATGCTTTTCTGTCATGTTAGCAGTTGGCATCTCGTGTTAACTGTCTCTACAGCAGCATGTGGAGTTTATCTCTCCGTTGCTGAGAGGTTGTTATCAGCAGACAAACAGCTTACACACCACACTGTGGAATGGGAGGAACTTAGAGTATGTAATGTGGTGTCAAAACACAGCACAAGCAAACAGGCGACTTGATATTATGCTACACTCAGCTGATCAAATGTGTGTCACAGAGTCCTGTTGGCACTGTGACCAAGTAAAGTTCTAGACCAACTCAACGAGGAGTTCACAGTGACAAACACCACATCACCAAATATTAAAAATATTTAATATACTCATTGTCAATATCAGAGGATGTTACCTGAGAAGGGAAATGTACAGAATTTGCATATCTGATATGAACACAACTCTGTAAGTCATTTTCGATAACGTATCATTGTTATGAACCATGGCAAAGATTAAGACTGAGTGGACAAGTGCTGCAGGCACAGGTAGCTTCATAAATAATGTGCTGCCATTAAGGTACTGTATGCAGCAGAGGGTTTATTGGCTGTCTACAGGAAGGACAATACTATAATCAACACAGGCATTTCCTTGTGAATGCCTATCAACCCTACAGTGGTTGTAGGGGTCCTCTATATGGGCTAAGTGAAACACTGCTATTGACAATGTGACGGTACAACAACCACTGGTGATACGTTTAACTGCATCAATGGGTGCTTTACAAACCTACAGTATTCAGAATAATGATTCAACAAATTGTGCCTGGAACTATCCCTCTGTCAAGAAGATCTGGCTGAACACTCTGACCTCCTTGTAATATTATCATCTTTGTCTGTAAAGGTCACTTTATCTAGACATTTCCTCAGTGTATCAATTATTAATGTTCTTATGGTGTTTTTGATGTCAACTAGTCACCACCAGTGTCCATGACACATGTTTATGAGGAAACCTAAAGCAGCTTGATATGACTGTTATCTGTAGTCTGAGGTGCTACAGACTTGACAGTTTCGACCAGAAGAGGTCAGTGAAATAATACTTTTCTGCTTTCTACTCTCTAAGCATGGTGCTGGGACTGCTACACTAGAGAGCAGCAGAGCAGCACCAAACAGACGCTCACTGACTCACATTCTCTTCTCTAAATACTGCACCAATGATGCACAGGTGTCTGTGTGAGCCCTAACAATGAGGCCATCAGTGTGGAAACTGAGCTGGCTGTTTGGAGAGAGATGATTGTCACACAGTATACGATTTGGGGGCAGAAATAAGAAAGTGAAAGTTTAGGTACTAAACAAAAACGATGTAAATGTAAATAACCTCTACGTCCATTTTCATCTATTTTAACCACACTGAGAAGTAGTCTGAGTTTAAACAAGAAGCAGTTCACCCTATCACATTGGCACACACTGTTAGACACAGGCAGGCCTCTCCCAAGTTCCTATTGTTGCTTTATGTTGACAGAGTAGATGAATATTTAACAGGAGGAGGGAAAGTGGTGGCATCAGATCACTAAGAAGAAAATAACACTCTCCCCATCATGTGACCCGACTATCAATAGTCTGACAGACTAGATAGCTTCTTTTGATTGGTTACTTATTTCTTTGTTGGCCCAATGTTGAGCTTTGAAATCAACTTTGAATTAAAGAGAACCTATGCTTAGTGACCAACTGTGTGTATACAGTTCAGATGGGGTCCTGTGGTGAGTTGGATGCCCATGAGAAAGATGAAGACAGGGTGGAAACGTGTGCAGTCAGGACCATGGAAAGCGAAAAGAGGCTTATCCAGGTGATCAGAGCGATGCAGTCGGAAATCAGAAAGCTGCAGCTGGAGAACATGGGGCTGAGGAGGAGAACGAGAGCTAATCTCCGAAAGAACGCAACAGTTCCCATCATTGCAGCAGAGTACACAGGTAGCTATATTTATATAGGCTACTATTGTCAGCACTATAAATGATTAGTCCAGAAATAGGCTCATTAGACTGTATGTGATAATTAATTTTGAGGCTTGAGGTTTTAGTGGCTTTCTTGTACTTTAAGGTAGATTCTTGGTTTAATATTCTGATAGACTGATGCACTAGAGTTATTCATGCCGACTATTTTCTTTGGAATAAAAATTCTTAAATGTTTACCTTTTCAGGACTCACCTTGTTGTTGTAACAAATTCTCTTTCCCTTATTCAGAGAGCGTCGTCATGACAGTGAGAAGATATCCAGTCTTCCAGCCATTGGTCAATCATCGGAGTTTGCAGTTGGGCAATGTGAAGAGTGAGAGGTGAACTGGAAAACAGCAACGAAGACAATTAGCATGTTCAAACTGACCATATCGCACAGTGAATATAGCATTATTTGAATATATCTGACTGAATGGTAGTCGTGTTGTATGCTTTCTCAAAAAGATAGCTAGCTTGATATGGTGGTGGTCTGACACCGAATAAAGTTTTTTGCTTTCTTGTCAATATTTCTCACGTCCAACCAGGTATTTTCTCGCTGTAACCGTTATTAAATTAAGTACCTACGACGTTTTTTGTCGAAATATTAATATCACATCGACGTAACCGTTGTGATATGAGTGAGCGGTTATGACCAACCTGTAGAGTGCACCTGTCACTGACTTTACCCTCGCGAGATTTCGGCGTTGCGCAGTGGAGTACAGCCGTCCGCCATCACTGCATCTAGGCTAACATTAGCCAAAAACCACTGGGAAGAGAGCAAGTGACAACAACATAACAGACACACAGCCCGACCTAATTCCCAAAGGGGAGGTCACTCAGTTTCCCTGCCGCTTTCCTGGCATAGAAAGCAAACTAGCAGCTGCCTTTCATGTAGTCTTTAAGTCAACTTAGAAACGAAAGTCGTTCTAACTAATCATGTCCAACCTCAAAGGCAGCACCAAGAAGGACACCAAGATGAGGATACGAGCTTTTCCTGTAAGTATTTACCGGCACTGTGAGCGCTGGGACGCTAACTGTGAGACTCGAGTACCGGGGATGACAGGTTTTTATGCTAGCAACTGCCTGCTAGCTACCTGGTCAATCGAGAAAAAACATGTCATTGTCAAGTGAAAACTGGTATTAGCAGGACAGATCACCTGAAGCACGTTAACTGTGTTATAAGCTCAGTTTATTTAACGTTAGCTAGTTTCTCGGTCTGGAAATGGAGTCGTCGTCTGACAAGAGCTAATGTTAGCATATGTAAGAAAACTTCTTAAGTGAGAGACTAGCAAATAGTAGCTAGCTGATTAGCAGGCCTAGATGTTAGCTGAACTGACGTTAGCCAAGTTGCAGTCAGTCAGCAAGTATCACTACGCTATGGTAACGGCAGGCTCTTTTGGTTGTTGGTATTTCATTGCGGCACGCATTTTGCCGAGGCTGTTATAGATGGCAAATAAAACATTATCATGCAGTGTTTGCTTGCGAGCTAACGCAACTTCAGCCTAACTTAAAACTACCGTAAACATGGCCAAGGTAACTTGAGTAGTTTATGTTGTTGACGTTGCCATGCTAGCTACCTGCTACTACTAGTATCACCGTCACTATTCACTGTTTTATCATCATCCACCGATCACTGGGCTGAATTACAAATTCACACACTCAGTCAATCACCAATGTGTTATATTAGATATGAGCATAATTAGCAAGTTGTGGGATATTATGTTGTTTTGTCCAGCTAGCTCTTGCAACACCCTTCCACTCCTTGCTGAGATTGTTTGTGTGAACCATAGACAAATGGTTTTTCTTCTGTTGGGTATCCAGGTTTCTGAGTGGGTGTCTTGCAGAGTGAGTCAGTGAGCAGATGAGTGAGTGAACACAGTTAATCCTCTCTCAAATGTTGAGCTTACATGCAAGTGCAACACCAGCCACCTAGACAGCAATAAAGCCCCTACCAGGTGGTCTTAGTCACTATAATAACAAAATTTAATTCCAGGATGAATATTAATTGATCTTCTTACAGCTCTTGTATTTCTCTTACCTTCTGATTTAAACAGGGATTTAGGTAGGTTAGTTGTCAAGCTAGACTTAGTTTTCAATAGTGTTACACCCATACAACTTTTTCTCTTTGGATACCAATTCTGATGCCTCAGAATATCTACTGTATACAGATTGGCATTTTAGTCGAAATGTAAATACATCATGATAAAAGTAACAGTTCCAGTCTTATTTTTAACCCTCAAATTTAAATTGAAGATACTGGAAGGGTAACTGGTTCTAAGTATTTTATTTTCAGTCAGAAAGGGGAGCACATCAAAGAGAGGTTTGACACACTTCATGGCTGCTTCTTTACCAATTTCAGAGAAATATTAATGCCGAAGGAGTTTGTGTCTTAGTTTTCTGGCTTTGAATGCATTTTTAATCATTCATTATAGACACTCAGAAAAAGATAGAAGTTTGTTGCTGGGTTGTTTGGTTATCTGTTTGCTAGTGTCAAGCAGCACTTCCTTGTCTTTGTGATTGTAAAGCTTTTCATGCAGTGTGTACACGGAGATGTAACAGTCTTCATGGGCTCAGGTCCTCAACAGAATTCATAATGCACATTGATTTGTTTTCTGTAGTATATTTATAGCCGAAATATCACCACACTGCCAATATCACTACACTGCCAAAATTGCTGTTTCTTAACTGCTTTATGCTGACAGTCCACTCATTTTTACTTTGTTTTTCCTCTATTTATGACTGCAGTAACTAAACCAAAAGAAAAATGTATTGGATTTGTATCACAACCTAAACAATATCATCTGTATCTAACTATCTCCTTGCTGTGAAATTGGTTTATTATGGCTCCATGTCTTTTCTCTCCACACTGCAAGGTAGAAAATCACTTAGCGCAGCATGGAAGGTATGAAATCTATGTGGATGTATCTTTAGAAAGCTGCAATACTATTAGACATTAACAACAAAATGCATATATTGGATCTATATTATTTGTATGGCTTTTTGGTCTACTAAATTTTGTTGCAAAGAATAATTCTTGACATCACTGCCCTCATCTACTTATACCATGTCAAAGTAATGAAGAATGGACATTTTTCATATAAACACATTTTCACATCTTTCTGCCCTTCCCTAGATGACAATGGATGAGAAGTATGTGAACAACATCTGGGACCTTCTAAAGAATGCCATCCAGGAGATCCAGAGGAAAAACAACAGTGGACTAAGCTTTGAGGAACTGTACAGGAATGCCTACACCATGGTGCTCCACAAGCATGGGGAGAAGCTCTACACAGGCCTGAGGGAGGTTGTCACTGAGCATCTCATCAACAAAGTAAAGATATATATTCTTCTCTAATGCAGCTCTTTTTCATCAGTAATTTAAAGAACACTGAATAGTACTTCTGTGAGAAAAGAAAAAATAATATAATCATTACCATTGCCATTGAGTCTCTTTGTTTTATCTTTACATTCTTTAGTCCACTGTCCAGTATGGATTCAAAAAAAGTAAAATTGTCTATTGTAGGCAAACGCATAAATGTAAACTGCGATGCATCTGCTTGAAGAATGTTGTATTATATTAGTGACTAATAAGTTTATACACCTCTCTTTTATCAAGCATTAATCATAAAAATAAACTATGAATGGACTATGGATATTACATATCCTAACACTTAGCGTCCCAACAGTCCTCATTATTCTTACGACCCGATCTATATGTCTCTCTGTTTCTATTTTCAGGTACGAGAAGATGTCTTAAACTCTCTAAATAATAACTTTCTGCAAACACTGAATCAGGCCTGGAATGACCATCAAACTGCCATGGTTATGATCAGAGACATCCTCATGTACATGGTGGGTAGGCTGATGTGTGTGCCTCGCCTTTTGTACTACAAGTAAATGGTACAGTAGTTGTAGATTATTTACAAAGATCTTTGTGTTTGTTTTATGTTTTGTCAATAAGAATAGACTAGAGGTTTCCCTCATGTAAGTGGATAATGGTGCTTGTTCTGTGTCATGAATAATGTTGTGCTTTTGAAGAAATGGCCTTTTGTGTTCAACTGTGGCCAGCCTTCACCTACATCCTATTCTGGACTTTGATTGTAAGGTGCCGTTTCATTTGCGGGCCTAACAATGAGCCTCTGTTGCTGTATTTATTTGTTTTGTTGGAAAACTGGCAGCAATAGTTGATTTACTTTAGCCCACAGCAAGTCCAAAGTGTTTACGGAGTTGTGTGTGAGTGAGTGAGCCCCTTGAGATAGGCACAAGTGTAGGCTAAACAATGGCACAGTCAGTACAGGGACTGCACAGCTCCCCTGGGCTTCTTTTGTTCCACAGTCTCCATTTTCCTGTCCTGTTTTACCCCAAACGGTTGGCTTTCTGTTGTTTAACTACTGCAGAGTCACAGCCTGCTGCTGTTGTTACCTGGCTGCTGACCTCTAGTGAAGAGCTAGACAGATGCAGCAAGTATGACTTTGCTGTTCTTTCCAGGTGTATTTACCTTGTTGCAAGTCACTTCCTCTATTCAGACTGTGGATTTTTTATTTATTTGACTAGGAGAGGTAGGGCGATTTATAGATTTTCATGCAGTATTCATTCATTTTAATGTTCGTTTTTTTCTTAAATTTAGCCAGTCCTATCTGCTGTGCTTTTTATGAAGTTATATATTCTGATAAATGCAAACTTAGTCACTCATTTTTTATTGTAATTAAGAGAAATGCCAGGCATCAGAAAGCCAAACCCCTTAAACTCATAAAAGAAGCTATTGGAAGTTTAAAATAAGTGCCCTTGCTTGAACACAAAAGTTTAAAATTAATTTATTCCATGCAATATCCTGGAAGTTTTTTGTTTTGTAAAAACCAACTCCTGTAATTTGCATTGGCTGATATTTGTTATTCTGGACTAACATTTGTGATGTCAAATCTTGTGACTGAGTGGCTTGGTAAATATTTTATCACCTATGCCCCCCTTGAACCCTGTGTTTTCTGGGAATAATTCAGACACCAGCCAGTAGTTTATTCTGATACTCTAATGATCTCATAAAGGTTTTGCAGCCTGTCGGTTGGATTGTAAAGTGTATAATGAAAGCTTTTCTGGCACCTTCGTCCCATAGAAAAAGTATTTTGCACCACATCAAATTGCAGTAGATGTGATTAGATTTTTTTTTAACAATGACGAGTAAAATAAAATACTTGAAATACATACCTGAATACATGACACAGCTAAGGAGGATAAATACCTTTCACACGAACTAAATATTTAATATATACAGTATTATTACCTGTACTTTTCATTTGTCTTAAGTCTTACAACATGTATACATTTATATGAATGTAATGGAGTAAGAGAGAGCATCTAATGTCCTTTTCACCCCATTCTCTTGTCTCCCAGGACCGGGTCTATGTTCAACAAAACAATGTGGAGAATGTGTACAACCTCGGCCTCATCATATTCAGAGACCAGGTCGTGCGCTACGGCTGCATTCGAGACCACCTGAGGCAGACATTACTGGACATGATTGCACGTGAGAGGAAAGGAGAGGTTGTAGACAGGTACACAGGAGTACTACTTCACTGCCTGATCTAAAGGATTATTATAAGTGTAGGCCTTCATCAGGATGCCATATAGTTTGGTTGAATTAATACTTTTGCTGTTTGTTTTTTAGTAAATCTTATTGCAGTATATTTAATAGTCATTTTGATAATTGCTGATATGGAGGCATTACATTCATTCATTGCAGAGGAGCCATCAGAAACGCCTGCCAGATGTTAATGATTCTCGGCCTGGATGGCAGGTCTGTATATGAGGAGGACTTTGAGGGCCCCTTCTTAGATATGTCAGCGGAATTCTTCCAGGTGAGTTGGTAGTAAGTTTTCTTGGTGTCTTTGTGTTTTTGTAAAATCTTTAATAAAACAACGCAAAATATTTGCTTTTTCAGATGGAGAGCCAAAAGTTCCTAGCAGAAAACAGTGCAAGTGTCTACATAAAGAAGGTAGAGGCCAGAATCAATGAAGAGATTGAACGAGTTATGCACTGTCTGGACAAGTCTACGGAGGAGCCCATTGTCAAGGTGGTGGAACGGGAGTTGATTTCTAAACACATGAAGACCATTGTAGAGATGGAGAACTCTGGCCTCGTCCATATGCTCAAGAATGGCAAGACAGAAGGTAAAAGCTTAATTCAAATTCTAATTTAGAAACAAGAACAAGCAATAGCACAAAGGAATTTGTTGTCCTGGGTATTTTCTTTTTTGTTTCTCATTACTTTTTTTCCCATGTCTCCCTCTCAGACCTGGCATGCATGTACAAGCTGTT
This sequence comes from Seriola dumerili, assembly GCF_002260705.1. Taxonomy (NCBI): domain Eukaryota; kingdom Metazoa; phylum Chordata; class Actinopteri; order Carangiformes; family Carangidae; genus Seriola; species Seriola dumerili. Next base: position 5,967,278 of record NW_019174481.1, read on the forward strand.
CAGTCGTGTGCCAAATGGCCTGAAAACAATGTGCGAGTGTATGAGCTCTTACTTGAGGGAGCAAGGCAAAGCTCTGGTGTCAGAAGAGGGAGAGGGTAAGAACCCTGTCGACTATATCCAGGTATGTTGATTCAACCAGTGAGTCCAAACAATTGATTCTATTGTTGAATGATATAGATTAGGTCAGCTCTTTGTAATTTCCTCCTCACCAGGGCCTGCTAGACCTGAAGACACGATTCGATCGTTTCCTCCTCGAGTCCTTCAATAATGACAGACTCTTCAAACAAACCATAGCTGGCGACTTTGAATATTTCCTCAACCTCAATTCCCGCTCTCCAGAGTACCTGTCACTCTTCATCGATGATAAGCTCAAGAAGGGAGTCAAAGGGGTATGTGGCTTCACAGAATTGCTCTGTAAGAATGAATTTGTTTGTGTGTCTTGTACATTACCTCAGTCCTTTTGTCCTCCATCTTATTTGAACAGTTGACAGAACAGGAGGTGGAGTCGATCCTTGACAAGGCCATGGTGTTGTTCAGGTTTATGCAGGAGAAGGATGTGTTTGAAAGGTACTACAAGCAGCATCTGGGTCGCAGGCTGCTCAGCAACAAGAGCGTCTCAGACGACTCCGAGAAAAACATGATCTCTAAGCTCAAGGTAAAAGGACGAGAAGGTTTTGGTTACAGATGGATATGTACTGTTCCTCATTATATCACCCTTTCTGCTCATATTACCCTGCCCTTGCCCTGTCTAAATTCTTGTCAGCAGTTTCAACTCATTGCTGTCTGTTTTTTTTCGTTTGCAGACAGAATGTGGCTGTCAGTTCACTTCAAAACTGGAAGGGATGTTCAGAGACATGAGCATCTCCAACACTACCATGGATGAGTTCAGGCAACACATACAAACCACATCGGTAAGGCAGTCAGACACGTTTTAAAAAAGAAAAAAAAAAAGTTATACAGCAATTTTATAAACGAGGCACATGTGAAAACCCACATGTTTGACATGAAGTCAATTTTGAAGTACAAATCATGATCCGTATGTTTATGGAGGAAGATATAAAGCACAGGACTGGGAGGGATTAAGTCTTTGATCATTAGAACGTTACAGAAAGTAAACCATATTTGTTGTCGTGTAACTCCCATGCATCTCTTTCAGGCATCTCTAAGTGGTGTGGACCTCACAGTAAGAGTCCTCACTACTGGCTACTGGCCCACACAGTCTGCAACCCCCAAATGTACCATCCCTCCTGCTCCTAGACACGCCTTTGAAGTCTTTAGAAGGTAATGCTCTTAAAATTACTCAAATGTTTTGGCTCAGTGTCGTTTTGTGTGGTTCCTAAGAGTGCTTTTATTTTCCAGGTTTTACCTGGCTAAGCACAGCGGCAGACAGCTCACACTGCAACACCACATGGGTGGGGCAGACCTAAACGCAACTTTCTACGGAGCTGTTAAAAAGGTAGAAGCAAGATGTTAAAATACTCTTTTTTACAAGTCACAGAATTCAAGGTGTAATGCTATTGTAAATGGAAGAAGACTTGTGGTTGTCAAAGTAATAATCATAATTTATAAGGCTATTGTCTCAACTGCAGGAGGATGGTTCAGAAGTGGGTGTGGGAGGTGCCCAGGTGACAGGCTCTAACACCCGTAAGCACATACTGCAGGTCTCTACCTTCCAGATGACCATCCTCATGCTCTTCAATAACAGAGAAAAGTGCACTTTCGAGGTGGGGACACAGTGAAGCACCTTTATCTGGCTATTTTAATCTTTGTAGAGGTTATTTTTACTCAATATATGACTTGCACCCATCGTTCTGAGTGAGTACAATGAGGTGAGAAGATTTATTATAATCTGTGTCCCTCTCTTTTTACAACCTTACCCCTCTCATTTTTCCCCATCTATAGGAAATCCAGCAGGAGACGGATATTCCCGAGCGAGAGTTAGTGCGAGCGTTGCAGTCTTTGGCCTGTGGGAAGCCCACACAGAGAGTTCTCACCAAGGAGCCAAAGTCCAAGGAAATTGAGAACGGCCACGTGTTTACAGTCAATGATCAGTTTACTTCCAAACTGCACAGAGTCAAAATACAGACAGGTGGGCAAAGTTTGTGTATAACACAGACATCACTACAGAGAGCGGAAGTCTCAGCTATGGGCAAACTTCTGACCACTACTGTTTGTAGCATAATGTGTTTTTGGTTAGAGGGTTTAATTTCTGGAAATCTTAAACCTGATACTGTAAATTTCTTTCTATACAATAAATAGTTTAGTATTACTGTACTTCCTTGTAAAATTTGGTAATCACATTTTGTCATTTTTAACAAATATGAGAATTACTTACAATACATTCAATAACTAAAGTTTTAATACCTTGTGAACAGTAGTAAATACACATTTAGTTCATAATATGAGCTGAACACCTCAGTGTCATGTTTCAGCCATTCAGAAACACATAAATGAAATCTTTTGCTGAAAAGATATATGACATAGAGTTTACATTACAGAAGCTAACCTGGGAGTGGGGTGGGACTCTTCCTTTCTGCAAATATAAAACAGTACCTTTTAAAAGGTTTGTCTACATTTTCTCCTCAAACCTCATCTTGTCCCTGTATCCTACTTTCTCAGTTGCTGCTAAACAAGGGGAATCGGACCCCGAGAGGAAAGAGACGCGGCAGAAAGTGGATGACGACAGGAAGCATGAGATAGAGGCAGCCATTGTCCGAATCATGAAGTCGAGGAAGAAGATGCAGCACAATGTCCTGGTGGCAGAGGTAAGAAAAGCACATGATAATACAAACTTTGGTCTGTTTGGCTTAAATAATGCAGCAATTTTGGTCCGTAAATTTTCTCTCTGTTCCACTACCTGATCCCAACACTTCAGAGAAATGTAATTTAAAGAGCAAATCTTTAATGTAAAAATGGTGCAGTTCTCTTACACATTGTAACTTTTATTGTAACTCTTCAGGTGACTCAGCAGCTCCGGGCACGTTTTCTTCCCAGTCCTGTGGTTATCAAAAAGCGTATAGAAGGACTAATAGAAAGAGAATACTTGGCGAGGACGCCAGAGGATCGTAAAGTGTACACCTATGTTGCATAGAGGAGAACCTGTGGATGAGAGGAGGAAGAGACTGGACGGGGGAATGGGATTTGTTTGTTTTCTTTGGACTGTTGTCACGCATGGACTGGAAGTTTCTTTTCAAGACAAATGCTGGGAACCTGATTCATCACCCCTTACAAAAACACAGTAAACACACATAAATGGGGAATAAAATGTTGGCACAGAAAAAAAAAATCCATTAGATCTCCTAGATGATTTTTAAATCAGGCCCAGTCTTCCCAATCCCTGCGAGTTTTAACATGGATGGATCCAGCTTCAAGCTTTTCACTGTTTTACCCTTGTAGAGATCAAACTTGCAAAGAATCCCTTGGGAAAAATGTGAATGCACCACATTATTTTTTTGTTTCAATACTGTATAAAAATAATAAAATTATTAAAAACAGCAAATGTGGATTGTTAAAAAACAAAAATAAAAATAATGAGTATTGATGCTCTGTAGTTTCTCACAGAAATGCTTTGCTCTTCTACATTTGTCTCATACACATCAGTATAAAAACATCTATTTTGTCCAGGTGCTGAGTCCAGAAAAAAATGTATGTACATTTTTCCTCCCAAGGGACTCGCAGCACTGTGATTTGCTCTTCTCAAAATTTATTTCTTATTACATCAAGGAATGTATGTTTCAAGCCCCAGTTCTTTGTCAGGATTCAGACATTGGAGTCAGTGACAGTGATTTTTCACATTGCCTTTACCAGGCTGGGCTTTGAATGTTCATTTTAATTATTTAATGCAAATTTCTAACAACTTCATAGGTGCCATATAGGAGATTGTGCAGCTGGGATGCATAGACATCAGTTTCACAATTTCAACAAACACCTCTGAGACATCTGAGATGAAAGCAATGCACATTTTTCCACATGTGAGCCACAAGTCAGAAATCAAAATCCAACAAACTGTTTTATTGTCTAGGCAACAGACAGGCATGTTTTTACATGTATTCAGTAACCGCTATTGATATATTTAATATCAAATCAGTTACTTATTAAATCAATAATTTATGACATTTCCAGTTCAAAAACAGACCAGTTAACACATGGTGACATCACAGTTCAAATCAGGTGACACTGAGCTATGAACTGTCCTAAAAGCTGTCTTTAAAAAGAATGGGCAGAATTAAGAGTCACAGGACTAAATATGACAAATGTGTCACATTTTTCAGTGTTTGATCTTACTGTTACTAATAATTTAATGACATGGTACAACAGATATATCAGTGATATCAGAATTTAAACAAACTGAGGTGTGGAAGGGCTCAGGGGCCCTTTAAGCTCTGGATCAGGTTGTGACTGTACTGCTTCGGCCAGAGTCTCCAGCTGAGTCATGAAACTCTGAATCTCTTGAGAAGAACTGTGAGTCCAGGCCAGAGGCAGGTGAGCGGGAACAGGCTGACGATCTGCAACAAAAACAATCCGTCAGAGCAAGTGACACCAGATGATGATGACGGCAGAATTCACAGAGGAGAACTGGGAAAAAAAAGAGAGGACCATGTCTCTTGTTGTGTATGAAGAGCCTGTCAGATTTCATGCTGCTCACCTTGAAAGAACTGCCCGCTGCGTGTTCTGGCAGCAGCTCTAGACAAGGCCAACCATACAACAGTGTCCGCTCCTTGCTCTACACTGCGCAGTCTCTCCCCCATCATCTGGTGGAACTGAGGCATTGATGTGGAAACAGCTGGAAACAGGAAGAAAAAAATCAGCTGGGGTAAGTGTTGTGTTGTTCACATTACTAACAAAAACTCAACTACTGCTGTTTTTGAAGTGAAGTAAATCATAAAAAAGGAGCTTCAATTTTCCACTAGATAAAATTGGTCAAATCAAAACTAAAAGTTGACAGTGTAAACAAAAGAAAAGGAAAATACTTTGGCATTTTATCACAAAATTAGGAAATGACCTTGAAAACCATGGGCTTCTAATCATGTCTGTTATCAAATGACTACAAAATATGAAAAAAACATAGATCATGCAAATTATTTAGATATTAAGGGTTTTTTTTTTTGTTCAAATTTTGATATATTTCTGTTTTATTTTTCAAACCAATCAAATAATTACTTGTCCACATGGCAGAGAAAAAGTTCCCAGTATCTCAGCTATATTTTGGTTTTAAATTAATTTTGTACTCAAGACATTTTTCTAGCATCTCTATCAGCAGAGTTGATAGGCCAGACTGCTGTGCAAAACTTTTTTTTTTTTTTAACTGAAAAACATTTTTGCAGCAACAAAGGAAAAAGAAAAAAAAAACAGCAGTAATAAGATAATGAGTCAGTACCTGGTGTATCTGCCCAGCCTGGATGCATCACAGAAAAGTGAATGATAGGGTTGGCTTTGGCCCACTGTTGTGTCAGCACCACCTGCTGTCTCTGAAAAGAAACAACACATGGGTATCTCTATCTCACCTCTTTCTTCTTAATGGCTTTAAATGTATTCTGTATCACTAATACTATTACAGATGTAGTTCGAGATCAGGTGATCATTTTTAAAAATTCTAAAATGCTAGCCTCCTAATCTGGATTACATCTTCCTCCCTACCTTGTTCTGGGCGTAGACCATGACGCCATCAAAATAGCCCTTCTCTGACTGCAGGTCATTAACTCTGAGTTTCTGGACCAGCATGCCTCCCGAGGACACAGTGATCTAACAGGCAGGGAGAAAAGTGGTTCAGTGTGCTTAGATAACCGCCACTACAGAACAGACAAACGTGGCATTATGCTGTCCACATAATGCAGAAAAGCGCTTTGTTTGTGTGGATTTGTGCATGTGTTCCTACCACTCTTGCATCCCGGCTCTTCTGGAGAAGTGGTATGAGAGTCTGGGTAAGGATATACACCCCTAGAGAGATGGAGAAAAGCTTTAGCCTTGATTTCATATTCAAAACTGATGTCTGCATAGAATTGTGGAATTCTGATCAACAGGGTCACGTCTCACCCATAGTGTTTGTGGCAAAGTTCTTCTCTAGTCCCTCAGCGTTTACCTCTCTCTTGTGCACCATACACCCTGCATTATTTATCTGACAAAGTCAAACTAAGTCAAACAGCTGAGTCTAAATCAACATCATTAATTGAGAGAAGTGAGTGATGAAGATTACAAGAGACTGGTGATGCCTACCAGCACATTCAAAGATGGATACTGCTTCTTGAAGGCCTCTGCAAACTCCCAGACCTTGCATGTTTCTGACATGTCCACAATATGGATGTATACCTCCTAGAAAAGCCATATGAATGAATTTTTTTTTATTTATTTATTTTTTTACAAAGGATGGGATTTGTCACTTTATTGTATATTTAATGTCAGGCATGTTGTGGACAAACAACACTCACTGTATTCCCAGACTTATCCACAATGTCCACCCTGGCCTCTTCTGCTTTGTCTTTGTTCCTGCACACCATGTGGACTGTGCCACCTGAACACAAAACATGATTGAGGCTTTATTTTTGAATCAATACAAAGTGCATCACAGAGATCAGAACTCTCCAGGATGTACCTTTCTTGGCTATGGCCATGGCTGCTGCTCTGCCAATTCCACTGTTGGCTCCTGTGACCATAAAAGATCTTCCCACAACAGACACATCCAGGTCTTGGGGCTCAAATTCTTTAGATGCTGCCTCATAACCTTTCCTGAAGGCACACAGAAAACACACTTATCAATGTGTGTCTCAAAGTTAAGAGAGGAATACAGATTTTTTTTTTTTTTTTCTCTCAAAGTCACAAGATTGACAATCTCCACATTTTAGCTCCAGTAGAGTCAGGTGGTGTGAATGTCATCCTCAATACTCATCAGCTGTCAATGGAACTATTGTAATTGTACATAAAGGCCAGTTTGTGTGGTGATGTGTGCCATACAGCGACCAGACCTTTGATATTACTCTGTTTACCACCCTTTGGGCTTAAATAAATGACATGGAATACATATTGAAGACAATTAATCCTACATTTAGACATTCAACAAGCTAGGATAATACACAGTATATGTATGTACACTAACTGAAATTCAGAAAGCATCCCCCTGACAGCATTTCTCTATTTGACTGCGCATCTGCAGATAAGCACCAAAGTAATACTCAGTACTGACCTTGTGTAGTGGTGGATTCCGTTCAAAAACCAGATGGCATTTCGGTACACAGACATGTTATTAAGTGAATAACTATCCCAATGAATAAAGTGGACCAGCGTGCCAGTCCTTGTCAAGCACTGTGACAGAGGAACATGAAGAGAGGGAGAACACTTACTGCTCTCTACCGACCCTGCACGGGAATAACACTTAAAACAGTTATCCTATCAGTCCAGTGATATGAGTTAAAGTTTTATCAGCTCACTCGCTGAAACTACCTTGCACAAACCACGTGGTGGATCTTTAAAAGTTGGGATGAGCTGCCGGTCGCGTGCGTCCCTTGTAATGCAAATGTACAATAACCAATCCAGATGGTTGTGAGGTTTGGTGACGCGTCCTGCAGGCACCGCTCCTCGAGGGCAGCCGGGAGGGGCGGAGTTAACGAACTTTCTCACTGGCTGGAGCGGACGGCGGATAGATATGTGTTGAACTGGACTAGTTGACCCTTTGTGAGGGTTAAAGTGCTTAATTTTTTTAATCTTTTGATAGCGTTCATACCTCTTGGCGCGCCGTCAAAAATGGTAAGTGTTTGGCGGTGGGTGGTGTTATTTTTCCTACGCATGTCTGTAGCTGTGAGGTAGCGTCAACCTGTCCTGTTCACCTGTTACACCTGTTGTCGCTGACAGGTAGCTAAAGCTAGAAACTACACCTCTACACCGCTTCATTTTACTCTCGGGCCTGTTTGTTGTTGTCAGGACGCCCGACAGCAGCTGTATTTGATTTCTGTTGTGAGTTTTTATTATGTTTATCCTACTTTTAGCGACAGTCGGAAGTAAGGTGTACGTTTCCTTAACCGGTCCCCTCAGTAAAACAGGTTTCGTCACTTTCCAGCCCTACTGGTAGTGTGATGCTTTCCATATTAATTTGCCTAACCTTGCGTACTTAGGGCATATGCACCTGGAATTACCAGTATAAGGACTGGTTGTAGGCCTGTTTTGATAGTACCATATGTATTTTTTCTTTTTTGTCCAGTTTCCATGCAGTGAAAACCGTATGTAATTGTTTTGTTGTGACAGAGAGATGGAGTTTCTGTACACCCGAAACATTCATGCTCTCAATGAAGCAAATCAGAATCAGACCTCCACCAATCTGTGGTGTACAGCAGTGTATATTTTCATAGCTATCTATATAGCTGTTTTTAGGCAACTTTATTTATTTTTTTTATTTTTTTATAAATATCAACTCTTAAGAAGCCATTTATTTTGGCCCCAGCATTACAACAAATTAATCATATCTTGTGCATTATAATCTACATATTTCTTTTTTGGGGAAAAGAACATCCCTGGTTTCAACAGTGCTTTGTTGCAAAACATGAATTTATAAATTAACACTTTACTGAAGAGGATTTTTTACCTTATAATTCTTTTTGTAATGCAGCATTTGCAATTATATGCATAGATATTCAAGACAAGTCGATTTCATTTATATAGTCCATAATTACAAATTACTCTCCGAAACGCAATACAACACTCTAAACCCTTAATGCCATGAAAAAACAGTTCAGTCACTCCTCTTAACCTCTCTTATATGAACAATGAGAGGAAGACTTAAAGGAAACAGTGTGGCACTGTGGTTCGGGTAGAAGTGGCGGGAGGAATTAATGTCCATTTTGATATGTAGCCAAATCTACTTCCAATGCTAGGAAGCACATTCTCTAAACATCCGAAACCCAACTCTGTAGCTCTGTTGAAAATTGTAAAGGAAACTTAAAACTACCTCTTCCTCAATAGTTTGTTGACCTTCACATTTCTGCCTGTCATACCTATTTTTCCCCCTTTTGTTAATAGTGTTTGGTCAGTGGAGTTACTATTTAATGAGCCATGACAACAGCAAGCCACTCGTTTGACCCTTGAATTGTATGTGTGTGTGTTGGAGGGGAGTTAATAATGTTCTATGGAATGACTGTGTGTGTGTGTGTGTGTGTGTGTGTGTGTGTGTGTGTGTGTGTGTGTGTCTGTGTGTGTGTGTCTGTGTGTGTGTGTGTGTCTGTGTGTGTGTGTGTGTGTCTGTGTGTGGATGTCCATGCATGCATTACGATTGCCCCTCTGCCCCTGTGGTGTGTGTGTGTTGTTAGATGCGCTTCCTGCTGCTCTTCAGTCGCCAAGGGAGGCTGCGTCTGCAGAAGTGGTTCACGCCCATGTCAGAGCGGGAGAAGAAGAAGATCATAAGGGACATGACCACCATGGTGTTGGCACGGCAACCACGCTCCTGTAACTTCCTCCACTGGAAAGACCTTAAGATTATTTACAAGAGGTGGGTGCTGCCCCCACATGTTTGTTTAACCTGTTCAAATTACTTTCTGTGTTTTCTTAGGCAGCAAGACCACCAGTGTCATTTTCACTAATAGTTACTCCTACTGTATATACGCCCACTGCATATTATCATTTATCTCCATCAATACCAATTTATAGTCGTCCATTGCCCACTTTTTCCTCAGATATGCAAGCCTGTATTTCTGCTTGGGCGTTGAGAGTCAGGAGAATGAGCTGCTAGCCCTGGAGGTTATTCATCGCTATGTGGAGCTGCTGGACAAATACTTTGGCAATGTATTTCAATGTGTTTCATCTCATTTTTTTCAATATGCAACTGTAGTCTGAAGTCTAGAAATTTAAAACAGCATTTTTAAATCTTAAAACATGTAAGTAAATTCTGCACTGTGAACTGTCATATTTAAAAAAACAAAAACAAAACAATGTATTCACCTTCATACCTCCTCTCAGGTTTGTGAGCTGGACATAATCTTTAACTTTGAGAAGGCGTATTTTATCCTGGATGAGTTTCTAATGGGGGGCGAGATACAAGAAACCTCCAAACAGATTGTGAATCGCTCTATCGAAGCCTCAGACATGTTACAGGAGGTGAGTTGCTGTGACACACACACACACACACACAAACTCTCATTCAACACAAGGTGTGGCTTGTATCTGTGGTGTGACCATGTAACATCTGTTGCATGACTCAATATAATTAAAGAAATAGAGACATGTATTGGAATGTAGTTTAGAGGATCTTTGTCTTGTTTTAATCTCGGCTGTGGGATACTCAGAAAGGCCCAGATGCCTGAAATTGATTTCTTTCATATTTTGCTCAACAACAACACTTATCATCAATGCTGTATCAAGCTCCAGTATGGGGACTTGTTTCAGGTTATTTGTGTGATTGTGAACTTAGCAGCAAGTGACGCATAGTAGCCAGTGTCATAATGAATTAACAGTGGTGCTGCTGAGTCCCTGGTGTGTCTTTGTCTTTCTCATAGCTAATTGTCTTGTGTTAGCTGTTGCTCCTTTTTTTTTTTTTTTTTTTTTTTTTTTTTTTTTTTAATGTATAGATTTGTGCTTGTGCTGCTGTTTCTCTTACCTTCTGTGTGTGTATCTCTCTCTCTCTCTGCCAGTGTTATTGCGAGTGAGAGACAGATTTCCCTGGAACGTGGCGCAGGTTTTAGTGTTGTTTTGGCTGATTCTTCCCGCTCTCCCTGTAGGTCCATGGCTCTGTGTGGTACGGTAGTTTAACTGGGTGTGTTGTTCTGTGCCTCTGAGTAGCGCTGACTAACACTTGTAATCTAGAGTTGGATTTTGTGCAGTGTAGCCTCCCATTCATTTTGACCATTATCGCTTCAGGATGACAACAGTGAGTGGTATGAGGTGGAGCTGTTTGGATGACCTTGAATATGGACAGAAAGGTTAGATGTTGTGCTTGTGTTAGTTACCTATCGTGTGTTGGTGTGCTCAGTACTTAATAACAGGCGATGTTATTTGTGTGCCTGCGAATATTAATTATATCGTGGTGCATTTTTAAGACGCTAAGAACGTGATTTCTTTATTTGTGCCTTTTTCTAGACCATGGAGGAGTATATGAGCAAACCTGCATTTTAACCCATGGAAAAGAGACATAAAGGGAAGGAATCCAGGAACCAAATGTACTGTACATGAGTCAAGGAAGTTTCTGAACATGGAAATGGAATTAACTTTGACTCTACCGAACATTTTCAAAAAGAAGAAAAAGAACTGGGTGTGCTGAATGTCTGCTTCCCTTCTACCTTAAGCATTGCTGCAATATAACTTCATTTGAGAGTAAGTCTAATATTTGTTCATAGTCATGTGAAGGACGGGGTGGGGGAAAACATGTTTTTACATTGATCGTCATTAAACTGTAAATGAAGTACTAATAGAGGATCAGGGATATGAAATCATAACAATCAAGTGATATTAGATTTACAAATGTGTTGCATTGATACTTAAACCACACATTTATATAAGTTATTGGAAGCGAAAGGTTTTGTTCTAAAAATACTATGGACTGATTTTAGAAATAATTGCGCTACTCTGCAACTCAATAAATTTCAGTCTCTAAAACAGCAGATTTCTGTGGAGTTAAAATAATTTGCTTTTATAATTTTGAGTGAGACTAATTGTGATAAATTTCATACTTCTTTTAATCTGTATAACATATTATTTACATGCGGTGATCATTAGTCTTAAAAAGAAGCAGTTGCCAGAGTGGGTGTGAATATCACTGTTTTTCATAATGTCAAATTTATGATATTGGAGCTTATGATTAAAATGTGTATTTTGATAAACAATCTGGCTTGAGTAATCATTTTTACCATGAATATACATTTGATGATTCATTTTATATCGGAAAATCCACCCAACCTTATGGAATTTAATGTTTACTAAGACTCAGCGTGATTAAAAATGTTATTTCCCCTGCTTCCTCTGATTACAAACCCAGGCTGTGTATGGTGTGATTTTATTTATTTTTTTAATAAGGCAACACAACTCAGAAAGAAGAAAAATAATACAGCTGATGCTTTATTCATCTGTGATTCATCATACATTATTGAACATGTACAAAATGGTTTAAAAATGAGCATACATAGCACAACCACTGGTAGGCCAACAATACAGAGCTTCGCAGTATGAAAGGGTTGGAAGGCAGGCGACGGTCTTTATATTTAGACTTGGAAATAATCATCCATAATAATAACATTAAATCCACTAACCCTGAATATATAACGAGTCACAACAACACTCGTTTTCAGCCCAGCACACTGGCCAAATGAAACCCCCCCCATAATATTCCTCTAGTACTCCTGTCATTATACTGTATGCTTTTTAAAAGGCCCAGTCAGCATTATACTTTATAATTTACATGTATATTCACATATGTTGTTTGAATAGTTTGACATGAAAAATAAGCTTCTTTTTTTTTAACATTACTCAGTTGATTATAGTTGAAAATATAGGCCTGCTTACAAACACCATTAATGTGAACAAACTTTGAACAACATCACAAAACCTTAATAACTTGGATGTTCTTGTCATTTGATATTTGTCAATGTATTCATTGTAGATATGAGAGCAACAACGGGTTAACACCCAATCAAAAGTGTTTCGAGGGTACCTGTTTGTCATTTGTGCACGGATTGCGCCTTTAATCTCATGTGATATCACTATAATATTTCTAAAATGTTCTTGCAGCAAGTAGGGACTAGTAGTATTCAAAAAAAAATGTATTGGACCTGTAAGATTGCTATAGCCTATTCATTTTCGTTAGGGTGATATTACCTACCAGCTATAGTTCATATAATAGAAATTTGTAAACTAGATCACGTCCACCAAACTTTATTTTTGAGACAGTATAAATACTATATTCATAATTTCGTGCGTCTTGCAGGGGATCAGGCTACATCCCTGCCACTGCTTTTTCACGGTGCTCCTCCTCTTCCTCATTCACGATCTTTGGAGCCGAGGTTTTTGCCGGTATCTCCTCTTTCCCCTGCATCTCTGTGGGATTTACTTTCTCCTCTGTGACCAGCTCGGTTTCCCTCTTGGCGAGTGGCCTCCTTTCAGTGTCCGCCTGCCCCAAGTAGTCCTTCAAGGCGCGCTCATAAAGCTCGTATGGGAACTGCCCCTTCAGCTGCGCCTGGGTGTCCCGCTTGGTGATGGTGTTGGGGTACTCTGTTAGGATTTTGGCAGCCAGGTACGTCGTCACCTCGTCTTCCACGTCACCATCATCGTCGTCATCATCTGCACCGTCGGCCTGGCGTTTCAGGGGCATTTTGTTGAGCTCGGATAAAAAGAGGTTCTCCCTGCGTCCGGACGGAGGGGGGATTTTAACTGGAGCTGAATTTGCAGCAGGGTTGGGCGCCAATGGGATTCTGTCCGAAGAGGGAGAAGTCTTCATGGGTCTCTGCACCACGGGATACTCGTTGCTGATGGTCTCCACTCCGATGATGTCTAAAAAGTCCTCTCTGTCCATGTCCTCAGGGGCGGTCTTGCTCTTCACCGGCAGTCTGCGGCTAAAGTACCTGATCTTGGGGGTCTGGCCGGTCGTGTAGCGGGCTGAGGCTTGGGGATCGCGGTGGAGCTTTCTGAGCTCCTCTGTGAGCAGCATGTCGATAAGGTCCTGTGGAGGGACGTGGAGCTTCAGGGAGAGCTCCAGCAGCTCCTTCACTGTCCGAGGATCCACAATGGAGGGGCGGATCAGTCTCTTTCTCTGATCCCCGGTCTTATCCCTCTTCTGCGTCTGGTCGCTCATCTCCAGGACCTTCAACAGGTAGTAATCTACCAGCTTAGTGTCATCATCAGCCTCCTCCTGGTTCTGGCTGGCCCGGCGTTGCATCTCCTCCCTCTCTGCTTCCTCCTGGTCCCCCAGCGCCCTTGCCATTTCTTCATGGCTCCCGTTGACCATCTCCTCCGTCTCCTCCCTCTCCTCCACTGGGACCCACTCCTCTCCTCCGGCTACATCCTCGTAGGCCTGGTTTCTCAGGCTGAACCCGTCCTCTCCCTCATCATCGTCGTCACCGAACACGTCTCTCTTCTGGCCGGTGACTGTGGGCATCCTCCCGAGCTCTTCAAAGATGGAGCGTAAATTGGCAAGACTCTGGGGTGTGTACTGCTCGTCCAGGTCCTCTGTGGCTCTCTTTGAAGCGTCTGTATTCTCCTCATCCTCAAACATCAGCGGGTACTTCTTATGGGGTCTGGGGAAATTACCGTAATCTACCGGTGCGCTCTCGGGGATCTCAGTGTCTTTGGTGCGGTGCCTGTGCGTGCGGCGGTCGTTCCTGGGCGCCGATGCGGGGCTGAGCTTCGCTTCTTTCCCGACCTGATCCTGCAGAGACTTGAGCAGGGCTTTCATCAGCTGCTCAGCGGTAATGTCCTGCCTCTGCATGCCTGGGGCAGGAGGCTGGCGGTCCCCGGGACCCTCGTCCTGCTGCGAGGCGAGCTGAAGCAGGACCCTGAACTTGTCCACTTCGTCGTAATCCACGGGTTCAGGTCGGCCCCCGTTCCGCTGCTTCAGGTTCTCAATGTACTCCAGGGCTTTGATCATGTCGGAGCTCGGTGGGTAGGCCGCCGGGCTCCCCTCACTCTCCCCGCCTCGGAGCCTGTAGTGGCGGGGGAGAGACGCAGCCTGCACGGCGCATCCCTGGAGGAGGAAGGCGAGCAGGACCACGGCTCCCCCCGTGGGCAACTTGTGGTGGAAATGCAGCATTATAGGCTATTTATTACCTGCAAATCAAGAGAGCGCGAGATGTTAGTGAAGCAAAGGAAAAACAAAACCACGAGGATCTATATATTTCTATAAATTATTTTGACCAAAACCTTACTCGAAAGCATAAGCAGAGCGAGTCTGTTTTGATACGGGATTTGTATGCCTGTCAGGGAGTTACGCTTTGCAAACTGAATGATATGATGCTGTGCGTGAGGAGATACATCCACATCACTGGATGAGTCATTCCCCGCGTTGTTATGGGCAACCTCAACATCCGATTTCCTCTCAACAACATAAACCATCATTAAAAACATCTATTCTTTTCCTCGTTATTTCATTAAAGCAGCAAATCACTAGATGTTGAAGATAACGTAGAAATAACGAAACGTAAAGTCTCGAGATCTGAGAGAAGCTATGGTAAAAAAAAAACAAAACAAAATA
Organism: Seriola dumerili; assembly: GCF_002260705.1. NCBI lineage: Eukaryota > Metazoa > Chordata > Actinopteri > Carangiformes > Carangidae > Seriola > Seriola dumerili. Next base: position 5,982,429 of record NW_019174481.1, read on the forward strand.
CTGTGTTCCAATCGAAATATACTTAGATGCATTTGAAGTAAAAAATAATAATAATCAAAACTTATATTAAAATAATATGTGTCTTACCTTTGGCAATAGAGCTCAGACAGCAGTGAAGGTGTATGGCATCTCCTCTGGAAGCGGTTCTGCTCTCTTCTGTTTTCAGCACTTGGACAGCTCCCCTCGTTATATGAGGCAACACCTGACCACCGCGTCATCACACAACACACGCAATAGCCGGTCTTAAAAAATCCATATAAATGATTCAGGTTTATGATATGGCATACTAAAGAGCTCGCTGTTTTAAAAATAGCACTCTATGCTGTCTGTTGCACAGCACCTGCTCCATAAGCGATTGACTGAAAAAAAAATGTTTAAAAAAAAAAAGTCTGGAAGCAGATGTGTTGACTTCACAAAGACTTATATGTTTATGTGGATTGTTCATCCATCGGGACATTTAAAGTCGTCAACTTGCATGAGTAGATTGTTTTTATTAAAAGAACAGCCTGATAAACAGTAATTAGATATGTCATCTTTTTTTCTTTTTTTTTTTTAAAAAAAAGGTCTTTATTCAAAATTATGCGCATAAAATTCCAAATATACGGATGGATTTGCTCGCAAAAGAGCATCTCTAGCCATCTAAATGTAAAACATGTATGTTGTTTTTACCATCACTTCCACCGTCACTGATCGCCATCGCGGCACATGAAGAGTTAAACCCTCTAGCGATGACTCACAGGCTAAAACCACCGCGGAGTTGCTGTCGCAGTTCAGCAGCTCCTCTCTCTCTCTCTCTCTCTCTCTCTCTCTCTCTCTCTCTCTCTCTCTCTCTCTTTCTCCCCACTGACAGAGATGGTGATGAACACCCCCCTGCCGGCTGGGGGCCAAAGCTCCACGGCATTCCTTCAGCAAGATAAAGGGGGGCACCGTGAAGCACCTGCACATGAAAGGTCATGGATGGGTGGTGGCAAACTTTATGGTGAGATCAAAAAGCCTTACTCTTAAGGTACTTCTTTTCACCATGCATGCATCCATGTGGTTGTCAAAAAAATGCAACTTTCGTTAGCCTATATATTTTGAGTTGGACTAAATAGTGAATTGTAAATAGTATATCTAATATAATCTTAATTTCCTTTCTATATGTAATTTCTCTTTAGGACTGAAAAACTGAGGTGAAAATGTTCAATCACCTTCTGTTTTTGAACTTATTAATTTAGTAAAAAAAAATCCACATCCAAAACAGTTCTTTTTAGACATGAATCTTCAGTACATCAACTAATCCATAGCCAAGTCATTTAATGCTTGAAAAGCAATAAATATATTTAAAATAAATTTAAAATTTACATTCCAGTACTTCTGTTTCATGCTTTTTTCTATCTACAAGCCCATCAAATGGGTCAGTTATATACATTAGGATGACTCTACCCTCACTGATGCTCCAGCAACATCTTAAGTGTCCTTTATACCCTCTTAAGCAATTCCTACTATTCCACTCAATGCCCTCTGACACTCCATACACATAAGTGCTCTTCCATTTCAGCCCCCTCATTTTCATTGCACATCTAATTCCATGCAACATGCTCCTTATTTAGTTCATGTTGTGATCCTTTCATGCCATTAAACTAGAAAAAGAACTGCCCACTTAATCTTTTCGCTTCACCTTCTGTGCCAAGCGCACAGTGTGTCATCATCACAGCAAAGACGTTGACAACGTTGGAGGTGCTTTTCACTTGAATGTGCCGTCAGCTGCCTGCGCTCCATGGCTGGAGGGCTGCAGAGAGCCTCCTGATGTTAAGAGACACATCCATCTGCCTGGCTGCTGCTGCTGCTGTTGTTGTGTGCTAGCTTGTTTAACTTCCTGTCAATGTGTGTTTGTGTTTGTGCGTGCGTGCGTGCGTGCACAAAAGAGAGGGAGGGAATAAAAGAAACTGAAGTACAGTTCAAGAGACCAACAGAGAGTGGAGGAGAAAGAGAGAGAAGAAAAAGACGTGGTGTTGTTCATGAAATGTGTTGTATAATCCTACAGCATCACTACTCTGACATCACACCTCTCCATTCAGAAACAGCCTCCACCCTGAGCAATAGCAGAGATCACGACAGCCGGCGCACTATAGTATCAATCTTTTAAAGGTTACATTCTCATGCGTGCCCATTAAGAAAAAGATAATAGAATATGCTCATTGTCTGCTATCAATTTTATTTCAAATGAACAAGGACACAGAGGCCATATGAAGATGAATGCAAATGTCCAGCTCATGTCCACACATTTACATCATTCAGTGCCTTAATGATTTAATGAGAGTGAAAGGGACAGATGTTTTGAACAGCAAAGAAAGCACAGGCACTGTGAAGGGGATATTTCTCCAGCTTTAAAGCCCTTTATTTTTTGGGTTGTGCCCATGTACAGGTACAAACTCATGTGTACACAGTCACAAGTATAGACACGCTCACAGTATTCTTATGTGTGTTTCAGACAGTAAAGCTCAAATGTGCTTTTTCCTCACCACACTGTGTGCTAAAAATAACTTGTCATATGGTTGTTGTGATGTGTGTGTGTGTATGGGAGTGAGTGATTATGCACCACAACAAAGGAACAGAAATACATTTAAGAGCAATACGGAAATATCTGGAGTGTTTATCATATACATATCCAGGTGTGTGTCAGAAAAGAGTCATGTATTCCTATAAAAATGTTCCCCCATTTGTTTCATTTAGCCAATATAACAAAACCACATTGTCATTAATAAGCATTTCATCGTGTAGCTTTATTTGTGTTGTATCTTTCAGCTAATCTAAATGTCTGTCCGTCTATTTGCTTGTGTATCTGTTGTTGTGTGAATTACATCAGCCCCCTGGGCACTATGATGATTCTGAGTGATGGATCAGAGGTTTTTAAACTCAAATCCCAGCAGGTTCCTGGTGGCGGAAGATTCACTGACTGAATCTGTGATTCCCCTCCCTTGTGATGTGCTGTCTGTGTGCATTGTTCCATACACAGACCCACACAGATACTTCAGACATCACAAACAAGACAAACATTTCCACTGATCAGTACTGCTGCGTTCCCCTCTTCTCTCTCCTTATCGCTATTTATTGATGAGAGCTGCAGCAGGGAAGAGGCAAAACTATAGTAATTAGATTGAGAGTCCTTAGCGCTACTCTCACTCTCTCATTGGCTTGGTTTCCTGGTTTACATTACATTATTAATACTGTCTATATCTGCTGCTTCTGTCTCCCTGTCTCTCTGTATCTATGGTATATATATATATATATATATATACCATTGAATCTTTACCCTCCTTGCAAAGGGGGTATAGGTTTTTAAGAGTGTGACTGCTTTTATGAAATCTTGCTTGTGTTTTCTGATATTTTTGTAATGTGTGCAGAAGAAATGCAGCTGTGTCTCCTTGGGAGCAGAGTTTGTGCTAGTTGAACCGTTTCCACAGACAAACTATGTTAATTGAGCCTATATCTTGTCAGTTTTTTCGTTTCTTCTTATGTTAAGCTGAGTCACATTGCTTTGCTCAGCCAACGTGAAGTATCTGGTTACTGGCTTTTTCCAATTTATCAGTTTCATAGCTTATACGCCCAAAGCTGCGGGAGAGCTGTGTTCTACAGCTCAGAATGTCTTGATAAACCTTAGTTAGAAAACAAGCATGCTATAGCATTTAATGGCTTTTCCTTGCATATTGAAAGTTAGTACATATTTGCCTTATTCTGCCCCCTGTATGCAATGTTGTGTTTCTTAGAGGAATTTGCAGAATTCTAGCTGAAGAATCTCTATCGAGCGTTAACAAATGAACACAATTTTGTTTCGTACAACATTTTCAGCGAGACCCAAATTGGTATCTCAGATTTAATTTTACTCTCTTTTCTCCCTCTACCCACCCCCCATACTCTCACCCCCACCCAAACCATTCATATAATTCCATCTCCTTGATCACGGTATAATATCTGCCATCATCTACAATGTCTCGCTCCTCCTCCTTCAGTCTGTAAACCCACTGCAGTCGACTGGGACATCGCTGCTGTTTACCCACACGCCAATCACAGCTGTGGGGAGAGAATGATATCAGCTCAACAGTCACAATGGAAAAAAAAAAACACACACACACACTCCTGTTCACATTCACACACACACAGCCAGCTGCAAAGACACAAAGACACAGACATACAGCCTCACAACACTGCATCTCAAGGAATTTTGATCTTGTGTGTGTGTTTGTGTGTGTTCAGGACTCTTGCTTTTGATTCAACTCAAGGAACTATGATTCAACCTAGAGCCAAGGTTGGAGAGTTGCAAGCACTCAATTGTTTCAGCCTTGGATTTCTTCTTGAAAGGAATAACATTCAAATCTGATGCTGTTGCATTGACTCGTGTGACAAAAAGAAGTAAGAAAAACAAAAACATGATCACTGTGAGAGAGAGAGATGCATCAGGGCCACTTGTGGTCGTTCTACCCCCGCTGCTTTGTTTGTTTTTATCCTCCTCCTCACCTCTTCACTCCCCATCACCCCATCATGAGGTGGTGGTGGTAGTGGTGGTGGGGGGGGGGCACACCCGTTGTCATGGCTCACCTTCTTTTCAACCAACGTCTCCATGGTGACGCTGCCTCACGGCCTTTCATCTGCCTCCACCTTCATCTCCTCCCACAGGTTGGTATCCTCCTCTCCACCATTACACGTTTTCATTTCTTAAGCTTAGACATTTTCTTTCACCGGCTTGCATTCATTACTTTTCTCCTCTGTTGTACCCATCCGGCTCATCCCTCCCCTTGCGCCAATTACCGTGGTTAAAGCATGGTCCTTGTCTTCAGGAGGCAGGTGGTTTCAGCAAGGAACAGAGATTGGGGGTGATTAGAGCTGCAATATGTTGTCTGAGCCATTAGGACGGAGGGAGCGGAAGTAAGGAGAGGGAAAGTGTGCTGTCTGAGTAATACAGGGAGGAGAGAGGAAAACTGAATGAGAGTATGAAAGGAATGAAGAGATGGAGATTCTATAAAGGCATCGCCTTTTTGAAAAGGGCAGATGTCCACGTAATGCCACAGGAATGCAGCAGAAGACCTGTGAGAGTGGGCTAAATATCTCTGCATTAATGAGACCCAGTTCACCGACTGAGCCTCTGTTCCAACTCTACTAATGGTCATCTTTTGATTTCTTCTGTAAAAGAAGTTCAACACTTGGAATATAGCCTACACATATATGTTTTTTTGCTGAGACTTAAATGAGAAGACCGACACTTCCAGTAAAGTAAATATTTCGCTGGAGCCAGCAGCTGTTTAGCTTCGCTTGTCATGAAGACCGGAAACAGTGAGGCAGCAACACCTGCCTGCCACCACCTCCAAACCTCAATAACTGAAATTTGATATCATGTTTGTACAAGCCGCACAAAAACTAAAAAACCCCATCATGCTTTGCAATTTGTCATTATCTTCCACTCCTGTGCTCAGTTTTACATTCCAACCTACTCCTCTTTATTAAAGTCACTATATTCGTCCACCACCAGAAACCTCACATCAACAACCAGTCCCCAAAGCCTTCTGTCTTTTTGCTGAACTTCTTTTCAGTTTCAGCTCCTGCCTCCCACTAAAACTGTCATTTTGCTCCTTTCACTCATTATTATTATTATTAACCTCCATCCCCCTGCTTTTTCACCTTGGTGTTCTGACTCATTCCTTTTCAGCAAACTTGACAGTGAGTCTCTGTGTGAGCTTGTATCTTTTTTTCTTCTTTTTTTTTTTTTTCTCTCCCTGTGTATGTGCACATGCACGGATTATGTTGGTGTCTATGGTAAAGCGGGGATGCAGCGTGACGCACTGGCTGACGTCACCAGAGGCAGAGGCAGGATGTGTGTTTTGATGAAGAAATCCTGTCAATGAAGAGAGCGGAAACAAAAAGCCACCAACCGAAGGATCTGTATGGAACGCATTTCATTTAGTCACATTTATTGATGTTAATCATAATGAACACACCAGTGATAATGCACATATTTACAGCAAAATTGATACAAATGATCATAAGCTTCTGCCTCTGTAATTGGATTTTGGTATTTTTGCCTCCCTAATTAGTTGTGCATGTAGCAGCCTTATGTGTTATTTGAGATGTACAGTGTCTAGGCAACCGTGGTGATTTTCTTTTTTTCTTTTTTTTTTTTTAATGTTCATTAAAGTCTGCCACCTTCCCCTGTCCTCCTCAGCGTGATTCCATCTGGCCAGTGTGTGAATGTGAGGCTGCAGGGAAGTGTGTGTGTGTGTGTGTCTTTGAAAATATCAGTGACACACGCCAGATAGAGATTATATATATTTGTTATCATACCCAAAGCCCAGCATGTGTGAATGGTAGAGTCTTTTGTTTGTAACGTAGACCCACATGTACTTGCTGCATGTTAACAAACAGCTGTCTCTGCAGTGTGGCACACCCAACACTTTTTTATTTTTATGTGCGATTTTTAAATATGCTCTTTTGCGAATGCTGTTCTTTTTTTGTCACCCCTCCTTCTCTTCACAGTTCATCCTCTCATCTTTCCATTATGTACAGTGTCATTCATCCACCGTTCCCTCCTTCTCTCCCCCTCTCCCCCCACTTAGCTTGTTAGCTTGCTTATCCCCCCACCCCCACCCCACCCCAGCCGTTCCCCCACTCCCCTTGTCTTCTCTGGTGCTTTATCTCTGCGGTCTCCGTCTCTCCCTCTACCACTCCCTGTCGGCAGTGTGATGATGCTGTCCTGGCCGCCTCCCAAACTGCTTGCCCCCCTCTCGCTCCTCCACCCCCGCACCTCCCTCCCTCCCTCCTTCCCTCCCTCCCTCCTGATGCTATAAATACCCACCATCGGTGAGTCATCGCCTAGACGTATCAGTTGCCTCTGCCTCTCTGCACCCCCCCCCCTCTCTTCTTCACTTCTCTGCTCAAGCTCATTACCAGAAACTCACACGTTTCCCCACCTCCACTTTGGCCCTCACATCATACCGATGACCCAGCTGAGCTGAGCCGGGGCCAATGCCTAGTGTAGTGCAGCCACTGTTACCAAGCATAAAGCCAAAGATCAGCTTGAAACACTATAACCCAAAAAACAAAACCAGCAGGAGTGTGAGCACAGTCTGGGAAACACAGCCAACCAAAAAGTTGCACGTCACATTCAATAACTTTCCGACTGGGAAATGTTGCCAGTGCTCTTCTTACATGTCCCTGAAGTAACCTCAAGTCTCTGACAGGAAATATATTTTCTATCTGCTTATTCCACTGATTAATTGCCTCTACATCACAGTTCAATTGGATAAAATATTGAAATAGAAAAGGCTTGTTTTTTTTACATTTTACTGTATTTCAACACAACATATTTAGTATCTTTGGAAACTCTTAAAGAAGATTTTGATTTAAGTTGAGGTTCTGTGTCATTTTAGGGAGCTACTTTAGATGAAAAAGTGCCCTTTTTTAAAAAAAAAGAAAAGAAAAAGAAAGGGTAGCTCACCTTTTCCCATGCTACCCTGTGCATTCACACTTCATATTTCTAATCTGATTTATCCCTACTGAACTTCAGTGCATCTTAATGTCAACAGTCCAGGGTCATATCTCAGTCCCAGTCCTGCCATCTCTCAGCCTCATATGTAATCACTCTCTGTTTTCTCCGGCCACCGCCCACCTCTCCAGAGTTATGAGGCAGCGCCGGTTCAGCTCCACTCATCCTTGGGCAAACTCCAATATGGCTTATTGGCTCACACTGGAGTGTGCGCACAAAGCACAAACACAGATAAAAGTTTTTGCGCACTTGTGAGTCATATATAGACAGGAAGAGGGAGCCGAGCACAGGCGATAGAGACAGAGAGGGGGAGACAGAGAAAGAGAGCAGGAGAGAGAGAGAGAAAAAAAGTTGGAATAAAGTGTCAGAGAGAGAAGAAAAGACAAGACACACACACACACACACAAACACACTCATATAGCCAACACACACACACACACACACACACACACACACATAAACCACATTCATACAATATGGAAGATGTCCTTCACCGTTTCCTGCTGCTTGGTGGTGTTGTTGCTGTCTTGTGGCAGAGTCACTCTGCTGTCTGTGTGTGTGTGCGTGCGTGCGTGCATGCGTATGAGTGTGCGCATGAGTGTGTGCGTGCGTGCGTGCGTCAGAATCAGTGGGCTAATGAAGGGAGCATTATGCCTCTGACTCACTCACTGGTCCCATAGGGTTGGATGGAGGGAACAGAGAGGAGAGGAAGGGTTACAAGAATCACTCGTCTCTCTGTGGTCTTGTGTTTCACTTTAAATGAAACGCAGAAGCAGAATTTTAACCACCCATGTTCTGTCAGATTGCTTTTTCATGAGGGGCTCGTAGCTGTAAATGAAGCAACACGTGCGACACTGTTTTCCTTCTCCAATACATCAAAGGCTCAGTGCTGAGCTCTGATTTCATTCTGATGTGTATTATATTACAGAATTGATTTGACACAGTGAACTTTATGTATTGTCTCATTTGGATTAATTGCATTGTAATTTTAATTTGTATTCATTGTTTAATTTGTGACTGACTAATCAAACCTTTTACAGCCTCAAACCTCAAAGCTGTGAATCAGATTAAGACACAACAAATCAAACGAATCACTGTGGAAACAAACACAGTAGCAGGCTTCTGTTGTTTCTACAGGAAGTATGAAATAATAGCCTGATCAATTTGCCTGAAGTGCATCCTCTAAAGAACTGCGGATTAGAGATAAAACTATTATCTAATTGATAATGATTAGTTTATAGTTCCATCTTCTCAAATATGAATTTTTATGGGTTTCTCAGTTTTCTGTGATAGTAAAATAAATATATTATATTTGGGTTTTGAATTGTTGAGATAAATATGCCATCTGAGCTCCGGAAAACTGTGATGACCATTTCACTATTTTCTTTAATCGACATTTGACTAATGACAGTAATTATTACTTCCAGCCAAACATTGATGTAGGATCAGGTTTGTTATCCTCAATGAAGCGGTTACTGGATGTTGTGCCAAACTGCTGAGCCCAGTCTTCGTGAAATCCATATGGCAGCAGGAGAGCAGGTGTACATGTACAGGAGGACAAGCTTTAATAAATTGAATGATTTCACAGGTCTGTGATTCAAAATCTATGACTCTGTCTGAAAGGGAAAAAAAAAATCCTTTGTTTACTAGCTCTGATTGAAGGTTGACTCCCAGGACTGCATGTTCTGTTTGCCACCACAAACCACATTCACTCACGCACACAGACACACTGTCCTTCGTTGCCATAGAAACTATGGTTTCATGATGATACGAATCAGGCCGCTGATCTAACCAGTTATGCCTCACAGATTGTGTTCAGGTGTTCGACACATTCACAAAGACCAACAGTAATTACAACACAAACTTTTTTTATTTTTTATTTCATTACATAATTCCCAAGGCCAAATCACAAATAAATAAGGAAGGAGACACTTGCAACAGCCCGGCTCACTGGGGCCACTTAACCGCACAAAACAAGGAGGAGACCCCAAAAAACTGGTCAGTAACAAAGATTATTAAATATGTTAACAGGAGGCTTTACACCTGTACAATTATTGGTAGCTTTAATGAAGTTTGATCATTGATCCCCCTCCCCTCTCACCGTATTTACATTGCAAGTGAAAACAACAGGAGCAGTGAAGTTCATCTTTGCACCACCCACTGTCTTTGCCTTGCCGTTAGTTCAAATGGATGTTATTAGTATAGGGCACGGCATGTGTGCTATCAACAGAACGCGGGGAGTGCTTCACATTCTTAAGACCCCTGAAGACAGCTCATGTGTGTCAGAAGGCAACTAGCCACCTCTTGCCAGGCAGAGGAAAAGCAGCAAACAGCACAGTAATCTACTGACTTTTCACTGAAATGTCAGGAGAGAGAAATGTTATTTAAAAAAAAGACAAAAAAACAAAACCAAAAACAAAAAACAAAACAGAAAGGTCATGATAGTATTGTCAAATTTCTACATGCTAAGACAACCCTTCTGTATTAAGCTAGTAGACATCTGATAAGGAGAGGCTGTTAGAGTACCTGACTGTACCTTTATTAATGCTATATGTCTTCAATACAAGCAAAGCAGGGTTTGCATTCAGAGAAGGCGGCTGAAAGGAAGATGGCGCCCTATATGAAGGACCACTGACCAAACACTGTTTAATCTTCTGTCCATAAACCTAAAGAGGAGAAAGAAATACTGAAGCAGGAGTGTCGCTCGTACTGATGCCACTCAGAGTATAACCACCAATCTGAAAATCTACAGTAATTAATGTATATGTTATACAAGAGTTCAAATAAATGGCAGTTAACAGAATCCAAGACGTGTAGACCCCTTTTTTTTTTTTATATATATATACATTGCACATATAGTATCATACACATAAACCAATTTGGAGAAACAGAAATGTTATTTGCACTCTGTGAAGTCACGTCAGCGTAATTCTATATACTCACAATTAAATAAGGAGTGTATGCATAAGGAATTCCTTAAGTTGTTTGACTGGAGTGCGATTCTCTCACTTCTCCCAGATATATATTCAGGTGCTTTGGTACAGTTGCACACTTTTCACCATGCGATTTCTAAAATGCCAAATATTAAATCCTCACTTTACAGTCTCGTTAAGGAACAATACATAGTTCAGCACAGTACGTTTAAATGGGCTACATCTAGACTTCCCTATCAGTGTCTCTACCAGTCTCTTCTTTATTTCCTATGGTTGTTTGCCTTCAGGCCTTCCATTATGCACTGAAGTGGAGAGTAACAGGCCTAAACATTCAGACATTATCGAGGGGCTGCTGTCTGTGCGTTTCTATCCTCCCTACACACACTACTCTAAAATTTGTGTATAAATATTGCACATTCATTTTATAATTCATATTCAGAAGTATAAAAGATAAAAGGAACAGTAACTAGACCTATGGCAAAAAGGATAACATGTAGTTGCAAAAAAAAGTAACCAGGGGAGCAACCAATGACAGGCTAACTAGTGTAACTATTTCTCTATGGTAGGCTAAGTTCCCTTGGAGACATCCATACGGTGCATTGGTCATGACTGGCGGAATATGTGGCTGAGGCGGCAGGGCTACTGTATGTGAATGATGCCAACAAAAGAGCCAATAAGACACAGGTTGGGAGGCATCCAGGGGACTGCTCAGATATGGAGAAAAATGAGACTAGGGGCAAAGAGCAGGGATGGAAAAAGTCCCAATGGATGCCTTTTACTATTGATGTCTGACCCCTGCTGCAAAGGCCGAGAGCAGAAGGGACTGAAGACTGGATCGCTTCTACTAGTCAAGTCAGTAAACACACACTCGAATATACAAACTTTGGGACACAGGCAAATAATGGGAGAAAAAGACAAAAAAAAAAGCTTGTAAACGAAGCTCATTAAAGTATAAGCATAAACAAAATGATAATAAAAAACAAGAGGAGTGAGAAAAACAAACCCTCAGAATAATACACCCATAACAATAAGAAAAAGTATTTTGAAACATCTTAACGCTCAATCTCTCACGGCTTTACAACAGATTCCTCACACACTAAAAAATACTCATCAAAATGGGTTTCAAAGCTGACGAACCAAACATGAAGGAAACACAGCAACACATACAAAAAAAAAAAAAAAAAAAAAAGAAAAAAAAAAAAAAAAAAAAAAAGGAAAGATAAGAGATCCCTGCATAGATTCCAACCTGAAAGTTACTTAAAGCCCAGGAAGGATCCCTCTATCAGACTCATGCTACCCCAATTTCCCTGCCAGGTATCTGCACTGCAAGTCCACGACCATGCTGAACTGGTGGAAGGCTCCAGAGAGCAGGGGAAGAGGAAGAGAAGCAACAGAGAGGGGAGGGCGGGGGGCGGGGTTGCGCTGACATCGATCCAGATTCGTCTAGCCTGACATTTGTTTCGCTTCGAGTCATGCAGGCGTCCGACTTCATGTGCCGCCTCGGTCGTCATAGCAACTCCAAGGGCTAAAAATCCATCAGAGAGGAGCGAGTAGTGCGTCGCACCGCGTCCGGCTGGTTCTGTTGTCTGTGAGGGACCTTCTGCCTTTTGGTCTTGACAGAGAGCATTCAGCTGGATTCAAGAGTTATTTCCCCTCCTTTGATCGAAGCTGGTCACAGGGAAGCCGAGGAGGAGGTTTATGAGACGCTTTATGTGTCTGCATTAATGTATGTGTGTGTGTGCTACCTGTATCTATAATATAGCTCCTCTCCAAGTTGTCCTGGTAGTGGCTTCTGAGCTCCTTCTGTATGTGTGCAGGTATATACGTGTATGTGTTTGTGTGTTGTTTGGAGTGTGTCTATGTGTTATTTTCCACCATACATCCGCTCAATGTCCTCCTGGTAGTGTGTTTTGAGCTCCTTGCGTTTCAGTTTGAATGCATCAGTGACCAAGCCAGTCTCTGGTGTCCACGGCTCAGAACTCAGTCGGATCTTTTTGGGAATCTCAAATCTCTCCAGTTTCGCTGGTTGGGGGAGAGAAAAAAAAAATCACAAGTCAGAGTGATACTAGTGCAAAGTCAGCTGTTGAGACATTTTCTCTAAACTCATATAAGTGCAGGTGGCTGAAAGGATTTTTTTTTTCTACCTGAGATAGCAGCCTCAGTAATGATGCAGAGGACCTCTTTCTCCATCTGGGAGTTGTTGCAGATCTCCTCCCATGTGCCCCTCACCTGCATCTGCTCTGCCAGTGCCATTAGCTGCTTGTGGTTAGGCACCACAAAGCTGATCACATATGACTGGTCGCTGAAAAACAAGTAGAAAAGAGTCCACAAAGTTAGTTTTTTCACCATTAGGGAGAAAGAAATCAAGTTATCACCAGAGACCAAGAGGATGAGACAGAAGAAGCTTAAATGTTTATGCTTGGTGCGTCTGCGTTTGAAAAGGACATTGAATTGAAGTGAAAAGTCTGGAAGAAACAGATTAAGGACGTTTACCTGTTGGCGTAGGCACAGATGTTGTCAATGAGAGGGCAGTTCTTCAGAACAGCTTCCACTTTTCCCAGAGAGACGTACTCTCCTGCCTGCAATTTCACCAGGTCCTTCTTACGGTCTGTAGGAGGAGACGGTAAGCATGTCACAATCCTAACAAGTATCTATAACATACACACAACATGCACTAGTTCCTGGATTTCTCACCGATGATCTTGAGGCATCCGTCGGAGTGGAACTCTCCAATGTCTCCAGTACAGAACCATCGCTGGCCGTTCTCATCCACGAAAAAGTCCTCGCGGTTCTTGACTTCGTTCTTGTAATAACCCATCGTTACATTGGGCCCGCCGATCAAAATTTCACCTCGAGGGTTGGGCTTGTCTGTGCTGTAGTACCCACCTGGAGGACAACAAACTTGATTAGAAAGAAAATATCATCGCGTTTGTTGCTTTTTAGTTGGGTTGGTGTGATTTGACTCACCCTCCTCCCAGTCCTTTAGTGTGACCTCTGAACAAACAAGTGGAGCACCAACGCGTCCTGTGCTGTAGTCCCAAACTGAAAAACACCAAGACTAGAATGTAGGTAACTCTTGCGAATCAAATTCTCTTCTGTATTTTTATTTGCTCCTCTCTTAATTTCCCTAAAGGCCAGCTAAACAACCACTCTTTCACATTTTCCCATCTTACTCTCACTGATGGTGCCAGCTCCACAGGTCTCCGTCAAGCCGTAGCCCTGCCCCACAGGGCAGCACAGACAGATGTTCATGAAGCGCTGTGTGGCAGCCGAGAGTGGAGCTCCGCCAGAAAGCAGCACGCGCGTGTTCCCTCCCAAGAGCGCACGCACCCGTTTGAACACCAGACTGTGGGGGCGGAGAGGGAGGAAAAAAAAAACCCAACACAGCATGAAAATGATGACTGAGAGGTGGAGGAGACTCCAACAACAACAGATTGAGATCAAAATCAATAGTATGCAATGATTCACATATGCTAGAAAATAAATCCCCTACATCTTTTGTAGAGGCTCATTGTTAACAAAGGTTAGATGAAGAATTTGCACTAGGCTATGATTAACCATGTAGGAGCAGAGGTTAATATTTACTCATGTATCACAGAGAGAAGTAAATGTCAACTAAAGGGGCTTTGCTGAGGATTCATGTGTGCAGGAGTACAGTATGTGTGCTACCTGTCGCAGAGCGGCGTGCTGTAGCCCTTGGAGATCTGCTCCATCTTGTAGTTGTAAGCCAACACAAAGAGCGTCTTCTGGAACCTGCTCATCTCCTCCACTTTGGTCATCACATTCTTGTAGATTCGATCCATGATCTCCTGCACACACCAGACGGGAAAACTCCCAGTTAACACTTGGAACATTTCATGCCTGTACTCTGCCCAGGCTTTCATTTGTTGACTTTATTTCAAGGTGTGACCTTAGTATGATAAAAAATGTTAGTTAGATTGAACAGACTGATAAGACTTACTGGTACAGCAGCCATGAGAGTAGGTTTCAGCACGCTTGTATCCCCTTTACTGCCCTTCTTTATCTTGGTGGACTGTGAAAAAGAAACAAGACAATTGGTCAGCGCTTGCTCATTGGCTGCAGTGGCCAATGTAGGCCACTGCTTGACCATGCAGAGCTTTAAATTAACCCTAAGCATCTTGAATGGATTATGAATTTAATGGGGAGTCTGTAAAATAATAGAATAGAAGTCAGGTGAGATCTTTAAGAAAAAGAAATTCCAGGGATATTTTGTGAGAGGAGCTACAGCAGTGTGTGTGTGTGTGTGTGTGTGTGTGTGTTAATACACTGACCTGGTCGGCTAAAGTCTGAGGGGAGGAGTAGCCGATGCGACAGCCATGAGAGATGCACACCAGTTCAGCGCTGAGCTCTAAAACGTGGGCCAACGGCAGGTAGCCAATGTAGGTGTCTGTCTCACTGCCAGCACAGAAATAACAGCAGGTTAATTTCCACTATAAACACACAGACTAAAACATAGTGAGGTGTGATGCAAAGAGAGTACAAAGGGTAAGAGAGTGTGCGAGGAAAGATTTGATAGTGTATGTGTTTCAGAGGTTGTGATTAGTTCCTAGATTCAGAGAGTTGCAGAATCTATAAAGAGGTGTTAGAGAAATAGCAGTGAATCTGACACAGGCGTACTTGAGGTTAGGGATTCGCTCAGCCATGCCAGTAATGCCAGCCATGATGTTTCCATGGGAGATCATGACACCCTTGGGGATGCCTGTGGAGCCGCTGGTGTACATGATGACGGCGATGTCCGAGGACAGTGGCTGTCTGCGGTCAACCGCTACTGCAGAGACAGAAGTCAAGAGGGATGGCGGTCAGAGAGGAAATACATCACACGCCGATAAACATTTTTTTAAGTTGTAATAAAAAGTTGTTATGAAGAATATATTGATATTTTTTTAGGGCTTCAACTAATGAATGTTTTCATTATCAGTTATTATTTCAAATATTTTCTGCAAATCAATTATTTAGTTTATACAATATCAGGAAGTAAAGACCAAAATGCTTGTTTTGCTTGACTGATCATCAAACAAGTCGTGACTGAGGGCTTTGGCTATCTGAGGGTTTGAAGAAAAGTTATAGTCATTGAAAGTCATGGTATTTTTATGTGATAGTCGAGGAACTTTGGATAAAATTATTTTAGAAATGTGTATATTGTATACAAGATTTTAGAATATTCCACATTTGTTTTCTTTATCAAATAAGAGGAAAAGTACAAACGTGGCTTAAGTGAAACTCGAGCACACACACAACACAATTTCTGTTCCTCCTCAGTTTCCTTAAAAGTCGACCAACGTCATCATAGCACTGGGCGTTTGGCAAGTGCTGATCTGACCTCTCGCTGACTCTGTCATACACAGCACATCACTCCAATTACACAGCAGGGTGTTGGCTTTGTATTAAGCCTCCATCAGAGCACTTCCATTTCCACGACAAAATTAGAAACCTTTTTAATCACATTGCACGAATACTCACTATTGTCAGGCTTGGATCCCATGTCCTTCACAGCGTCCATGTTGTAGATCATGATGCCTCTGGGGATGTCTGGCCAGCTTGTGGGTTTACTGTCAACTACAATGACATATTGCAGTCTGGGCACATCACACAGTATGGCCTGGAGCATGGGGTTGGATGTAGGTCCGAGTGGAGGAGGAGGGTGGGTAAGAGGAAAAATTAGTTATGCAAACAGGACTGAGGTTCTTAATGAATCACTCAAGGGCATATGAGTGTATTCAAAGTGCAGAGTCTTGATGATGACAGTAAAGCAGGTACCTTAAGCCGGCTATGAAGCAGGTCTTTGCTTGTGATGATGTGTGTGACCTCTGTCTCGTTCAGGCCGTGGGCGATGGCCGTGGGTCCAAGAGTGGCATACAGGGTCACAACTGTCAAATTCAAACCCAGTTAAGTTGGGCAGTCAGCTGAAGCGCTTCAATCTAGGTCCAAGAATGTCTGAATATACATGTTTTGTTATTCTGGGACTCACGTGGGAAATTGTACATGAAGCAGGCTTGTGCTGCGACGATCCACTCTGCTCTGGTCTCACAGAAGATGGCGATGTTACACTGAGGCCTCTGGCCGAGGGCTGCAAGACCACTGCCAAAACACTTTGCTGCCTGGTATGCTTCCTCGTATGACAGCCAGTTGTAGTTCCCCAGAATTACCTACACACAACATGTAAAAGGTATGTTCAAATATTCCTCCACACCATACAACATGAAAATTGCTGTTTGTGCCTATAGCCCATCTTTTGAGGAGCATTTTTATAAATAAACATGAACAGTGTTTAAACGATTCCAGATGTTGCTGTAATTAAACCATGCACTGCTTTGCGTTACAATATAAAAAGGGTAACACAGAACGGCATGTGAGCAGGCAATAATCTAAGCTGTCAATTTGTTGAATCTTAAAGAGGTCTGCGTTGTTACAAGTCATGCAACATCATCCCTCATACACAGTCAGTTAGCGCCATCTGCTGGGCTTTTGTGGCTATTTGGCTGTTAATGAGGAGGTTTCTCAGGTGTGAGACAAAGGAGCAGTAACATTGCTGCTTTTCCACCCACACCGCTCACACTGTGCACAGCGGGAGGCTGTGCTGTCAGCCTCATAGACACTAACAAACTTCCTGTAACACCATAGCTTCAACTCGACACTTTTACAAACCTAAAATGTGATGAGCTGTAAAGATCACTGACTTTACTACTATCTTGCTCCTGACAACAGACCAAACATTTAACAGAATAATGAAACAATCTGTTACGAGTGTGCAAGAGTACCAAGGACGATTCAGTGGCTCTCACCTTTTTGAAGACCTTCCCGTTAGGCTGGAGCTCATCCTCCTCACTGAGCACCTCCCTGGTGCCAAGACAGTCTCTCTGTGGAAACCTGCTAGCAGCGTGTTCAAACATTTTGTCCAGGGTGTCCACCCCAGGGTGCAGCCATGCAACCAGCTTCTCTTGGCTGTTGATGGCCCTGTAAGGCCCTGCCGGGTGCCTGCTAATTGAGCGCGCCTTGATCCGGCGAGCCCGTTCCAAATTGGTGCCAGCTCCGGAGAAGAAGTACCAAGGTATGAAGGTGATGACAGAGTAGACCCAGACCACAGAGCGGAAAACTTGCAACAGCAGGGGGTTCATGTCCTCCTTCAACTTCATCTTTAAGGATAAAGTCAGCACTGTAGGTGAATCAAACCAGAAGAGCAACGATACTCTGCACTTGTCACTGCACTCGGAAGTATTTTGATTTGCTGCTGAGGGTGAAGGTTGCAGGTGGGGGTTCTTGTGTGCGGCAAGTCAACCAGACCTGCAACACAGAGACACAACGTGAAATCTTAGAAGTATAGTTTGGAATAAAGACGTACGAGCACATTTGGAAATATCGAGCAGCAGCAGATTTGAGCAACCACCAGCTGGTAAATGAATCTTTGCTTACATGACCATCTCTGCTTATTCTTAGGCTGGTTCTCAGTCAGCACTATTTATCTATATACCAGATCTGCTGGCCCCGCTGCGTGGAGGTCAGTCTTGGCATGATGCTACAACACTTACCATCATCCAAGCATTTGTCATTTTTATACAATATATAGAAGAAATTTAAGATTATTGTTAACTTCCTAGTACATGTACCTGAATCAAGCAGTGGTTGCATTTAAACCAAGAAAACATTACTTCTCTAATCTTCTGAAATTCTCTATGCCTCACCACAGGTTTGTGACAGTGCCTCGCAGTATAATAAGGTTTGCAGGATTATGCCATGTGCCCTCCTCATTACTGCTCACTACAAAAACCTTTGGATCAACTCAGACAGTCTCCCAGAGAGCTCAGCTATTTCTAGTGTATCCTTAGGGCCAGAGTGTAAGTTGCAGTGTAGCCCTGTACCCACTGAGCCTGAACATGCTAGAAGTAGCACCAGTGACTCATTCTGCAGCTTAGAAGGAGAGGGCCTGAGGTCACGTGGGAGGTTAGCACAACCTGGCCGGCTAAAGTAACAGTAGTGAGAAGAATCTAACACTGAGTGATGAGCTGGGCAGCACCTGGCCATATGCAAACACAAACTACAAGAAACAGCCTAAATATTACTCACTAATTCTACGTTTAGCAGCACATTCAAGAAAATTTAAGGTAGGTCTAATTTAGGTTAACAAATGTTTCCTTCTATCTTGCTATAATCCTATGCTAAACAGAGGCATGTGTGCACAGAAATTTAACTTCAGTTAGAGTGTGAGTCCTCAGTGAGTGTGAGGGCCAACCAGGCTAACCTGCACTGCACCACACTCCTGTGCTCCAGTGAAGTCACTGTGTGGCTCTGTCACTGTATTTGTTTCTACACAACAATAGATGATTGCCTCTCATTGAATGGAGTTCATTATAAATTCAAAGCATGTGTATTATGTGTTTGTATGTGCACTTGCTCCAGAATTCCTCATCTGGATACGTCAATGAGCACCACATGACTTGTAGCCTCAGGACTAAAAAAAGACACTTCCAAATAACCACACAGCCCTCCTGCCCACATTTATAATCAAACTGTAAATGTATAGAATGCTGCTGGTCAAAGAAAGTCAATTTGATGTTTCTCTTTTCTATGTAAATTTAGTGAAGGGTTTCATGCAGAGGCACACTGACTCAGCTCCAACCCAAACAGCAGCTGCACATGCTCTCAAGAATTAATCTAAAGACACGTTGCATGAACCAATCCCACCTCAAATGTGATGTACGAACCTGTTTTGCAGAAAATCACATACCACAACCAACTGACTGCATTTGTGCAGAGCAATCACCCAAAGAAGTTGCACAGACATAGTAAGGGGGGTGAATACCCCATCTTGGTTTCACACTTGTAATACAGGTTCAGTCATTGTGTACATTGCTTTGTATAAAGTCTTAAAGCATCCACTCCTAGTTATTGTTTCAACAACTATGTGAAACAGGATCAAAAATGACAAAAAAGTTCATATAAAAGAAATTAGCTATAATTCTAACTCCAGCCGCCCATGTAGATTTGTCATGGCACAAAGCTGACAGTAGACTCACATGCTTATTGTGATAACATCAGTATTAAACAAACGCACACATTAACACGTGTTCAACACCAGAGAAAGCTGTGCTCTCTGCAGTTTGTATAACCTACAGCAATAAGTTCCAATAAGCAAGTTTAATGGGTTATTGGTTAAACTCAAGGACGGTGACTTGAGCCAACATACTTAGAAATAAACACCACAGGCTAAGATTTCAATGAGCACCACATCTTCAAGTTTAATAATCCATGTCTTTTTATTTTTATCTAGCTACAGATTAGTAATGAATATATTGTATCTTCCGTTCTAGTATCTGAGAGAGCATCGGGACACTAGCATGATGCCTAAGTAGCTACATGACTTGAATCTGGTGATCATATCTTTAGCATTTTCTCCATCTTATTATTAACATAGATAATAAGAATCCGATCACCTTATATTTCAATTTACCAAATGCTGAATGTATTAACTTATTTGTATGCGTTAACTTATTTATCTGTGTATCTCTAAAGTTTTGATTTGTGTGTCCTTATCATAGATAATGGCTCTCAGGGTTAGATAAGATCACAATACATTGTAATGATACCCTGTTCTCATGTGATAGCCTTGATATAATCATGTGTGACGCAATCAGAGTCTAGCTCATAATTTTCATCATAACAAGCTAATAACAAGACAGTTTTCACTCACAGCGTCTAAAGCTACAAAAAAGGCAAGCGAAGCAGCATCAAGATTAGCAGCTAGCGGACAGCTCAAAGACGCGCTAGCAGCTAGCAAATAAGGGAAGCTAGTATTTAGCGCTTCAGCTAACCACTGCAGCTGTTGCTGAGCCACTACTACTGATGTAGCAAAATCGGTTTCTTGATCAAAACCTGCTTATAAATAAACTGTGGCACACGCGTCGTTTCAACACACATGTGTGGCATTTTAAAGGCGACGTGGCGTGCTGTTGAGCTAGCCGGTTGCTAACAATCAGTCCCTCTCATCAACATCTGCAAAGCGTTCACACAGCAACACATTCTCTCACCTCTTTTCTCAACCGCTACGCCTGAGCCGCTGCTGGACTGGAACAAATGTATTTATCCTTGTGACCAAAGCTCTGACATTAATATATATAGTGATGTAATCTTTCAACGCAGTGTATTTGGTTATAAATCGCACCTGTAAGTCTGTCATAAAAAGAAACAAAAATTGAATAAAACTGTAAATCTGAGCATCGCCGGGCCAGTGCTGCCAGCCCGGAAGCTGCTAAATGACGTCACGACATTTCTCTGTTAGTGATTGGAGCGCTAGAGGTGGCGCGTGCTAGGGGCAGCGGGGACGTCAGTGGGGTTACTCGCGGTCACAAATGTCTGGGGCGCCAGTTAGCAATCAGTCAACGACACAATGAGGCGGAGTGACCCGGGCTGCCGGTCTATTTGAATGGGCCGACCATTACTTCACCTGCCGACCAGGTTTGCTAAACACGTGTCTCTTTTTAATACAGTGTTATTGAAAATATACTACATTTTACAAAAAAGAGCGAGACAGAGCGAACAAGTGAGTTAACTAGATGAAAAGAGAGAGACATATTGTGAGGAGAGAACTCAAATTGAAACCCATTTGCAAATAACTGCATAACGTACTAAATATGTAACATAATTAAGTGCAATTCATCTGTGTGTGTAAGACAGACTCCAGGCTCTGTGTGCAGTCACCAGTCAATGCCCCCCTACGCACGTCTCTTCTATGAAACATGGTATTAGAGTGTTACTAGAGTAATGAGTCACCAAAACCAAATTTCCTCTATGGCAGTGGTTCCCAACCTTTTTCAACTCACAGTCCACTTGAAAATGTCAAAAATGTTGGCCCAGTGTGTTGAACCCATAACAATTGATACGATTGATATTCCGGTTTTGCCATGTAAGCTTTTGGCGCGCAATCAGACTGATAGCAAACAAGTGTGCAATGTGGTCCGGCGGCAAAGTGGTCCGGCCGGCGACAACTTAAAAGTTCCTATCATTGGCTTATCACAGTGATAGACCCTAATACAAGAAAAAAAAAAAAAAAAACAGTGAAAGGAGTTTCTTAATGTTTTTAAAGATAATTTCTTTTTAAAACATTTAAAAGAAAAAAAAAAGTTTTTCATATTTTTATTTTTTTATAGTTGCATCTTTTCACCAAAATTGTAATATCTTGCAAATCATTTGTCAGCCCCCTTGCAATACCTTCGCAGGCCACCAGTGGGCCCTGGCCTACAGGTTGGGACCCACTGATCTATGGACTAGTCTATATTCCTGCAGCAAACAGAGCTAAAATAAGCCTTTCTTCATGTTAATGCACTATTACTTTTTATTCATGAAACTAATGGAATTGAGGCATGTGCAAAAGGTTGGGCACTCTACAAAGTTAGCTCAACCTCTGCCAACTGAGGCACAAGGATGGAAATTTTCTGCTTTGGGTTTGTGAAGGAGCCAGTGGCACAGGGAACATTGCAAGCAGGGAAGAATTGATTGATTCCACTAGATACCAGCAAATTCTGGATACAAATGTCATGACAAAAGGCTGGCTTCTACAACAGGACAATGATCCAAAGCAGACCTCAAAATCCATGACATGATGAAGAAACACAAGTTGAAGCTTTTTTGAACGACCCTCAAAGACAGAACACCAACAGAGATCCCTGGGTAGACCTTTATTATTTCTTAAATCAAGAACAAAAATACTTAACTGGCTACAAAAGTACTGGTGCCCAAATTTTGCATATACCACAATTACTTTAAAGTTTTTTGGTTTTTGTTTTTTCAGTTCATGCAATAAAAAAATAACTTCCTTTACGGAAGGCTTGTTTTTAATGTTGGTTTGCTGCAGGAATTGTATTTCTCATCACTTCAAAAATATAGAATATATGTAATTTACCTAGCAGACTTTGCATTTCTATAGACCAGACATATAACCTCACTAAGCCACAAGGATCCAAAACAACTCTGAATTTTACCCCGTTGTGTTTTAAATAGACTAAATTTTAACCTGCATACTTTTTTTTTTTATTAATGTGGATCTTATTTATGACAATAATCATAGAGTGCTTTATTAGAATGAAAAGACATCAAGGAATGATAAATGTAATGTAAAACACAACTCATTGCTGAAAATATGTCAAATAAATGTTTATACTACTTAAAATCCCAGAACAAAAATCAGTCGTTATAATTTAACTTCCCTGGTTTTTCCTCTTAAGATTTTTCATGCACCTTTTGAACTTTCCATAGGGCTTTACCACAGAAGGCATTCTGAAATGTCACAGTAGGAAAAGCACAGATGTAAATAATAAAAGGAGCGGTGGCTGTTTTCTTTTTAGCTGCTTCAGTTTCAAGGTTCTCATATTGTGCGTGCTGGCTTACTGTCACACTGTCATGACTTACTTGGACACAGCAAGCTCCAATTATGGTTTTAATGCAACTGCCAGACATGATACCTGGCATGATGATATTTTTTCTCCCCCTGCTGTAAGAGATCATCTAGAATCCAATATAATCCTAAATTTAACCAAGACATTCAAGAAGATGGTAGGCTATGTTTATTTAATTGAGATGAGTAACTGAACAGCATCTGGTGCTAATGTACATCTTCCTCATCTTTATTCCGTTGTAACTAACTTCAACTCACACCGTAGCTTCTGGTGTTTGTAATAGCTTTTGTACACACATAAAAATTGTTTTGAAGTACTTAGTACAAGTAATGTTCTAGTAGATAATGATGGTGGACATAAAGATGTTTTGTCATGCTTTTTTTACAATTAAATATCATTAGAATCGTTGCAGTTTACTCGTCTTTAACAAGAGTGACTGATTCAGGGGATTTAAGAAGTGTCCGCACTGCTGTCAGTTGTTTCTGGATAATTTTTTGGTGAAGTCTGGACTTAGACAGCGGTGAAAGTCCCTTCCTCCCAGCTGTCTGTCTCACTGCTATTTTTGGCCTTGGCTTGTAGCTCTTTGTATTTCTCCCTCAGCTTGTCCCTTCTGGCCTTGTTTTCTCCCTCCCACTCCAGTTAGGCCCTCTCATTTATACGTGTCAGCAATGGACGAATACTTCATTTAATCTGCCCGAAACAAAAACATCAAATAATATCCTTAGACTGCAATCATCTGACAGACACCATCCCTGATAGAGCCTCTTGCAACAATGTGTTGATTAGTCACAGTGCTAGTGTTGAAAATCAATATAGCCTGGTCCCATGACAGTAACTTTGAAAATAGATCTTGTTTGTCAGGATGCACTAAGGACTCCCTAGTTTGCTGATGCACTTAATGGCACAAAAAGAAGTGGCTACCAAAAACTACTGATGACTGTGGATGGTTGTTGGTGTTAAAACTACCTTACCCACCATTACTCTCCCAGTACATTGACCAATAAACTGAACCTTGATATACCTTTTTGTTTACTGCACATTGTTGTGTTGTGGCATCTCTCATAAAATTCATTTGAACTTTTAATTAAAGCATTATTAAGGACGTCCTAATTTTCAGTGATGGCGAGAGTACACTTAAAACACAATAAATGCACAGAAAAATAATTAATGAGAAAACAAACAAACATCAGCAGGACACAGTTAAAAGCAGTTACATTCAAGAGCGGAGTAGACTGTGATCAAATTGGTTTTAAATTGACCAAATGTTGTAAAATATGTGTGCAGCACAAAAATTAAAAGCAGTTTTCCCAAAATTAGAGTTTTTAGATGGGACTTGGAGCGTTAGCTGAACACTTGAACAGGTCAAATAATGACTACGGGACCAGTTTTGTAAGGACGTAATGTACGATGCCATTAGGGCTTTATAAATAAATAGAAAGCAATACCTGTCACGTCTTATTGTTATAAATGCCCACCAAACCTTTTCATACAAGAAACAATGATGATTAGAATAACTGTCACCAGTAATGAATCTTAGGGCAGAGTGATAAACTGAATCTATGAAAATGTATATTAGAGTATGTGTGGACCTGCAGGACTTTCCTATTCCTATTTTCAGTGCCTATCACACTACTTTATAACTGAACCTGTTTATTTTAATGAATAATTTTAAACAGCAACCAACATATGAAAATATGGATTGATTTTTCGATATACATATATATATAATTAATAATTTTTCATAATTGTATAATTTAAACAGTAAGCATACTGTGTTGTCCATTTTTCCTTTGCTGCATTCTCACTTTTATACACCAGAGGGTGTCAGTGTGCATTTCTTTTATTAAGGGCATTGCACTGCACCCTTTCATAAAGCAAAGAGAGGATCCTAGTATTTGTATGTGAGTGTTCAGGACAGAGGAGACTCTTCTTTGAGCATGATGAAAGTAAAATGGCTAGGTAAGCCCTGTTTGACCCCTTTTGACCCTGGACACTGATCCCTTCTCACTTGTCTTTGGGGTGTTTGCATGCTTGTTAGGCCATATGTCTGTACAGACATATACTGACAAATACATTGACACATACACACAAGTTCATGCCTTTTCTGCCACGATTGGGCACACACATACGCACAAGCATGTGATCACACGATGAAGCCAGAGTGAGTACAGAGTGATGATAATCGCTCTCCTCAGGCTATGTCTTTGAGGTCATCTTGATGGGACACTAACCATCAGAGGGCAGATGTTATGAGCAAAAGGAACACTTTCATCTCCTCTGTGAAATACGTGTGTCCAATCTGATAATGACTCAGAGACACACTTTGCACACACTTAAAGGCAGGACACAGGAAGACAAGAAATGTATCCTGGAACTGTCTGTTTCTGGGTGACCCCGGCTTTTTTGACAGCATGCACAATGGCTAATGGCTGTTCCCTTGGGATCCACATATACCAATCACTGACCACTGTCATGTGACTCAATGATATGTTGTAAGTTGTTGCTGCCGTAACAAGGCTGACAAGACCAAAATTCATAACCTTAAATGAAATATCCATGCTTTTGTAAGAGCTGTTATTATAATCACTGTTACATTCAAAACTTTTAAAAGGGAACAGGTAAACTAATAACTTTCGAGCCCCTGGCTGATTACGAAGCCCCTTGACGTCCAGTTGGACTTATAGGGACGAAGGGGGAAGGGCTTGTGTGGGGATTAGGGAACAAAAGGATCCTTCTCTGTCATCAAAGAGGATCTGCTCCCAACTCATCCCCTGCTCTGTGGCGACAGCTTTTTATTTTTCGGGAGTGACGGCTGGAGGGAGGAGGGAGGGTGGGATATAACGGGAGAGTTTGATGGTAGGGGATGCAGATTTCAAAGTAATCTTTAACTTTAAGCCCTGCAGTCCCTGTGAAATGAAGCCCTCTGCCCCAGACACAGTGTTGCCTATGGCTCCCAGTGGAAGCCTGCCACCCCTCCTTTTTTTTCCCCAAGCTTTTGTCACGGTGGCATTTAAGTGGCATTACTCACCAACTGGATGACCAAATGAAGGAGTCCCTTTGAGGGACCTGAAAGAGATGGATTTTAACTCCTGAGACCAGTGTCGCCTCTTAAAACAACACTAAGTGGAGATAAATGCCTGCTGTGTTATTAGGATTCAGCAGATACCTCAACCAAATGAAGACATCTTTGTGAATAATAATAACCCAAACATTGTGTAACAAGTGTATGTTCCTCAAACAGATGAGACAATGGATGAGAAGGGATATGTATTTGCAGCCTAATTTATATGAAACAAATCCACAAAAATTTAATTATGGCATTCTTTTATTGAACGCTTCTGTGTACTAACGCCTTTGAGAGTGATCTGGGCATGGACCACGTCGTTAGTGGAGTTTATATGTTCTTGCAGTTTATATGACTTAGGAAAGCAAACTTAAGCCCATCAGATGATTTAAGACCCCTAGGAGGTCATCTGCACTTCCATTGTCTCACTACTTTACAACACTACTTATTTTGGGCCCCCTACCCTAAAGTTATTTCTCATCTTGTGAAGGCTCATGTCCCCTCAGGGTCATTGGCCTGGGATCCCCTGCTGACCTGTTCCCCAGTGGGGAGTCAGTGTAATAACACAGAGGTGGTTACGGGGTAAACAGTTTCTGTCATTGGCACAATAGGCCATGCTGTTTGAGATGGTGGCGGCACAAGAAGAGTATAATAAGTCAGTTACATACCAACAGCTTGACACAAAGTGTAGCACCTTATGAAATTTGTCATGAATAGTTTCATTGCAGCAGAGATGGGAGGACAGTAGGGGAGGATACTACTGTAATGAGCTACTGCATTTTCCCATTATTCCAGCCTGTGGCTTCTAATATTTCCATTAGCAAGCCGAGTTAAAGTGCTCTTTCAATGATTTTAGGCCTTAAGCATTTGTCATAGTATGACATGCCTGTACACGCAATCACATTTGTATTTTTCTCAAACCAGAACTTGAGGTCAATGTCCCTTCAGAGGGGTTGAAAATAAAAAAAATAATAAGAATTGCATATGAAAGGTACATTCTGTAAGAAAATCAAGCAATATGGGGAGGCATTGAAGCTTTACATATACTGTATCCAAACTTATTCTATAGTAGTTTACCTTTACTGTACATGTTGTAGATATACATGGAATGTTTTATGGGTTACATTTAGTTGTGGTAGTTTTTTGAGCTATGACGCTCATACAATCAGTTTAGGTCAGTAGGCTTTTTTCACACCAGACATTTTGGCAGGTGTTGCTAATACCATTAACAATAGTGTTGTTCTATTCTAGTCCCAGTAAGTCATGACAGTTTGACAGTGAGCCAGCATACACAATACCAGGACCCTGAAACTGAAGCAGCTAAGCAACCCAGCCACAATTTATTTTACTATTTACACCTGTGCTTTTCATACTGTGACATGTCAGTTTGTCTTCTGTGAAAAAGGCCTATACAGAGGCCAGGAGGGCTAAAGACTAGGGTTTATACTGAGAACTTTGATGTGTGACAGGCTCTCAGAAATTGCACTGACCAAAGTAAAAGTGAATGGTCACACTTTTGGAGCCCAGTCTAAAGTATAAGCTACGGACATTCAATTGTTACATAAACCTACAGAAAGGTGACAAACTAAAGGAAAAACCAACATTGAGTGTCTAAGCAAGGTGTTGAGCGTCCATGAGTCACCAGAACACGTTTCAATGCTACGAGTCTCAGAACTCGAGGGATGAACACCATTCTTTCAAAAGAATTCCCACATTTGTTGTTTTGATGATGGTGGTGGAGAGCGCTGTCTAAGTCATCAGTCCAAAATCTCCCATAGGTGTTCAACTGGGTTGAGAGTTGGTGTCTGCAAAGACCATCGCATATGATTCACATCATTTTCATACTCATCCCTCGTGCCCCATGGATGGGGTTATTGTCATTCTGTTTCTCCGCTCATTTTTCAGGTTTTTCCTTTCATTTGTCGCCCCTCTGTAGTTTCCACTCCATTGTTAATGTCACCTATCCACAAAGGTCATTGGGATGTTATTGGTTAGTTCATCCATGTACACTAATACTGACAAAGGCATCTCGCCTATAAGGATGTCTAAGCAGACTGAAATAAAGACATTTCCCTTTTATTAGCCTAAAGCTACTGGTCAGGCGAGGTTCATGTATCAGCCGGAGCATCACATTATATTAGAGTTGAGGGAACTGAAGTTGCTCGCTTCAGTTTCAGGTCGGTACTTCAACATGCATATTAACCAAGTGAGAATGAGAGAGAAGAGGGCGAGGACACTGGCGGCAAACAAGCAGACAGGGCCGACTGGTGACGTAGGGTTATTGAAGTTATGTACAAAGATGAGGCCCAGAAATAACAGCACCACCATGGACAGGAAAGAGAAGATGGCGCACACACAGCCTGTCGTAAACGCAACTTGTTTGCAAGTCTGACAGCTGTCGCTGCTCTCCTGGGAGGTTGCTAAAGAGACGGGTGGACCCGTGTGGTCGTCTGTGTTTACTGAATTCACACACTCGTGCTTTGTGAGCGGCAGCGCTTCGGTCACTGCGGTGTTGTCGGGGAGGTTGTGAATCCGATATTCCGGCACCGGAGTTCGGTGGCGACACACAGGGCAACTCACTCTCCATCTTCGGCCGTCCCGGGAGTGCAGAGCGTCGAGACACTCCTGGCAGAAGGTGTGGGAACAGGCCAGCAGCTTGGGAGTGTGTTGATCCAAGTCGAAGTAGTTGTAGCATATTTTGCACTCGTATTCCTCGCTGGGAAACGAGTCGCTCCCGTCAGTCGGAGAAGCGTTGACCGCCTCCGCCATGTTCCGTCTACAAAAACAGCTTTATTTCTCTACTGTCCGTTTGCACTGATGACCAGAATCCCACGGCATCCTGATGAATATTTCCGGATGACAACAAAACATTTTAAAGTGAGCGAAATCTATCTCTCTTTCTCTGCAGGTATGAGTCAGCCCCGGTAGCTGAGTCCCGGTATCCGTCCTGCTTCCATCCAGTTGTGCGATTACAGACTTGTTGTGTAATCGGCCTGGGGCACAACCCGTGCACATCGACAGACTGGGCTTCATCACGATCAAATTACCAGAACTAAATCCCGTTTGCCACAAAAAAAATCCAGTCTATAGACTTGTTCAAATTGATTTCCCAATTTGGTGTCTGTCACCTGGTTGATTTGTCACGACTGTGGGTCATGTGTATACGGTGGATTTAATCGGCCTATTTAACCGTATAATTAGAATTTAGCGCCCGCAGCGACACTGAGCAGAGCGCCGTGTGTTTGTCCGTCTGCGGTTCAGCACCACGGGCAGTGGACAGCGCCGAGCAGCGCGGTGAGCAGTGACACCTTCAGCGGCGGCTCAGCATCGATGTGGTGCAACACAGAGCATCAGAGAGCAGGCAAAACACCAAAGACCTCTGCACATATCAGTGTATATGTTTTACCTGCTGTCCTTTTGCTGCAGGACAGGCATTTGAAAGTGATCTTTCCTTTTTCACGGAAGTGCTATGAGACCTTAAAAAAAAGTCTTTTACTACCACTTTAAGGATGTTTCAGTTAAAACCCGATACTGCTTCTTCAAAGAGTGTCTGCCCTGCACACTCACTCGGAGTTTTGGCTTTGCTTTATATTTTGCTTTTATGGAGACTCGTTTAGATTTTTCTTCTTTGTCCCTGTTGTCAAAGCAAGCAACGGCTCAGATATACATGCATCTGCAGCATTCATGTCATAAATAAACCACTATCACGTTACTCCTGAGAATGGCACTGTAGGCTGCATTATAATCTTGTCTTGTTAAAGCAGAAAATATAAATAAAGATACATTGTCCTGCTAAATCAATCAAATGGTGGTTTAGTCGTGTGACACCTTCCAGCAGTCAGACATCCTCTCCTGTTTCAGGATTGAAACCCCGTCTGCTATACACAAGTATGCCATGCAGCCTTATTTGTTGACGGAAAAAACATACTGTATAGCTCACGTCTTCACACAAAATAGCACACTGTCTTTACAAAAACTCACTATGAAAGTCTGTAAAAAAAAAAAAAAAAAAAAAAAAAAAAAAAAGGGGGGGGGGTCATGGTAGGTTTCGTGGTTTCAGACAAACAAAGTATGAGCTGTAGGATATGCCCATACATTGAGCTGACAAGTGCCCTCTTGTGGCCAAATATATGCATGCATGTTTGTACACTGGTAGTTTGTTGACGTGGGTGATATCATCTCGAGTCTAACCGGATAAGAGTTGCATGCAATTACATGCAATTAATTACTTTACAACAGTGTGGTAACTGTAATGAGTTACAGTTATTAATGAAAATAAAGTAATCACATTAAAGATGCTTTGGAAACTATTTGTTGAAACGGGCTTACAAATGAAGCATGCTGGGAAGGTGAATTGACAGAGAGCACAGTCATAAAATAGTGTTTGTTAAGTATTCATTCAGCATTCTTCACAGATGCAAACTTACTCATTACAAGCATTAGTTTTTTTTAGTTTATAGTATATTACACTGCATATGTCTCACAGATCTAAAATATATCATTGCTTTATATTAAGGTGCATCCAGTCTTCAGGGGGGAAGCAGGAAATCAACTTCGAGGTGTTGTCACATCAACAGATACCATGTCTTTCTGTCTATCTTTCCAACATGAGGTGAAGTGTACTGTAAGACAGATAAGGATCTTACTGGAGGTAACACTGCACTGTTCATCATGGGACCATAAACTATTAGCCCACTGTTTTCAGTCCTTCAGTTTTGATGAACTGATAAATTAACCCTGCATGCCCA
This sequence comes from Seriola dumerili, assembly GCF_002260705.1. Classification (NCBI taxonomy): domain Eukaryota; kingdom Metazoa; phylum Chordata; class Actinopteri; order Carangiformes; family Carangidae; genus Seriola; species Seriola dumerili. The sequence continues at coordinate 6,013,097 of NW_019174481.1, forward strand.
CAGGCTGTGTGGTTAACAAATGCTTCACTTCTTCAATTCTTTTCTCCCACTCACCTGGATTCACCTTATGGGTCTTTGTTATGATAAGTGCAATCACTTTGAGTCCCCACTGAAATGTTGTGGGTCACATGTATTTGATAAGATCAAACACATCAGAAAAACACTGCATCTTTTGGAGGCACCTTGTAACAGTAACATCCCAAGGCTACTAATCACAGAGTGGATTTCCTTATTCTGAAGAAACAACATTTTTCAGATGTCTATCTAAATGTCGACTTCGCCATTCTTCTAATCTGTTTCTCCTATTTCAAACAATGTCCGCTCTGTAGTCTTTGTAATGCAAAGCTCTTTGTCATCCGTGAACTGCTGCAGGTTAATAAAGACAAAACATCACACAGAGCTGATGATATATGAGGGATGAAAATTAATCGGATTTTTGAAGGAAATTATAACCACACTTGAGCCCTCCTAGTCATTCATAACCTTTATTCAGTGGTAACATAAAACATTGTTTTTGCATTTACGTTTATTGCATTAGGAATCAGAAAATGCACAATTAATCTACATAACATTTACACAAGAATGGAAAACCTGTTGAATGAAGACATTATTTCAGTGAAGACAGCACATTGGCCTAAGCTTTATTTAGAAACTGCGTCATGGTGATGTGGCTAAGAAATATATTGTTCACTATTTCCAAATCTGTGTTTACAATAATGCAAAGAAAGAATCGGCCTCGACTATGATGAGCCATCTGAGGCTGACTGCAGAATAGAAACTAATATTATGGCACATTATTTGAAATTCCCTCACAGCAGTGGCATGATTCCCTTAAGAACAATAAACGTTAAGCACATGCTGTTTTACAGCCAAGTGTTATTTTAACACAATAAAACCTCTATATAAACCTATAATGATTAATGCAAATTAAGGTTATCAACTTAAGGTATCTATAACTCTGCTTGTCACAGTATAAGCTCAAGCTCTTTTTTTCTGCTGCAGTTACAGTATCTTTTACAGAAGAAGAAATGCATGACTGACTATTTTAATTTTGAGAATGAGTTGAAGCTTGTTAGTTCAGCAGTTGACTACCTATAGCTTAGGGTCAGATAATCACTGTGATGATTTGATTACCTTTAAATGTCTATATTTGATCTTGTGTCGTCGTGCTAATCGTGAATACTGAGCAGTATTGGAAGTCGCTCTGCAGGGACTGGAGATTTTTCCAGTAGTCTAAATAAGCCTCAGTCTGACACAGCATATCGCTATAGGGCCACAGCCAAGATCAAAACTGCCTGTGGGTTATTAGGCTATTAGACTAACTTTATCTTTAGTGGAGGCAGAGCAAATCATTGTGTTTATTTAATGTGTACGGTTTCAGAAATATAGCTTCAAAAGCCCCTGGCTTATTCTGTGCGTATGCCTGGTAAATGCAACGCGCTTTCTTTTTGAGGCCATTTTGTTCCTTATTTTTGATGCATTTTGTCCACCACCACAGCACATTTCTGACTCAGCTTACCTCTCTAATTGATTTGACATGGTAGATCCAATATCCTTTTCATGATAGTCAAACTTTAGTGTGATAACCCCCCACCGCCCACCCCCCACTCCCTCCACTCCTTCTTTTATGGACATATAATGTTTCCACATGTTCTCTGTCCACTGCTCTGTCTTATACAAGGAATAAAAAATATACTAGCCCACATGCTGTGGGATACTGTAATGAAAGAGACAGAAAAATGACTGCTGCTATAAAGTTGAGATGTTTTATAGTAAAACAAAGATGAAAAATGGTCATTTTGCATCCTCCTTCAATATCCAGTGTGTTTTTCTTCTCTTTTTTTTTTTTTTGCAAATACAAATCTGTCTGATCAGTAGCACCACAGAAACAGCTGGCTTTGCTTATTCATATTTTCACATGGAAGGTTTCTTCATACATCTCCATGTGACCATCTTTTCTTTATCGTTGATATGTTTAGACAATAATGCACCAAGTACTGACAAATCTAATGGTGATCAGGTACTAATTATCTGCCAGAAGGTCAGCTCTGATGATGCCTCAGTTTGTCTTCTAAAGGTCATGACCAACCAGTCATTCACGGAATGCAGGTTGAAGAGGCCTCTAACAGAATCAGCCACTATAAATATAGAGCCTGGTCTTGTTCCTGAGGGAAAAGAAAAAAATGTATCGGTCTATTAAACACGCCTGATTATCATAATTATCAAAACTCGACAAGCTTCAGGAAAGTCAAATGATCCATCATGTGCTTCTATGTGTCTATAATCGACCATTTGCACGGATGTGTTACACTGCCGTGTGGCTCAACCACGGGTCCGCGCACCACCTATTGTTAAATTAGTGCAACTATTATATTAGATGAGCATGCAGAGCCTTTTTCGCGTAGTGTGGTGGAACTCGTGGACGGAAAAAAAAAAAGATCCTCCTCTCCACCAGAGTCTTCTCCTGACCTCCACTGTCTGCAGAGCACTGTCTGCTGCAGAGAAGATCTTCCCCTGAAGTTTAACAGTCTACATTTTCATTTATGCTTTTGGTGATTCATGGGCAAATACGGCGGCTGAGTAACGTTTTCACTGCCCAAGTTTACTTTTCAGTCTAAAGTATAAAGAAATTCTAATGAAAAAGCATCAGAAAAAAATGAAACAGTTACCGTCAAATACCATGCCATTAGTAGAGCCTTTACAACACTACAAACTTTATACAGTGGCCTAGGCTATAGGCTAATACACTCAAATATTACAACTGCTGCAATAACAAGAATTGGGGTAGGAATTATTAATAATAATAATAATGATGATGAAAAGAAGAAGAACTTCACAATGCCACACTTTATTCCATGACACGGTGAATATGGGCCCTGTAGAATAATCAAATGTGATCTTTGTAATAGTCTCACCTGTTGCAGTCTTTTGTCTTTTGCCCCGTTTCATGGAATAAGTCGATGTTAAATTTTCTCGCACGTGCTTTGTGCACCAAAATGAGCACCTGGGCTGCACCACGCGTTAATAATGTAAAAGTAATGCACATTTATTCTATCTCTGTCCCCCAAAATGTCGATGCGAAAAAATATTTTATATTTTTCACTTGTGCCATTCAATGTCATATTATAGTTAATAATAATAATAATAATATACTAGGCCTATTATGTTTAGTGTGCTGATGTTAATGTCAATAGGCCATAATTATTTCATTAACAAGAATTCAGGTGTGTGTGTGTGTGTGTGTGTGTGTGTTTGTGTTAGTGTGTGTTTGTGTGTGTGTGTGTGTGTGTATGTGTACCTTAGAAGTTGCAGTGTATAAATACTCACTGACAACTTTTTTACTTTTAGCCAACTTATTTATTGAGTAATAGAAGCTCGCGGGGAAACAAGCTACACTCGGTGGTTTTAATAGTTCGTAATATTTGGGAGTCTGCTTCATAAAATCAACCTGTACGATTCTCTTTACTGGTTCAGTTTTCGTGCATCAGTAAACTCTCTCCTGCTGTAGAAGCTCAGCTGTGTCCTGACTGTGAACGACGAGGAGCATGATCTACAAATCCCAGCAGAGGCAGGAAAACAGGCAGAAATCAGACACATCTTCAGCCAGGTGTTTATTTGATAGGTTTTATCAAAAGTTGTGCACTTTGTCAAAAGTTTGAAGCTTGTGACACAACAAGCTGACCTCGTGAGGTCAATCCCGACAGAAGGAGAGCTCCTGCTGTCCAATCACAAAGCTCCTCCGGTCTTTGAACGTCCGGGTCTTTGGCCAATCAGGAGGCGCAGCGCGGAGTCAGAGGGGACAGAGAGCACAGATAAAATGTTTGACTTCCATCCATCCTCTCAAACCATCCTCCCAATCCTCGCAGGACTGTTAGCAACCTGCATTATAGTTCCAACTCTCACCTCAGCTCACATCGAGCAGCGGATACGAGCCAGCTCCATCTCTGAGGGGATTCACTTTCCTTCTCAACCTGTTACTCGAGGAACCGGAGGCTGCTTCGCGTCTGTAGAGAAGGCGAAATATTGCAACCTACAAAAGGTTTTTTTTTTTTCCTTCTTGGATTAAAAGCGACGAGCAGCGGCGGCAGCTTCATTTCCAGTGTCACCTGACAGAAAGTCAGGAATCATGACAGCGCTCGCTGGAGGTTTACCGAGAATGATGAGACCAACTCCTCACCAGAACTACCCGCGGGGTGGATACTCTCTGGAAGGTAAGACACCGCCACCAGTTGCTGCTTTACACTTCCAGGAAAAATCGAACTTTTAGGAAACTTCAGCTTAGTTGTCAAGCTCGATCAAAAATATTATTAGAACTGAATATTATTAGAAACGAAGTTTAAAATGTCAGTTTATAGACTAAAGCTGCAGGGTTAAGTCCATTTTTCCACTGTCAACACGACGAGCTTTTTACATTTTAATTTTCTTTATTTAAGCTATTGTTTTTATACATATTCTTTATGTGGTAACGTGTCACATTTTATATTTTTGATAGACCTATTTCAAATTTTCAGATTTTTTTTCCTACAGAAGGTTATTTTTGCCTTTTCATACCACGACCAGAAATTTTACTTCTCTTAGGACAGTTCAGATTTATTTCAAATCTGAATTTATAGCCTTGTAGCTGATAATAGTAAGATTATGTAAAATGTAAAAGACAAAGACTTAGATTTTTCATATTTGATTGCACTTTAAAAGTTCCGCTGCTCCTGACAGCTTTTTTTGCTTCTCACTAAAGAAATCATAATAGGCCTATATAAAACAAAGACAAGACTCGTGATGTGCTCTCCAAGTTATTCAACTAACTACATGTCCTGTGCTGCTGCTCAGTCTCCACTCCGTTAGGACAGGGTCGGGTTAACCAGCTCGGTGGTGTCTTCATAAACGGCAGACCTCTCCCCAACCACATCCGCCATAAAATCGTGGAGATGGCCCATCACGGTATCCGGCCGTGTGTCATCTCCCGGCAGCTGCGGGTGTCCCACGGCTGCGTCTCCAAAATCCTCTGCCGGTACCAGGAGACAGGCTCCATCAGGCCGGGGGCCATCGGAGGCAGCAAGCCAAAGGTGAGAGAGGCGGCCGGAGATGTTTTGGTAAATTGTGGATAAAATGTGAAGGAAAATGAGAAAAAGTTCCTTTTACACCGAGCAATGTTTTCAGAAAGTTGATATAAAATTTCCTGTCCGGCAACACACGCGCTACAAAGTGGGAGATTTTTATTTAAGAGGCTATAACATTTTCTGTTCGGCTGTGAAACACTCAGGATAAATAATCTATGAGCTTGTGATCGTTAATAAAAACTAAACTAAAAGTCATGTAGTTCAACGGGACCTCTGGAAAAGCCTTTAGGACATTTAAAATGCAAAAGTTAATAAAAGTTGATGGGGCTGGACTTTATATGCTCTCTGTGGCCCAATAACTTTCTGAATGATAGTGTTGCATTTGTATAGCCACTCTAAATCTTAAAACCAACAGATAACTCAACTTTTCTGTCTCGCCTAATGTAAAAAAAAAAAAAAAATGACGTGGAAACTCTTCTTCTCTCCTTCCTCCCACCAAAGCAAACCGCTACTCCAGAGGTGGACAAGAAAATCGAGGAGTACAAGACAGAAAACCCGAGCATGTTCAGCTGGGAAATCAGGGACAAGTTACTGAAAGATGGGATCTGCGACAGGAACAACGTCCCCTCAGGTTGGTAAAAAGTTTGAAATATCACCAGGAAGGATGTGAAAATGATTGGCTCATATGTGTATATATATATATATATATATATATATATATATATATATGTGTGTGAAAAAATACCATATTTAATACCTTTAATACCATATTAATAGGCCTATATTTAGACGAAATATGCACAGTATGAAAACGCTCCCTCTTATTTGTGGACATACCAATCTTCTGTTCGGACATGATTGCATTTTTTTATTATATTTTTTTTATTTGTTTAATTTATATTTTAAAAAAAAAAGTACTCATGCATTTTCTATGTATCCAAACTTCTGTCTCAGTGAGCGCCATCAGTCGCATCATGCGCTCGAAGTTCGGCGGACCTGGTGAGGATGAAGAAGATGATGATGAAGTGGTGAAGAGGGAGATGGAGGAAAACGAACCGCGGACAAAACACAGCATCGATGGCATTCTGGGAGACAGATGTAAGTGCAACATTTATGATTTGACCTGGCTGTGTGAATATCCAGGTTGTGAATGACATGTTTTATTTCTGGGTTCATTGTGGATAGAGGTTTTAGTTTTGTTGTCTGCACTTGTCAGGTGTTTAGTCGACGACCAAGCAATAATAATAATGATAATAATAAAAATAATAATAATAATAATTAATTAATGTGTCTGCGCTTGTATAACATTTTGTTATCGCATTAATAATAGGCTACAAGATTGATCGAGTTAACCTGCACAGAATTAAATACATTAAAGCGTCAGGTGTTTACAGGCGCTCAGGCTTCTGAGATTTAACAAATGTAGAGAAAAAAATTAAGTGGATAATCAAACATTTGTCTAACTTCCAAGCCTGAGAAACTTTTTTTTTTTTTTTTTTTTTTTTTTTTTTTACACTCAATCGGACACTTGAGGATGAACTTCAGGGGACAAAGCAGGGAGAGTCCATTGAGACTCACACCTCAGTTTGACGCGCACAAAAGCCAAACTCCAGTGAGCGGCTCAGTGGTGTACAAAAAGACGCCAGGGCCTTTCAAAATAGGGAAAGAAAGGGAGAAAAAACTGTGCTGACAAAAGGCCGGGAGAAGACATTATGAACCCGCAATGAGCGATGAATTATTCAGGGACACCAATAGGCCCAGAGCGACCTGGTTTATAGAATGCTCAAAAAAGTGCCAATCTGGGGGCTTTTCCCACTGTTTACAGTTTGTATTCAGAAAAAAAAATAGGGGAAAAACTGCTCAGACTTTAGGCAAACACCTGTTGATTTATGACCTACTGGGGGCTGAAGAGTGTTGCCGCAAAAATGGAAAGTTGCTGTTGGAGACACAATGCGGTCTATAGTTAATTATTGATGAAAAGACCTCTAGAAAACAGTTGTGGTGTTTAGGCGATGTCACGTAATGACGCACAGGTTTATTTCGTATTTTCATTCTTGTGGTTTTGTTTGGATTTCAGTCCGCTGTTCGGTTTTAAGAGGTGAAAACTTTAGGCCTACAGAGAAATAAAATAAACATCAAGTTAACACATCTGGCAGCTGCAAGAAGGCTCGTGATTTTTGCCTGAAATGTGTTAAATTCACGTCAGGCCTTTGCCTAATCAAATTGAACGGTGCCGTTACTTTTGCGCACGGAGCTTTTGTCACAGTCTTTGCGCAGCGAGCATGACGCCTTCAGCCAGTGAGCGCAGGGAAAGCCTTCTCTCCACTAGATTAAATCCAAACCTTTTATTTCTCTCCACTTTCATCTCAGACAAAGTCCGCCCCTTTCCTTTCCGCCTAGGGCGCACACATTCATGCAATATCTGTGGGCACTTCCCTCTCCCTCTCCCAGGCGAGACACATCCCCAATACTGATCAGACAGTGTTGACTTTTCTACCTTCCAAAACTCATTTCTGCACTAAAATCAATAGATAAATCATTTTAACGCAGAATAGACTATTAAAATTGGAAATAATCTGATTGATCAATAAATTAGGATGCATCCCTGCTTGTTAAATTAATTTTAAGATGCACCTTTGAAAACATTTTTGTTTGAACTTAAAGGAGTGTGTTTGATGCAACTAAGAAATTATATGAGGAAGAAATTATGAAAATAAATTTTTGATGTATCTTTAATTAATACTTTTAGGTTGGTATTATTATTATTTATTTGAAAGAAAACAAATAACATTAGCTATTTTACATCAAATAGGTGACATCCTACATGCAAACAGATCTAGAGAAAGACACTTTCCCCCATTGATATACAGAAGAGCACTATTTCATTCTTGTGTCTCTTTGTGGAAGTAGTTGTTGTTTTTCTCTTTTATAGCACTTCATTAGAATGTGAAAAGGGTGGTTTGGGGACTGGGAGAGTGTCTTCTGGCCAAATATTGATTAAGTAGGTGTTTGCAGAGGCTATTGTTGTGGCGGAGAGAGGCCTGTTGCTCTCTGCCCCTTTCTCCTCTACCACTATTGTTGGCTTTCCTTAAGTGCGAAGATCAAAGCTGACTCATTTAGATTTATTTGTCTGGGAAAAGGACTGCTAAGGTTTGTGGGATAAAGTATACCGGGCAGCCCCAGGTCTGCATGGCATTAGCAAGCGGCTGGGACTTTGCGGGGGAAAAAAAAAAAAGGATGTTTGCTGGGATGAATCTAATGCTAAGTTGTTTACATCTCCTTTAACTATTGAGTTATGTGGACTGAATTTAAACAACATGCATAGCTGTGCTGCAGTTTGAGATATGTTTGAAAGAATTGTTTGTGCCATTTATCACATTTGTTCATAAAGCAGTGAGTGTGTCCAACTCTGTGTGGTATATAATTTTAAACAGAAGACTGAATAATCCGACGATGCCAAGAATTTGTTTTTGCCATGAGTGAGAGTGAATTAATTGATAGCATCCTTTCCTCTATTTATTACTGTTAGCACTTTAGCCTCATTTAACTAATTAAAGCAACCAAAGTCATGAAAGAGGAGTAGCCACTCTTGCAGGATCAATTTATGGCAGTGGGGGTGACGGGGAGAGAGAGAAGCAGAAGAAAAAGAAAAGCTCAGAAATACAAACAGTCAAAGGGATAACTTTTCTTTAAAGGGAATCCTGCGGTGCCAAATTGAATGAGCCCAGTTCTTTCAAATCTGCCATGGTGAACGCAGTCAACATGTAATAATTGGTTTCATTGAGGTGCATTCCAACAATCTGCTGCCATTCTCCTGCTTCTATTGTCCACAGGCAGGCAAATAGCCAGAGGGACAGGAGGAATCAAGTGCTGACAAAACATGAAAGATTTAGCTGCTTTTGTCAAAGGAGCTGAGTAGGACTTTGTTTGTGTAAATAAACTGGGTGAGTGGCTCCCTGTGACTTTGGCATGGATCTAGAGAGAGGAATATTTAGAGCGTAAGGAGACCAGAAAGATCATATTTGCGCTTTTTTTTTTTTTTTTTTTTTTTTTTTTTTTTTTGTGTGGAGTGTACCACATTTTAAAGCAGTCAAAAGGTGCATGTAATATACATTCACCACATGTAGCTGCCACATCCAAGCCATCTAATCCAATTTGAAAGTTTCATAACTTTTTACTCTCATGAGACTATCTATGAATATAAACAGATACCTTTCTTTCTCTCACACACGGGGGAGCAAAAGCAACTTGAGCAGCGTGGCAATAACCCACAGCTGTAAACAGAGAGATAGACGCTGATTTTCCTGAACCCTGTGTGTTTGTTAGGGGTCCCTGCATTTCCACGGTGAATGAGTTAAAAATTGGAGGGTTAGAGGAGACCGTCTCCGTGCTGGTCACAGGAGACAGAAGGCCTCAATGCAACCAGAGGAATGTCTGTTACAGCCACATTTCCATTTTCCTCTCAGGGCTGGGATAATGAAAGAAATTTATATTTGGGCCTCATGCTGTGTTTTCCTGTGTTAATAGTGTTTATAATGCTAGTTTAGCCCAGTGGACTGCTAGGGAAAACAAACCAGAACTCACAATATATTTCTGCACTCTAGAGAGAGAGATAGATAGATAGATCTTCTCTCCCTCTTCTCAAATATAAATACTCAATACTTTTACGTTCTGTGTTGGCATGACTCTCGAGGCTCCCTCTTTCTCCAAAAAAGAAAGAAAAAATCCACACAAGCTGATCTGCAACTGAATGCAGACTCTATGCTTCATTAAAGCCTCTTTCTCTGTTGGCACCCACATTGTGATCCTCCAATATTAATTCAAAGGACAATTAATGAATGCAGGCCAACTTTGAAGTAATGGGCTGAGGTCCTGCCCTGAGCCGGCCCCTCGGCGCTGATGTACTCTCCACATTCTCCCCACTAACCCCAGAGACACTGTGAAGTGACTGAAAGAGAAGCAGTGAGCAATGGAAGGTCAAGGAGAGGAGCCCCAGTAGAAAAAGAGCTCTCTATTTCCTTGGAAGTATTAGCCAAGCAAAACTCTGTGATGGGGAGGATAAAGGAGTGAGAAGAGAAAAGGGTCGGGGGCGAGGGGACTCTGCAAAGAGGAGCACAATGGGATAGTTAATTGAGTAAAGCCAGACAGCGTTGTCAATCACTTAACTTTGTTTAGCCTCAGTTTTTGTGGAGCTGTTTCATCCAGCACATTGCACATTATGGACACGCCAGAACAACTCTGTTGCTGTTTTAATTAATGTCTCTTTTCCTTCCTTGAACAGAGAAATCTACTAAAAACATTCTTTTCAAATGTGTGCAAAGTTACACGATTTATTTCCTACATTTGCCCAAATACAAGCATTGATGCTGCAATAGTTGAAAATGTGTGCGCAGAGCTCATAAAACCAAAAGAAATACAGCAATTAAGTGTTTGTAGGGTAAAAAAAAAAGAAAGAAAAGAAAGCATGGAATGTGATGATGGTTTCTCTCTCTGTTGAGTGTCTGTGAAGTTTTGCTGGGGGGGGTGGGGGGTGTCAGCGTTGAGGCTGTCTTCACCGCAGCAGCGCTGTGCAGTAGCTGTGAAAAGGTCAGGGGCTAACCTAGGGTCACTTGACTGTTAAAACTATCAGGCCCCAGGAAAAGGAGGTTATGATAATGTTTGAGAAAAGATGAGAACTGACAGACTCCTTAACATCAGGATGTCTCACAAAGCAGCCAATGTTGATTATATGTGAACTTTTCTTTTTACGGTGCGCAGACTTCCAGAGGGTTTTGCTGTTATTTGAAAAAGAGTTTCCCTTGTTATCCCGAATGAGGTGATTGGCTTGGTTGTCTGTCTGCTCATAACAGAGCTGGACTGAGGTGGATCTCTGCTGGTTAGTCTCCGTTTAACTGGAACGTGCGGCAGACTGGCCTGTTGCTGCAGCCCCGCGTGGGTTCCGTGCAGTTGCTTTGTCCCTGCCCCGAGGGTGGAAATGCCACCGTGAAACTGTCACCTAACTGCACCACAGTGGAACTAAATAATAACCACCACACACTGGGCACACATAATAGCCAGTGCAGGGCCATTTGTGGCTTTTTGTCACTTCACCAATATTAGACAGAGATACATCTTTCAGCGTCATATCGCCAGCTAGTTCTTTGTCCGTTAAATGCCAACCTCCTGCGCTTATTCACTCCATTTTTTTTCTGTCCAGCACATCATCATCTCCCTCTCTTCTCTCTCTTTCTCTCTATCTGCCCCCCCCCCCTTCTTTCCCAGGCAGCTGCGGGTTCCTGGGGGCTTTTTAGCAAGTCAAGTGAGCAGCCCACTCACTCCCATTTTTTCCCTTAACTGTTAACCCCAGCTGAGCCCATAAGCTGTCAGTTAACTATTCTTTTCCTCCAGTGCATCTGCTCGCTCTGGCTCTATGTGGCATGCCACTATTTTATTCAGTGGCCCACTCGCACTATGCTCTGTGGCCTGAAAGGGCCAGATCTACTTCCCTGGGCAAATAACTAGTTCATTTGTCTCTTCTGCCCTTTGTTTTGTGTTGCGAACACATGTCACCAGCTCAATTACCTTCTCTATTAACAGCCCCTGGAGGAAGGGCTAGCCAGCCCCTACCAGGACAAGACTATAAACTGCCCCATATGCTCCACTTCTCTTTCTCTTTCTCACTGTGGCTCTTCATCCCTCTCCCTTCCTTTCATTCTTTTTCCTGCTTCTTCCATTTCCTTTAAAATCAATTTTGATTATAAGATAAGATAACACTTTTGCCACTCTTCCCGCCTTGTTCATTTTTTTAATTTTGCTATTTTAAGCTGCCTGTGTGAATTTCTCTGCACACGTGTACACATAAATGGATGTGTGCGCCTGTGCATGTCTCTTCATATTAACATCTCTTGAGCGGGTGGGGGGGGGGGGAAAGCTTGGCAAGGCAATTCCTGGCCAATGTAGTCTACGCAGTAAACAAGAGCAGTCTTTATTCGTGCAGTTGGAATCCTCACTTGGTTTTTTTGGCCTGTTTGAGGCACTGCTGCTGCAGGTGAAGCTAATGGAACTGGACGTTCCCCAAGTTCACATCTGTGACCCTACGGAGTTTATCTTCCCTGCCTGTCAGTCTCCTCTCTTGATCGATAAATGGTTCAGTTTACCTTGAGTGACGGGTCTGCAGCCCTATCCGTTTCTTCCTGAGTGTGTGTACTGTTTGCACGTGCAGGCACATACACACCTGTAAATACACTTGTTGAATATAATTAAGCGTCTCCGAACAGTGAAAGGAACCTGTTGAATTCACTTGTTGAATTCTCCGCTATCTGCTAAACTATGGTAAATAAATGTTCCTCTATCCATTCTACAATCAAAACTAGCTTGTTATTAGTTTATTAACCTACAGCTTACTTTGTTTTCAAATTTCTGTTTTATGGATAATTCTGCAGCAGCCCCAATTTCCGCTTGAGGGATAATAATCTATCTTTCTATTAAGATTCTTGTCAGAGCCACAGCCAAACTGTGAGTGGCTATGGACTAGTTTCAGCTCCCTAGTGCTTTAGCTGCAGCGTAAAATTTGATTTGGGTGTTTAAGTAAGGAGGTCGAGGCCTCCCTTTGTGTGTTTAGTATCCTCTTCTGCCGTTTGTTGTGGGGAATGTGTGGGAACAAGCTTGCTTCTGCACCAGCGTGCCTTAAAAGTGATCCGCAGCAGCGTAAGGGCCTCGTTTGAAAACGTCAAAAGATGTGGACGCAGCGACGGGTGAGCACAGAGAGACAGAGAGGAGAAGTGAGTGCATGAGATGGAAGGGACAGGTCCCACTTTTAAGAATGACCAGCACCCCCCCCATTCTCCTTCGCTTGGCACCCCACACCCGTTCCCCAGCATCTTCTTCAGGTGCCTTCAGCCTCCCATCTCCTCTCCATGTCAACCCCTCCAACTCCCCCATCCCCCCAACTTTGTGCCCCTCAGGCCACGGAGGGAGGGGATGAGGGGGTGATCCCCTGCTGTGCCCCTCCACAGCCCCCAGTAGCCCTTCTCTGGACCCCTTTGTGCCCCCCCTTCTCCCTCCCCCCACCCTTCATTCCCCCACTCATCCCCTGGCCCTACAGCCCCCTTCTCGCCCTACAGCTCCCCCCCTCACTCCCCTGCTGGGCAGGTGACAGGCCCCTGAATGCGGGCCCGGGCGTCCCTGATGGCTCCTACAGATGGAGCGTGGTAATCGGTCCAATAGAGCCCTGCCACAGGCTTTTCCCTGCTAAGATACAAAGGCTTGGCCACATCATTTCTTAAAAAAAAAACAAAACAAAACAACAGAGAGTGAGAGAGGAAGAGCGCAAAAGAGAAAACGCAAGCCAGAGGATGACAAAAGCAACACTGTCATTTGCCATTAAGGGAGAGTCTGTGACGGAGTGATGGAGTGTTTTCTCTGTAGTTACTAATAATAAAAACAGGGAGGGGAAAAAAGGGAGGGAAAGACAGAAATAAAGGGGGCAAAGGAGGACAGATCCACCCCCACTCTGCAGTTAACATGAGCTACTGTGCCAATGGGGAGCTTTCTCCTCTGAGGAGTTTTATGAGCTCTCTTTCCCTCCCTCAAGAATCTTTTCGTTTCTGCGCCGTCATTGGTTCGCTGTCTTTTTCTTTCTCCCTCTGTTCCTCCATCATTAAAATGGTAATGACACCACATGTTACTTAGCTCGCTGTTTCTCCAAGTCTCGTCCTGTAGTGTTGCGTATGTGCTGATTAATTCAAGTTGCACTTACTAATCCAAACAATATTAGAAATTTGTTTATAGGAAAAATATCAGGTTTGATTTTCATGCTGTGTGGCCCTCTCCTTACGTCTGTTGTATTATAAAATTTGCTCCAACTGGTCTCGGGCCACATCCTTACCTAAACAAACCACATCCCAAACTCATAGTGCACGTTCCAGGAGTATATAAGCATCCAGCCAATCCCCTTTGAGCCTTTATGCCAGCGTGGCACCCTTAGTTCAACTGTAATAAAGAGGTCTTCTCAGCATCAGAATCTTGTGTGCCGGCGGTCCGGAGCGCAGCAGCATTCCCAGGAACCAAATCCGTGTGTAATGCCTGGTCAAACACACACTGGCAACCGGCACAAACATTTCCTGCTTGGCTCCAGAGGCTCCAGAGGCAAGGGGAGATCCCTGCTACCCCCCTCCATGTCTGACTTGGCACTTTTTAATTAAAGCTTTAAATCTGGAGGGCAAAGGGAGAATGAGCAGTCTGGGGAAACAGACAGGCCTCTGTCCTCTGCTGAAGCCTTTCTTTTGCTTACACCTGTCTCTCTGCTTTTGACTCCCTCATTTCTTCTCCCTCAGCTTAGGTGTTTGCCACATAGTCGATAGAGTGTCGAAAAGGTGCAGTGAACCCTCCTCATGAGGTCTAAGAGGTCCCTCTGGGGTGGATTTGGGAGTGGATTCCAACTCTTTCTGTCTTGTGTCCATCTGTGTTTGACACATTGTCATAGACTACTTTTATTGAGTGAAAGCCCACAGCCCAGACGCAGCAGATGCATGTTTGTGAGTGTGTGTGTATGACTGAGAAAGAGATGGGGGGATTGCAGACATGTAATGGCGGACAATAGCAGGCTGTCACGCTAGTTTGTGGAGCCTAATCATTATTTAATAGATGGGTAACCTCCCCCTGAAATGCAGCAATAGTCCTCTGTTTCTAGTCTCAAGCCCTCATTGATTTCCTTCTTCTGCTGAATTAGATCCCAATAGCTGTCTCCCAGTTACCCAGTCGCTCTCTTCTACCCTCAACTGAACAAACAGATTAAGAAGCACCTGCAAAAGGCTGCCTGCTCTTCACTATGGGACCCTATTGGCATAGTGCACAGCATGGCTAAGACTGGGAGAGACACAGTGTCCCAGGGAAATAGATGCCCCAGAGGGATCTAGCCCTCTTTAATCCATGTTCAAGCAGCTTCTGGCTTTTGATCCCCTTAGGAACCACTGAGGACTTTAAGGGAGCAGGAGGACACAATCTAAGGTGGCTCTGTACCATGTGTTGTACTCAGCATAATCTATTGTCTCGGGTTTGGCTATTGTAGTGCAACTTAGTTTCATTCTGTGTCATGTTGAAGTAACAGTCTGTCTCTTTTTGCGATTTCAGCCAGTCACTCAGACGAGGGCTCCGACGTGGACTCGGAGCCAGGCCTGCCGCTGAAGAGGAAGCAGCGCCGTAGTCGGACCACCTTCACAGCGGAGCAGCTGGAAGAGCTGGAGAGGGCCTTCGAACGCACACACTACCCTGACATCTACACGCGAGAGGAGCTGGCTCAGCGGGCCAAACTGACAGAGGCTCGAGTTCAGGTTAGAGACACGCACAGACGCTCACCTCGACCTCAAAGTCCCGCACCAGAGCAGTGTGTCGGCCTGTCATGGATGTGTGTCATGTGGGCGTTAAATTGCCTGGGGATGTTGCTACACATTCCTTACAGCCATAAGACATGACCCCCCCCCCCCCCCCTCCTCTTCCCAAACAACCCACTGTATAGATACAAACACAGATACACTGCACCCACTGTTTATGAAGACAGCTTTTTATTTTTGTCAGACTCTGCAAAAAGGTCTTAAAATAGATGACTGATTTAGATAGTGTGCTAATATAGGCTTTAACAGCTGTAACAGCCCTCTGGCGTTATCTGAACCCAGTGACTTGCAGTAGCACACAAAGATGTAATGTCTGTGGTTTCACTGCACGCTCCAGATGTTAAGATCTCTATCAGTTCAGCTCCCTGTAATAGGTCAGAGGGGCCTCATACACACACACACACACACACACACACACATACATATACATTCACATTCACATGCACCAAGCACACTCACAAATACAGATATAAGCACTGGATAAGTAACATTATTCTACTGGGTTAGATAAATAAAAAAAATTAAACACTCTGTTCTCCTCTCAGGTGTGGTTCAGCAACAGAAGAGCCCGGTGGAGGAAGCAAGCCGGAGCCAATCAGCTGATGGCTTTTAACCACCTCATCCCCGGTGGTTTCCCTCCATCAGCTATGTCGGGCCTGCAGCCCTACCAGCTGTCCGACAGTCCCTACCCTCCCACTTCCATAGCCCAAGGTGGGTCCAATTGATTGCAGCCGAATCTTTTATTCTTTTAAAATAGAAGTATTTCAGTCATATTTTTTCAGTTTGATAACTGCAAAATCCGAAATTGTCTCAGAGCAGCAGCATCAAAGTTCGTGTAGATTTAGCAACGTGTGATTTTAAGTAGAAATGTCTGATTCTCAACAGCGTCCGAGCAGCCCAGTACAGTCCACCGACCGCAGCCGCTGCCCCCAACCTCCGTGCACCAGAGTGGGCTCAGCTCATCAGCAGGCTCCCAGGATGGAAGCTCCGCGTATTGCCTATCCTCTGGACGTCATGGTTTCTCAGGATACTCGGACAGCTTTGTGGCCCAGACAGCACACACCAACGCTGTCAACCCCGCCATCAGCAACAGCCTCTCACCGCAGGTTCGTCTATACATCTATCACAGATATACATGTAGAAACAAGCAACTCTTCTGAAATCATGTACGTATACATGTGTACAAATAAATTCAGTCTCAAATGAACACACACAACACACATAATACCAGGAAGCAAGAGGCCTGTAGTTCTT
The DNA here is from genome assembly GCF_002260705.1 of Seriola dumerili. Taxonomy (NCBI): domain Eukaryota; kingdom Metazoa; phylum Chordata; class Actinopteri; order Carangiformes; family Carangidae; genus Seriola; species Seriola dumerili. Next base: position 6,029,778 of record NW_019174481.1, read on the forward strand.
CATGCTGGTTGTGAAATGTACCATAAGGACACACGCAAACACACTCTCTCCTCTGTGTGACCTACGTAGTGTCATTGCAGTGACATTGATGAAATCTTGTTAAGCTAGAAAACACGGTAGCTTTTCATTTTTGTTTATTCTGATGGGTTGTTTGATGAATTTGAAATGTGGCAAACGTCAGTCTTTGGGGACACTAAAAGGACCAAACATGAGGACGGATGTATGGATGTCGGATGATGACACAAATCAAAACTGAAAAGACAATTATGGTCGATTACACAGTCATCAGTGTCCATCAGTGGCTCCCTACCAGTCCAGAAGATGGACTAACAGGCGTAAAACGAGCTTTTAACCGCCACAAAGGGTGGCCAGCCCACATGCAATGCATGCTGGGTACTAATTCCCATGAGAGAGAATCTCAGACTCCTGTCAGGCACAGATAAAAAAACTGCCTCAGGCAGGTTTGTTACTTTGCAAATGCCTGAGGATGTATATATATTGAAAAAAAGAGAGGAGCTTTGTTGTGGCTGCCAGGGTGCATGGTCAGAAAGTAGAAGGTGGCACCATTGTGGCTGAAGGTATAATTGACTGCTTTGATACATGAACACTAGTGACTGACTACAATTTGTTTTTTGCTCCTCAACAACTCGCCATATTTACTTTTCAAACATTATTGTTTGTGGATTTGTATTTTCATTGGACAGATAAAAGTATAGAGAGACAGGGAGAGTGAAGATGACATGCGGTGAGCTACAAGCATCAGTGGTCGATGGTTTTAATCTCAGCCAACTGCGCTCACTCGTAAATTGTACTTCAGTTAGACACTCTGTTGAAGCATAACTGGATGCAAACCTGCTGGTAGCTGCCATCCTGTAACTGAGCGCATGGCTGTGGTTCACACACCCACAGGGTCGACGAGTGACTTTAACTCCAATAAAGAGGCCAAAGGTGCTGTGGCCTCGTGGATGGTTTCAGCATTAACCTTAGTTGGGCAGCTCCATACAGAATGGACATCTCATCTTGCATAGGGACGGCGTGCCTGGAATGTTTTCTCAGTCTGGAATTGCAATCACAGAACGTTCCAGTGTCTTAATTGATTGGAATGAAGTAATCTATCCTCTTGTAACAAAGTGTGTAATTTATGCAAATGACTCACTTTGTTGGCTAATTTGTTTTAATTCATATATTCATTGCAGCTGTTTGAATGTATATTGCAATACAGTTTTCTCTATTTCAGATGAGGATAGAATTAATTTCCTGATTTTAACTTAATAAGGGAGAGGAAATGAGAATTGATTAAATCCTATGACATTGATAGTTAATACATGAAGACCTCTTTGCTCCTAGAAAACTTTACAGCTTCAGTTTTCTCCAATAGAAACGGTTTGGTCTATTTTGTGTTAAATCCTGACTAGAATTATCTGGTCATCTGAACTCTAAATTTCTCTATAAAAGCTACGCTACCGTATCGACTATTCTGTGTTCATCAGGAGATCCAGGGATTCATTTAACTCCAGATATGGTCAGAATTAGAGCACCGTGGAGTTTTGATACGGATAAGGTTTACTTTAGATAGGTGATATTCTTGTCTGAGCGGTTAGCTCTGCTTTTTAAAACAGCAGTCAGGCCAGTGGTTTCCCTGTGGTGCAGGGTCCCTGGCGTCTCACTGCTGATCTGGTGCATACCAAAGGAATCCTTTCTCACCAAGGAAGCGAGCGGCCGGGATTTGCACCCCCCTGAGACCTAATCCCCGGAACAACCTCAAAACAGACACACCATCGGAAACTGCTGCTGTTTCAGTTGCAGACAGAAAGTGCATGAACACATAAGCATGTAGCTCGAGATACAGACACATGCAAACACATACACAAACAGAATCATACAGTATGTTTATTTTCATGGGGAGATATGACTAAACAGCAGAAAATGTTTGTATGAAACCACTAGAAAACTTCTATTTATGAACAATAACTTAACAAATTAAATAATTTAATGATTTAATTGATAACCTTTTTTCTTCTGAGGCCTTGTGCAGGTTTATTGGTCACTGAATTTATATATTTATTATAATAAAAGACTTTGTGCAGGAGCATGTGTGCACATTCCCTGCAGTAAGAGAAATAATGATTTAGTGGTAGGCCACATCTCTGTGTTCGTCAGATGTGTGGGGTCAGATCACTCTGACACACCAGCTGTAAATTGCACACATTAAAGACACATCAGAATGTGAACATGCGTGTGTATGCCAGCTGGCTGTCAGTTGGGAAAGTCTTGTTTTTACATCACTCTTTGTTACTTATTCTTTTGTCTTAGTATTATTATTATTTGTTTTTTCGGTTTATTTTTCTTTCCAAGTAATTTTTGTTGTTTTAAAGGGTATTTGGTTTGGTGTTTGGCTTTAGTTCTCCTACACGGACTGTAACTCTCCTTAACTTCATTTTTTAGACATTTTCATGACTTTGCTTCTCACGCAAACTTATGTGCAGCTGTTCACGATGTATCACCGATACCCCTGCACCCCTGACATCAGAGCAAAAAATGCTTACCCCACACACACACACACACACACACACACACACACACACACACACACACACACACACACACCTACTGTTATATACACAATTCCACACATAGGTAGCTCTCAGACACATACACAAACACACCCTACCCCTCATTCCCACGTACCCTTTGGCCTCTTTACCTTGGCCTCAGGAGGACACGGTGATTTGTGATTTTAGGGCAACAACAGAAGGTTAGAAAGAGAGAGAGAGAGAGAGAGAGAGAGAGAGAGAGAGAGAGAGAGAATGAGAGAAAGTGCATTGCTCTGAATAGATCAATACATCAGAGAACACATACAAATGAATTGAAGTTCTGCTTCAAATTCATCACATTCTCAGAAATTAATTCCCATATTAAGAGCAGCCAAAGTCAGATTTAGATTATTTATTTCTTTTATATCCATTCCAGTTATAACAAAAACAACAAGTGTCATCACATGGAGAAATAAAATTAAAATGAAAAATAAAAGAAAAAAATATCCTCTTTAATCTACTTCCAAAATTATGACACGATAACTTTAATAGAAACCACTAGGAGGGCAAAGGAATGATCTCTATTTCTGACAATGAACGAGGAGAGAGGCTCCACTCCAGCCCAGCTGAGTGGAGTGGAATGGAGAAGCTGATTTGAAAAATAAATTGGCTTTGTATTTTTCATTAAAAAGTTTACTTGATGGTATATTTTATTTAGAATTTCTTGGTAAAACCAGAACACCTTTTTGGATTTGTGTTTATATTCAATTGAATTCAGTTCTAATCACCCACTTTTCCTCCATTTCTCCCCTCAGGTGATGGGCCTATTGAACCCAGGTGGAGTGCCACATCAGTCCCAGAGTGACTTTGCCCTCTCTCCGCTGACTGGAGGCTTAGAGCCTAACGGAGGCATGGCTGCCAGCTGTCACGGTTCCCAACGCCTGGAGGCTCTACCAGGCCTGCCCACTATGCCCACCCTGCCTAGCACCCAATCTTACTGCCCACCTTCCTACACCTCCCAAGCCTACGCCGTGGACCACCATCCGTCCTACCAGTATGGACAGTACAGTCAGAGCAAGGTACGCTGGAAATAATTTGTTTTCATGCTGATCTGTCAGAGAGTTAGAGGTGTTTAAGGACTTTATTTTCTAGATTTGAACATAAATTATATATAATTGATTAGCGGTTATGTCCTTCTGTAACCCCTGCTCCGGTTCAGCTACTTAGTTTAGATTTTCTGACTCACAACCCATGTTAATTGCGCCGACCTCTCTGATGAGCGAGCTTCTCAAATCACCCAGCGCTGTGCTGAAATTACATGTATGTTAAAGAGCACTAGTGGCCCGGTTACCTCAGTTTACATTACCATCACTAGACTATCCACGTGGGCTGATGCAGAGGCATGTCCGGATCTTATCCCAACACACACATTTTCACTCACTGTCCTTTCATGACCCCGTATGATGAGCTTGCCCATCAAACCCTCACCTAGCCATGTAATGACCCATGCAACAAAGATAGCCGCCCAAATGAAAGGAGCCACTTCCCAAAGCGTGTTTGACAGGAGGGAGGGGAGTGTATTGGTCGGAGCGGCGTGTTGTTGGGGCTGATCTGAGGTACACTACCACATGTTGACTGGCCCATCAGTGGCAACATCTTGATGTCATTAATTTAGCCGGTCCTGAGAGAGACCCACATGTAGCTTTTGGGGGTTCGGTGAAATGTGTGTGTGTCTATGTGTATTTGTGAGCGTAGACATATATGGGTGTGTGTGTGTGTGTGTGTGTGTGTGTGTGTGTGTAAAGGCAGGGTAAGGGGCTCTTTAACAGGGGGCGATTATGGCCTTTGGCAGACCAGGATTAGAACCATGTGTCCCACTGGAGGTCAGATTTAGAGTTGTTATTGATCAGTGGAGCAGAGCCGAGCAGAGATCCAGGCTCAGGCTCAGGCTAGTTTTGCCAACCACATTAAATTCAAAGAATTCCCCGAACTCTTCACCTGTTTTATTATTTAACCTTGGACCCCAGTTTCCATTCTCACCTGCTCTCACCCCTCCCTCCTGTCACACCTCTGATTTAACTTCAAAATTCACACCTTTTGCTATGTTAACCATTATAGGATTGAAGCAGTTCTAACTGAATACAATGCAAAAGGAATCTCCTTAACCCTTCCTCTGTCTTTCCTTGTTCTCCTCAGGTGCCTTTCATTATATGAAGCCCCCAACATGGCCTGAGCAGGAGGCTTCCCCCGGCCGGTCTGACAGTCATCGCCAGAGAACACCCCCCACTCCCACCCCCCACCCCAACCCTCTGCCTCTGACAAACCTTCCAGGCCCCGAGGACAGAGAGAGAGAGAGAGAGAGCAGAGAGAGAGAGGAGCTGGATGGGTGAAGAGGTTGAGGTGTTCTCCTTCAGCAAGGAAGGGAACCGGTTGAGATGGAGGTGTAGTGACGGCGATGGAGGGGGTTGACTGGAATAATTAGGACCAAAGGCGCAGCCTCTCCTGTTACCTGGCACTCGCTTGTGCTCGTGCGTCACGTCACGCTCCAAGGACCAAGCACGGTTCGTTGTCTGTAAAGAGGAAAAGAAGAGGGGTGGGGAGAGGGGAGTAAATACATTCAAGATTCTGTATTTGATTATTGTAATAAGTGGCAGAGATGCAAGTTGAGGCGGACTTTTTTAAGCCCCCTGTGCTTCTGGGGCTAACTTGATAGGGGAGGGGTGGATTCTCATGGCTGATGGTTATCAAAAGGCCGGTTAGTGATAACGTCTCGTGCTCAGCCGCAATGTTCTCCTAAGGATCTCTTCATCACAATGTCTTAGGGTAATGATATCAGCTGTACATCGATGTGATTCTTGTAAAAGACATTGGAGATAAAAATGTGACTACACCGGGAAAACCACCAGGAAGGCATGAACCGAGGCCGCGTGGAGTCACAGCGAAAAACCACTGCAACCAAAAGAAAGTGCAATACATTCATACCTCATGTGATGTAAATGAACACGGATCAAATGTCCCGGAATCTTTCCTCAAAAACATGCTCTCTCTTTTTAATGTCATTAACTTTGGGTTGCGTGCATTGATCAATCAGGGGAAATCATCAAGCGATGAAAAATAGCAAATGTAGTTGTGATGTCATTAAGCCAAAAAAAAAATTTGCTGCCAGTGAATACATCATTCAGTTTGACAGTTAATTTTTTTTTTTTTGCATGTGTTCAATTAGTTTTCATCAGGAACTTGCAAACATTAGTTCCATTTCTTATTTATTTAGTGACGTTCAAGTTTTATATCTCCTCTTTACGTTTTGTATAAGTGCTCTTAAGTGCTTAAGTAAGTCTTACACAATGTTCATTATTCATGTTTTTTCTTTTGTATCATTTTCATTTACATTGGCGTAAAATGATTTTGTTGTAAGAAGTTTTGTGTACAGTACAGCACTATTTACTATTTATAATAAACTATATAAAAATGCACAAGTCAGTGGTTGTCATTTATGGGCTGCAGCGACCAACAACTGAGGTCATGTCCTCAGTTTACACTCCCCAATTAAAAACCTACACGGTTATTTTATAAACTCCATATATTTAAATTTGACACATTTAAAGCTACACAATAATAAAGAAATGACGCCCTCAGCATTTATCTTTTCCTAGCAGTGTGAAGAAGACTTTTGGACATTTCAAAATTAAATTTACAGAAAGTAGAATTGAACTGGAAACCAAGTTAATGCAATAACAATTAAAGTATTTAACAAAGTAGGAGGTCTTCTTTTTGATTTCTGGCCAGATTCTCTGAGAGTAGTGAGGGATGTCTTGTTGCAGTTTAAGATCTTTCTTTCTTTCTTTCTTTCTTTCTTTCTTTCTTTCTTTCTTTCTTTCTTTCTTTCTTTCTTTCTTTCCACTTCAAACATTCGCACAGTGACAATACCTACTGTCTGCGAGCTGTGCACCTCATTCACACTGCTGGAGCACTAAATCATAAATATATCCCCTTTCATAAACACTCCTTTTGGACAAATTCCTGCTCCCTGTGGGCTCCTTCACACCCCTTGATGACTAAAGCAGAGCTGCTGTAAATTATATAAGCACAGCGGCCCACAGACACACTGGGACATCAGTCACTGACATGGCTGTGCAGGGTTCAGAGGGGTTTTGGCTCTCACTGCCAAACAGAAATGAAAACACTGTTCACCCAGTTGGCAGACTCCTCAAAAGGTTACAGATATCAGCAGAGCATTTTTATCACTCCCTGTCATTTTTTTTTCTCTCTTCTGGAGGTTTAGGGATCAGGTATGCAGCTGTCCATGTCATTCATGGTATCGGTCTAAAGTGAGCATGTAAGCATCAACGCAAATACATTGAATGTGTTTATTTTTTGTGTTTTAATATGTTTTAAATATATTTTTATTTGCATGTATCTGTGTGTTAGCACATTTGTTTGCATGTCTCTGCTCAGTTTGTGTGTCCAACATGATAAGATCAAGGCAGGATCACATTTCACTATTTTGTTTTCAACAAACTTTTTTTTAATTTTTTTTTTTTTTTTTTTACAAGTGCTCAACTTGTAAGACACAATGAGTGAAAAAGCCAAAGAGGTTGCTTTGGAGTGGAGTGTCAGTCAAGCAGCAACACACTGGAGACAACTTAACCTCTGACCCCAACACTCTTTGAAATGAGTAGACTACTTGACCGGAGCTGACAACAATCCAAGCGTCTCTGCAGCTTCCAAGCCCCCAAATTGAAAGTGAAGGAAGAAAGCACAAAGAAGACAGACTGAAAAAAAAAAAGTTTCAGATAGGAAAAAGAGTTAAAAGGGAGGTTTGGAAAATACTTTGAGCCAGAATGTCCTGGGAGAATTGCAATTTCAGAGTGTGTGACTGATTCAGATTCATTTCTGATCAAAATGACCAACAAGTCTGTAGAAATCATTCTCTAAAGGAACTCATAGTTGTGCTTTCATGATATTTTGGCTGCATCCAATAGGGCTGAAAGGGAGTGGGCTTTATCTCTGAAATACCACCTTATCAAGTCCCTTGAAGAGTGGGTGGATGACTCACAGCGTGCCTTTCCTAAAGTGGTGAGTGCCTGCCTCTCACACTTTCCATCTGTAGTCCTCTCAGTTGCTCTGGTCCCTTTTTCTCTATCAATTTTTGTTTGATATTTCTTTGCCTCCGTCAAGATCTACTGCTCAGTCTCTTTTCTACCCATTTTGATATGAAACTCATGAACCGGACCCTCCTGCTCTCTCTACTCTCCAGATGCCAGCGGATTCTGGAGGACACTGGTATAGACATCAGTGGGCACCAAATCAACGCCACTGTGTCCAGCAGCACAGCAAGCCCTCTGTCCAGCACCAGTCCAGTATCCGCCGTCTCCAGCTCTAGGGAGACTTATGACAATGCTTACTTCTACATCCTGTTTGTCATGTGCTTCTACTCCTTCCTTGCCATGACGCTTTTCAAATGCTTCATAGGCAGCGATGAGGAGAAAAAGGACCCCTACGAGGAGTTCATGAGTACTGGGCAGTCGTCAACACAAAAATTCAACACAGGCCGCATGGCAGAGAACTTTTACTTTGAAGAGGAGAGCAGCCTGTGAGCCACAGGCTTTCTTAGAAGGAGGAGGGAGAGTATGAACGCATGGGGGGATGTTTTGACAGTCACCAAGCCAGAAAAACGTCAGTGCAGCCTACTCAGGCAAGACCTGTTAGTGATTTTGCAAAACCTGTAGTAAGTTCATTTTTCCCCCTTTTCCCCCTTTTCCATCTGACAATCAGAAATCTCACGCGAGCAGGCCGGCCGGCCGGCAGGAGGAGACAGCTGCCTCTGATGATCTGAGAGAAGGGTGGAAACATGGAGAACTGTGGGTCAATGGCAGGCCGGAATCTCCTCCTGTGAGGCCCAATCAGGATCAATAACACCGGGGCCTTCGACATGCACACACCACAGGGAACCAGGGATACCGCAACAGACCGATGGTGTGGACAATATGGACACTGTGTGTATGTGTGTGCGTGTGTGTGTGTCTGTGTGAGAGAAAGAGAGTATTGACCTGACACTGGCTTTTCAATTCTATAAATTCAACATACTGAACATACATACTGAACAAATTAAATTAAGATTCTACATTGTTTTACAGCATTAAGATTCAATTATTTACAAGCATTTATATTGGACTGTTATGGATAAATTAAACTTTTTATTTGAAACTGGATATATACATTACGTTGTGTAATTTCACTCTCACAAATACAATAATTTGAATTCATACTGTAGCGTCAACCAGCACTTTCAACAGTAGCCAAGGGATATGCAGACAAAATGTACTAGCACGCAAACAATGTTTCTGAATAAAATAAAATGACATCCCACTCTCCAATTGGCTCTAATTAGAGCCAAAGCTCCGTGCAATAGCGACATTCCTTTGCCATTACATTGTAACTGATCTTTGGAGACTCGACGCACAGCTACAGGGCCGCTCCAACCTCTCGGTGACCCCATATGATCTACGTTTACAAAGCTGTGGCGAAACGTGAACCCGAGACTCACTCTGTAGAATTAACTTCAATTGCGCAGCGGGATCGTGGAGAGGAGCTTACAGAGAACACACGCTTCTGATTTGCACCACACATCGCTAAAGTTACATTCGGGGAGGACGTTTCAGATTAGCAGGCTGGCAGCTGAGCAGGTAGAGCATGATCCACGTCTCGGATCATCACGCAGACGCACAAACGAGTAGAAAGACAGTAAAGAAGGAAGAAAGTCTTTTACAATACAGTTTTTTTTTTGTGCAATTAAATCTCAAGGGTCAAAGGTGGGTGTGGGCTGACAATGCTGGTCTAATTTGAACTATCCGCTCCTGGAGGTTATGCCGGTCCCTGAGGCCATGTGGACCTGTTTCCTCTTTTTGCCTCATAATTAAATTTTTGTCTCATCCTCCTCCCTTGAAGTGCGGGGGTCACAGATCCTACCTAACAACACTGCATTCATGCTGTTTGCAGCAGCCTGTCCTAGAAACACTCACCAGATAGTCCTCATTAAAAAAACTTTTTCAATTTTTTTTTTTATCCTAGAGCTTGAAGTAGGAGGAGTCATTCAACAATTCTCATAATAAGAGTTGTGCAATCTATTTTTGCACTACAGCTGTAACCAAACAGATGCTTCCAATGGCAGATTGTTTTAGGTGGGTTTGATGTATCTGATCTTCAGGGTGCAACCCTCACAGCTCTGCAGGAGAAGGGCTTGGGCCTGAGATACAAACTGAGAGAACAGACAGAAACCACACGCACACACACACACACACACACACACACAAGTAAAAGGTATACAGAATGGATTGATCATTGATTTCTTGTGATACTGTAACTTGATGAAGCTTATTTGCAGATTTTCTACTTACACTGGATAAAGCCTCCACAATCACATCTTCATTTTTCTCCACACGAATTAAAACTGAGACTTTCAGGTGAACAATTGCTGTTAAGACATCTGAAGGAGAGGAGCATGCCAATGAAAATATGTACTGTTAACTACATAATTGAATTAGATGAATACGCCGCTGACTGTAACCTACCTTCATCTGTGCTGATGGTGGATCTGGGGTCTGGCTTTTGCTCTGAAACCGTGGATATGCTGCCATCTGCTGGTAAATACGTGACACTAGTAGTATCCAGACTTGTTCTGGCTTCTCTCAGTGTGGTTCCTGCAACAAGTACAAGACATCACTAACATCACTACTGAGGATTATTACTAACCCTGCGGACAAACATACATTTGACAAAATCTGGAACACATTTTTTGCAGACAGAATAAATGTGTTTCAGCAAATGTGCAGTTTTGAAAGGATAAAAATCCTAATTACCAACCTGTAGCAGTGGGGACTGTGAATGCTGAAGTCATGCCGTCATCTCTTGGCGTTTCTCTGGTGCTTATTGCTGTAGTATCAGAGGCTGTGGGTGCTGTGGTTGTGCTGCCATCTACTGGTGTAGATGTAGTTCTGCTGTTTGTTGTGCTGAGTCCATTTGGCAGCGCAGTAGTCAAAGCTGCAGTCAAGAAGAAAGGTTTGTATGGCACAGCTATTTCCTGAAACTGACTTGCAGATGAATGCTTGAAGCCCTGCACCTTTGATTTATTAAGTTCCCCTTCACTTACATTGTGCACATGTGGAGTTGTAGTCAGGACAGCAGTCCCTGAATACCACACAGGCCTCATCACAGAAACATCCCCTGTAACAGTTGTTATTTTGCCCAGAGCAACACAGCACTGAAGGACCTGCACAGCCTGGGACACACAGAGTATTGTTACAGAGGTAAAACAATAATTCTTTCATATAATTCGAGGTCTATTAATAAAGTAAGAGCTGTCTAATAAGGCTGTGGGCTCTGTCAAATCAAACTTAGCCACCCAATCTAGGATGAGCCAGCCAATAGTGTGGATGCAGTTTGGAAGGCTGAAGGAGGTGGTGTTGACATTACCTGTTTGGCTGGTATTAGGTGCTGTTGTTTGAGCTATAAAGTGAAAATAGAAATTTACATGATTACATCATTGTTTAGAAAAAACAACATTCATGGTGAGCCCTTGTCCAGGATTATAGTAGAGGCAACTGGTATGGAAGCAACAGTATAGAATGGTGAAAGAAGGCAGTGATGTAGCTTCATCCTAACCTTGATCTGAATTGGTAAGGCAGCACAATATTTTGAGAGGATAATTTCTCAACTTTTCAATTAGTGCTGATAAATGACCTCCATTAAATGCAGTTTTACTTACCATTGTAGAGAGACAGCAAACCCACCAAAAGCAGAAAGTGCAGTGCTAACCAGTCCATGGCTTTGTATGAGTAGGAAGTATGGCCAGCAGTACCCTACACTACTATCAAGAGTGAGCTCATCCTCTGCCAAAATAAATAAACTACTGTACATTGTTATTTGATTTTTTTTTACTTCCTGTGACGAATTTGCTCCTGTTTCACTGATAGGTAATGATTAACATTGACAGAGAAAGGAGTGAAAAACTAAAGTTAAGAGAAGGAGAGAGGAGGAAAATATGTGATTAACCAGGAGAGGAGTGAAGAGTGGGTGAGAAGAGGACAGAAGAGGAAGTCTGGATTTGAAGAGTGAAGAAGAGAGTAGAAAGGGCGGAGTGAAAGAGAAAGGGAGGAAAAGAACGAAGGAAAGAAGAAGAAATGAGATGTGTATATATAAAACACACACACACACACACACATATATATATATATATATATATACACTGGTAACAACAGTTGGTTTCATCTCTGCTGTGAACTCATCAGAATAACTACACAGACTCCTGTCTCTTAGCATCTTATCACTTATTGTAATACATTTAAAAGTCAAGTTAAATCTTATCTCTGGTCATTTCCATTGAGTTGTATTGATATAAAACACGGATTCGTACAACAAGCTGCTGCCACTGCTCCAGTCAGATAAAGTGACAATGAAGTGACATCGTCACTGATGACCTGCCTTGATGAGAGGACTGACTGCATTTTCATTTTCATTTTGACTCCAAAAGAGTGTAGTGACATGTAAACTTAAACGCTATGGACTGTGGATGCTGCTTGCTTACTGTATTTGAATATTGTCAGTGTAGAGCTGGTTAAGTCTTTGAAAATTAATTTTCAGCAGCTTTTCGATTTTCATTTCAATATGGTCATAGAATGCCCACAAGTATGAGAATGAAAATAAAAATGCAAATGGGATTACTACATTTTCTTTTTAATTTTTACTTAAATAATAGCGCACACTGTGGGAAGTGGGGTCACATGACTGCTGCTCATATTCATAAAGTCAAGTCCAGTGTAATCCTAGAACACACAATACATTTGTATTGGTCCACAATACCCTTCTATAATGACTTTAATTTAATTATTAATTATTTAAATCATTTAATTAATAATGAATTAATTTATGATTTTAGTCTGTTATTTTTCTGCATCAGATGCTTTGAGGATGGAACACGTTTATACTCATGGATTGTGCATTTAAAGGAGAATCCAACTCTTTTTAAGAATTCACATTTCTTATTCCTGTGCCCCAGAACAGTTTGGTCAACATTTGTGAACATGCAGCACTCTCCTCTAAAGTTAGAATCCAAAGGGAGGACCTTAAAATGTGCAACGTCATCCCAATTTGCTCTATAACATTGAACGATGCCACAAGGCCATAAAATCTTTGTGTAATGTTGTACACCAAACTGAATGTTTCAAATCAAAGTATTCTCTCTCTTAAATTAAATCGAAGGCAACTGGACTTGTATTTGTCTGTGGAAGACGTTTCGCCTCTTATCCAAGCGGCTTCATCAGTTCATCATGTATTGGTCTCTCTAGTCCGCACTAGTCTGACCAAGAAAATGGAGAAGGACCCAGGTATTTAACCTCTTGTGGGTGGGTCCACCAAAGTACCTGTGAAAGTACTGGTTTCACCTGACCATTGTTGTGGTCTCATGTGGACGAGCGTCATTAGGGGTCAGGTGACCCTGTTGTTGTCCCCTGTGAACGACAGTCGTTAGGGTCAGGTGAGCCCCTGGTGGATGACGATCGTTGAGAGTCGTCTGAGGTTATGTTGTTGACCCTCCTGGGTACCGATGAAAGGGCGACATTGTAGATGGGGGATAGATGGTGTCGCAGACCACCTCCCCTGTTTAGCGATGGCCTCTCCACTTTTACATAGATGGCCTCCTTGACTCCCCTTTCAAACCATCTGTCCTCCCTGTCCAAGATTTTGACATTGCTGTCTTCAAAGGAGTGTGCCTTTTCCTTTAGGTGGGAGTAGACAGCTGAGACAGGGCCTGAGGAGTTTGCCCTCCTGTGTTGGGCCATACGTTTGTTTAAAGGTTGTTTAGTTTCCCCAATATATAGGTCATTGCAATCCTCACTGCATTTGACCGCATATATCAGGTTGCTTTTCTGATTGTGTGGTGTTTTGTCTTTGGGGTGTACCAGTTTCTGCCTGAGTGTGTTACTGGGTTTGAAACATACAGGGATTTGATGTTTGTTAAAAATCCTCCGGAGTTTCTCTGAGACCCCAGACACGTATGGAATGACTATATTTCTGCGTTTATCTTGCATTTTCTCAGCATCCTCCATGTTGGTATTCTTTCTGGAGCGTGTTGTTGTTTTGCCAAAGGTCCAACTCGGATAGCCACAAGTTTTCAGAGCTCAAAGTATATATCCAGTTTAAAATCTGCATGAGACCTGTTAGGAGGTACACTGCACAGCTACTGTAGAATATGGGATTAACAAGATATCTTATTTCCCTCATTGGCTCAAAGTAATTTCAGTTATATAACTTCAGTAGGACTGAGGAAAACAAGCCATTGACATATTTAGATTATGACATTTGACAATTCATCATTTGCACCCAACAGCTCTTAATGTGGGAGGGTTCAATTAAAAAGAGTAATGCAATTCCTGTATACCTTAATTGATATTTTAATGGAATACACAGCCACTGGTACTAAAACAAAGTCAGTGCCCCTTGTGTTTGAGGATTCTCTCTGATTTCTAGCTTTAGCATCGAGTGATGCATGTTTCCAAATACAGGCTTAACTGTCCTCGGCACAGGAATAACATGTGACATTTAAACATTTAATTTAGTAAAAATTGCTTTCAGATGAATGAACTGTATATTTAGTGTGATTATAATTTATTAATTGAACTTCATACACAGCTGCTGTTTTACCTTCACATACTGCTGCAGTTTATAGATTTCTGCTGCCGCTTATGAACTTTCAACATCCGTTGATTGTTTTTCTGAACTTTTTCAGTACTCATGTTTTGTAAATGTGTCATCTAATAAAAGAGCATTCATGTAATCGGACTCTATCTTGTATCTAAAAGAAGGGTTAGCATGGGGGAAATAGCAGGAAATTAATAAACGCCATTCCGTGTGGCGGAACTAGCAATGGGTCGAGTGTGGCATGTGTGGTGTACTTCAGGTTCGGTTGTGGGTTGTTGGACTCGGACCACCAGTCATACTGCATTTCTTATTGTGGGATCTCTCACACAGACTCGGCCGAGTTTTTCCCAGAATAATATGAATGACAACAGCATAAAAAAAAAGTTAACTGGGGAACAAAGAGATGCAGCAACTTTTCATACATACTCTTTTGGAGTTTGTTTGACTATTTATGTTTGAACACTTTTAGGACTCTTACGTTTGGACATTCATTTCCTATTTTATTTTTGTATCATTTCCCCTTATGTGTCTTGTGGTTACTTAATTTACTTTACTACTTTACTTCCTTTCTTTGTCCTATTTCCCTCCTTGTTGATTGTCTGCCCCGCCCTAATGTGTTTCACCTGTGTTCAATTAAACTTGCCTCCCTTGAGTCTGCCGCAGTAAACCGAAGCCTCAGAGTGTACAGTCCTCGGATTGTCTTCTCTTCATTACGTTCGGTTTTGGAGCAACCCCAGACCTCAGCAAAGCAGGAAACTTCACCCACCCTGTTTGCACGTAGAAATCAAATGTACCTGAGGTAAGTCCAACGGCATTGTAGGTTTTGAGTTTACTTTCTCAGCAAAGTGTTTCGTGCAAAGGTTCAAATTCTTGATGGTTCATGTGAACAGTACGTTGGTGATTGTATGTTATATTCAAAGCATGCACTTAGGCCTTTAGTAATTACTGTAAAAGAAATCAAAATGTTTTCAATGCATCACATGTTAATATCAGTAAAATTAGGCTCAATATCTTTATTTTAACTTGCGTGTAAAAATTGAGTAGTCAATGTGCAATGTGGGCAAAACATGTCTGGAATTTTTTTTTGGGGAAAAGCACTATCCATTTTTATTAGGAAATAACTAATCAATTGTTTTGTTTTCTATGCAGAGAAATCTGGTGTGCAGCAAACATTTTGAAAACATCTCAAACTGTTGTTTACTTTTAAATGTCACCTCTGGTGGTTGTGCTTGGACAAATGTTAAGTAAAAGTAAATGTTTCCGAATATTGTATTGTGAAGGGCTGCTTAAGGGTGCAATGTGTACGATCTGGCCAGAATTTTACTTTAAAATGTTAAAAAAAAAATGAACTAACACTAGCATCAGTGTGTGACGGAGCCACAGTGATGATGTAATGACCCAGACATTTCTTGTATTTCAGAGATATCTACTGAGATTGGAATGCTAACCAGCTAGCCCCAACTCGTCCAGTGTTGTAATACCACTTTGTGACACTAGATGCTGTGAGTCAGTGTAGTGTTTAGTCTGCCCTCAGTCCCATGAAGAACCACTTCCTCCAGAGCCTCAGGATCTAAGGCGAGAGAGATGAAGATAACAACCACCTACGCTTGAATTGTTCTCTGCTATGTGAGTGGATTGTCCAGTCAGATTCAGGTGCAACAATATGGTCAAAATTCTACTTGTAACATCAGTGTCACACACTTAGTGGGAATCTGGGCACCAAATTTTACAGTTTTCTGCTTTGTTTCTATACAGATTTTGACAAAAGCACTTCATCTTTCAGTGTCTTTGTGTTACCTCACCACTGATATAATTTGTTCAGTTTTAGTCAGTCTCATTTTCTTGCAGTATATGCTAAATGAGGTTTAAATGGATGTTAAGTCCTTAGAATGCTTCAAAAACATTTCATAGTCAAGAGCTGCTTAAAATCCTTGTCCTGTTTAAAAGTCCTTAAAAGTCCTTGTTTGCCCTGCGAGGGAAAGTCATTTTATTTAATACAATTGTGTTTTCATAGGGATATCAGAATCCAACTCAGACCTGTACCAGACATTATCATCTCTCACAACCAGCAAGAAATGGTAAGTCATGCACATGATTCCATCCCATACGTACATAGGCTCAAATTAGGGTCAAAATGTTTTTGAGCTTGTAAAGTGATGTTAACAAACAATCCCAATGTTTGCAGTTGTAAATTAACACTTGTGAACCTGTAAAATGAAAATGTATGAGAAATTCAAGTTTGTGCATGTGAAAAAATTGTGCTATTGTTCTGTGTTTGGGGGCAAGCTAGCTGCCTCCCCTGGCAGCTAGCTTTCAGGGGATAAGCTAGCCACTACATGTAATCCTTGATGATATTTCAGTTATTTGGTTATGTATGTGCCATCACAATGTTAATTGTTTCTGTATGTTATGGCAGTGGTTTATGTGGGCAGTTGCACCGTTATTGAACTTTATTAAAAGCTGTGTAGATCACCTCAGAAATAGGTGTGAGCCAAGATATTGTTAGTCCTGATGTTCTGATAGTCATAAGGACTGTATTCTCATTTATTCATTTGTGTTGTTTATCATCACATTACTCTTGCACTGTATGTAGGTCATAGTGTTTTATTATGTCTTATTCTTAATTTTGTACATATTCTGTTTCTTTTATATAGAAACCACACCTTCATGTAGGGGTATCATAACCTGCAATAAATGAGTGGCATGGTCATCAGCGTGTGTGCTAGCATTGTACATTGAATAAATTAAATGATTTCAACATAAGACTGCAAAATAACAATGTAAAAAGTTACTGAATATGCCTCTGCCTCCCCAACAGCTGTTGTGGATCAGTGTTTGCTCATATTTATTTCTGGTAAAGTAATTAATCGCACTTGAATCGCCTTGTGATAAAGAACAGAAAGTTAACATTATTCAGCTGCTAAATGATGTTTGTTTTCCATTGTTCCAAATATTAGCCGACGGTACCAGCGATTGGAAAAAGGATATGAGGAGTTCTGGTAACCAACAACCAGGAACATGTGCAGCTGTATGACAAAGATTTTGGCCACTACACCTCCATGAAAGACAGGAGACTGGATGTCCATGTCGAACAATGTGAGTCAAATATGTTAATTCCTCTCTGTCTCTTGCTGGCTGCTTTCTTTTCTCTCCAGATGGCTTTCTGTCTGTTCTTAACTCCTTGTGTGTATAGTTGTTATAGAATTTAACTTGTATTCGCCTTGTTTGGACTCTAAAGCTTTTTGTGTTGTTGTGGAGGTTGTTTTGCTGGTTATGGAGCTGTGTTATTGCCGCTGTCTGCACAGACACAGTTCACCAGGCCTTTATTTGCAGTTTCCTCAAATTTTGCATTTTTTGTTAATGTTTGTTATTTTTAAAGAGAGCCAGTGCATAATATCTGCTATGCTTGTGAGAATCAATTCATCCTTAAGTTGTATTGTAAATGAGTTATCAAAGTAATACCCCAGGCTTTGTGGGCTATTTATTTATATATCCTAAGCACATAGATAAGACTAAGTCATGTATTTGATACGTGCATTGAGATATTTTAACGTGGACAAACTGTTACATCGGTCATAGTCCACTACGTAGCAGTGACATTAAAAATGGATGTTTTGTCACATGATTTTTTTTTTTTCAAATTTGAATTTTTGATCTAACTTCAGGATAGATGGCCATAATGACCAGCCTGTAGCTATGGAGACTGGATGCTGAATTTGTGAAGCCATCTGTGCTCATGTTCAATAGTGCAAACAATGTAGATGTTGTGCTGGGTCTACTTGGCAGTGAAGTAGTAAAATTTGTAATCATGAAAGATCTACACAATAAATTTTAAAACTTATTTCAATGTCAAACCTGACTTAAACTAAACAGACACGTCAAATGATGGAATTGCTGTAGCCCTCATCTTTTACTTGCGTTGTGAGCAGGTCAACCTGTTGTCAGGACAGATGTCATTTAATTTCAAACAGATCAACACATTATGATATATGTGCAGCACAGGGCTAGTAGACTTAATACAACAATTTCATGATGACTTAAACGATGGACAGGGATATGGTGAAAGGTGGAAGCGTACAGGACATCCAGATTGATAGGACAGCAAGTGCCAAAAAGATATACCTTGTGAGCTAGACCATAGACTATACTGTCATTTTAAGAGATGGTGTACCTGGACTCTGTGGATATGTTGCCATCTGCTGCTAAAAATGCAACACTGTCTACTGATTTCTGTCAGTGTGATCAAGGAAAATGTGACAATTCTTTAGTGTTATTGGAGTAGTGGCAGTAAGATCCTAAGGGAGGGGGGGGGAACTTGCTGAATCACTGTGGATCATTGTTAACTCAGAATCTGATGGACAAATACCTTTTTAACAAAGATGGGTAACATTTTCAGCAGTGACATGAACCTTGAAGATGTAGCTTTTGTGAGGGTAAAAGTGAATTTTTAAACAAGCTTCAGCAAAGGCTGTGGATGATATTGTGTTTCCATTTAGTGGTGTAGGTGTAGTACTTCTGTTTGCTGTGCTGGGTGGTCTTGTAGCAGTCACTGTGGATAATAAAGCTATGCTGCCATTGACTAGTGTGGGTGTAGTACTAGTGTTTGTAATGCTGAGTGGTGTAGTTGAAGGGACTGGGGTCACAGACGTTGTGCTCGCATTCACTAGTACAGATGCTGCTGTGTTGCTTGTGTTGTTGGGTGCTGTAGGGGCCGTGACAAGACTGTGGACACTGAGGGCGGGTTCCCATCTACTCGTGTGGTTGTAGTAGAGCTGTTGGTTTCAGCTCCAGAATCCAAAAACAGTGGATGCTGAAGTGGTGCTCGAAGCCATTCATTTTAGATGTCGCATTGCTGCTTGTTGTGTTGGATGTTTTTGTAGCAGGGACTTTTTGAGTTTTGTGTATCTGTGTTGCCATGTGACTCGCATTGTTAATGAGTATGTCACCACCTAAATGCATCGCTAGTTTCACGTCTGATATATCATTGCAAGGGATGTTGCAGATTTCTTAAATGTCTTATTGAGAAAGCTGATGTTGTAATCATATTCCTGATCTCCATAAACATGTTCTGTTGGCGTGAGCATTCAAACATGATTTCTTACCTCACAACTTGTCCTTCAAAGATATTATTTTTGGTTTCTCTGCGATAGTAAGGGACCAATTTCATTTCAATAATTTCTAGAAAACTATTGAAACTATTCAGATTTGTAATATGTATTGCATATTTATCTAGGTTTACCATCTCTCCTGTCAGTTAATTTGTCTTTATCTATTTTCTTTTTCAATTTTCTTATTTGTTCTAATGGACTGAATGATTTAATGTCTTGCTGTTTTCTATTGTCATCACTTGATGGCACTGTTGCATTGTTTGCGCCAGTGGGGAGAATCAATACGTCCTCCAGTGTCAGTCTGACTGACCCATCCTCCACACACAGCACAGCATCTCCACCTGCAATGTAAAAGCTGTGATCTATGTCAAAATGTCTCAAGGCAAATGTTTTTCATACTGTAAACAAAGCAGAAAAAATCATTACAGAATAAATCTGTCAATCTAAAAAACAAAACAACCCCTTCAATTAAATGGAGGCACAACGTCTAAAATAATTTTTCTCAAAAGTGGACATTTAAATGGTGAATTTGTAATGTCAAAGGCTGGTGCAGACACTGTTAGACTCTATTTTGCTTTGGCTGATGCAAAGAAAATCATTCATACTTCGGTTTTCTCTCATCTGGCTCCAAATGGTTGAGCACTACATTACTTTGAGTGTTGCTCTATCTATACTCTAGTTATAGCCACTTATGTCATGAAACACTACATTATAATATGTGCCAACAGCTGGACTGCTACTGACTTTTTTTTTCTTGGTGTGTTTTTTTTTTTTTTTTTTTTTTTTTTTTTTCTCCGTGCATGTTAGATTTTGTGCACACTTTAAACCAGTTTCCTTACGTTGCCCTACACTTTTATTATGGACCACAGTGTAGAGCTCCCTGTGACTGGTTTAATCTACCCTGTGTACGTCTTATTTCATGTAATTGTGTCTGTCGATAAACCCAGCTACAGCACACAGTGAAGAAACTAATTAAGTTCTCCATTTGCTTAATATGATACTGTAATCTATATTGTACATCAGTTGAATTGATCTTCTCTGCTCTGTGTAGTTATACTTTTCATGTAGTAGGAATACTTGCATAATTAATGCATGTTAGACCTACCCTTGATGTTTCAGACACCACATCTGTTCTCAGATGTTGAAAAGTTTCCACAAGCACATAGGAATGGTAAATATGCTGGCACTGTAACAAACATGCAACTATGAGTAATGTAGTCATAGTAATTTCCTCAACTTACATTCAAGCATTTGTTTTGCCTCTGCATATTTTTATAGTGACTCAGCCACAGAAAACCAGGGGAGATCAGGAGAAACCAGATTAATTGAAAACTGCTTTGTAAACTGTGTATAAAGAGACAGTCATTGCGTTAAGTGGACCTGTGACATGAAAACAGATTGGCATCAGACAAATAGGTCCACCTCAACCAAGTCCAACCACAGTTGAACTGTCAGATTCCAGGCTTGACAGACTCTTCACAGCATACACCAAAAAAAAGCAAATGCTTGTTCAAAGTATGGCAGTGGATATGATTTTTAATTACAGACTCAGGGACACACGCTAAACAAGCTCACAAAAAATCCAGTAAACAGAAAAGGTAAGATTTTTAAAAGTTTGTCTGTTACAGATAACGAGAAAATAATACAAGGATAATATAGCCTTTTGCTTTCTGTTTTACTTTGTTGTACATGTGATGGTTCTTCTGGATCATCCCCAGATGGAGCGCAGCAATTTTCATGAAAACATTTCAGACATTGTCATTGACACTGTTTTTGCACTAAACCCTGTGTTGTTGTTGTCGTCATCATGTGCTTTGTCAAGAGTTGTTAAAGCGTGCATAGCCTTTACATAACACATTTGAATACAATATTTAACTCACCACTGTAGAGAAGTAAACCCACTAGGACCACCAGAGTACAATGCAAACCAATGCATGACTTTGTATGGTTAACGGTGGCAGACACTTCTGACGTACATGATCCCATTTACAAAATAAATTGAATACCTTCTCCATTACAAGAGATCCCAACAATGTTTTATGTCCTTAGCGAGTCACCAATGGGTTATGCCTACAGACTGTAGACATTTAAGGAATGCTGCAGTAGCTCCAGTGAATAGATTAAAGGTGACACACATTTAATCACATCAAATTATCTTACGCAGTGAAGATTAAGCAGGACACCTGCCCATCAACTGGCATTAAAATTACATTATTTTTGGACACAATATGATCAGACAGACTCTCTGTAGAATGAACTCCTGTGGGACTGTGGAGATGAGCTGCAAGAGAACACACTTTTGTTCTGCACCGCACAACTTCTTCCCTTATCTACCATTTTTAATTGAAGTGTTGTATTCACCATTTGTAGACACCATCCAACCAGACAGCACCACCTTTTCAGTTTTTGGCTGCACAACAGATGGTAATGATGAATGTGGTTCTCTAATGGTTTATCTAGATTTAAAGGTATATGTATCTTTTCTACATTAAAGGTCCAAAAACAACTAGACTTACTAGTGGATTTTTGTTGAGTTGTGTACCTACATTACCCCAAAGGTTTCCATCAATTTTCATACCTAGTAATTTTAATCAAGGTAATAATTTGCTTCATTTGGTCGCCTGTCGGTGTCATATCTCCTTCATGCATGCATCAGCATTGTGGTTGTCTGCCAGAAGCGGTCAAATTTGACTTTTTAAATCCAGTTTTAAGTCACATTTTTACAATACCTCTTTTTTTTAGATCTTGGTAATTTTTAACTATATTTTAGCCAGATGAAGGATTTTAGTGATCGAACGTCTTGATCTTAAGTTATCAGAAAAACGCTGAGAAAATGTTGCAGCAGTTCAGCTCTCGGCTCCACCTGACGTCCTGTACCCACCGAACAGTGACTCAAACACTGATTTTTAGTGTGAAACTGCTTTTGGTCTTTTTTTTTTTTTTTTTTTTTTTTTTTTTTTTTTCACTAGATTTAATCATCGGGTTCATTTGTTTTGGAAAGGAGACCTCTGTATATAATTCACCTCCCGTTAAAAACTTTCTGAACGATTGACAGTGAAAGAATCTTGAGTCCCTTAATCCCCATGATCCCACTGCTGGTTGTCTGGCTGAAGCATAGGCCATTTCTCAGGTGGATTTGATGTGTCTGATGGTTAAAGTGCAGCCATTACATTTCTGCTGGAGAAAGGCCTGGGACAGAAACTGTATGAAAGAAGACACTCACTGATTAGCGATAAATGTGTGTATAATGTAAGTTTTTTTTTTTTTTTTTTTTTTTTTTGATACTGCAACATAAAGGTTGTTTGTACTTGCATTAGATAAAGCCTTTGAAATCACATCTTCATTTTCCTCATTATGGGCTAAAGCAGAAGCTTTTAGGTGAATAGTCAGGGTTTGGTAATCTAAAAAAAATTAGATGAAAATGTAATTTATCATGCAGATTGGTAACTACATCATTGAAGTGCTAAAGTCAATGCAACTGACCATACCTTCATTTGAGCTGGGCGTGGTCTGGGAATCTGTGTTTTTGTTAGAAACTCCAGCTTTGCTTCCATCTGCTGGTGAAGATGTGACACTACGAGCACCCAGAGTCATCCTGGTTTCTGTCACTGTTGTTCCTGCTGAGAGTACAAGGAAACTGTTAAATGTCTGAGGTGTTACCATGCCAAAGGAAACGAGTAATCAACTGAGTATCATTGTTGGCCCAAATTCAAACAATATAATAGAATTTATAGATATTATCACTTATAGCTTGATCGTAATGACCAACCTGTAGCTTTAGAGACTGTGGTTGAGAGGCCATCTGCTGGCGTAGATGTAGCACTGCTGCTTTTTTGACTGGTTGCTGCAGTAGAAGACACTACGTACTTTGAGGTTGAGCTCACCTCCATTAGCGCAGATGTACTGCTGCTTTTTGTATTGGGTGCTGTTGTTGAAGAGATGGTGGATGGTGACGATGTGATATCTGTCTGTGTAGGTGTACTGCTGCTTTTTGTACTGGGTGCTGTAGTAAGAGAGACAGGGTATTCTGACTCTGAGCTAATATCTGCTGCTGTAGAGGTAGTACTGCTGTTTGTTGTACTGGGTGCTGTAGTAAGAGACACAGGGTATTCTGAATCTGAGGTACTACTGCTGTTTGTTGTATCAGAGAGTGTGGATACGGTAGTTGTGCTGATATTCAGCATCAAGGTTGTATTGCTGTTGGTTGTGCTGTGTGCTGCAGTAGTAGAGACCGCTAATAGGGATGTTGTGCTCATATTTGGTAGTGCAGATGGTGTATTGCCGCTTTGTGTCCTGTGTGCTGTCGGAACGGGGACTAATGAAATTGTGCTGTTATCTGCTGGTGAAGATGTACTGCTGCCTGTTGGGATGGTTACTGTAGTAACAGAGACTGTGGATGCTGGAGTTGTGTTCGCATCCAGCAGTGTAGATGTCGTAGAGGTGCCTGTTATGTTGGGTGTTGTATTAGAGACCGTGGATGCTGAAGTTGTTGTGACATCTGCTAGTGTAGGAGTAGTATTGCTGTTTGTTTTGCTTGGTGCTGTCGTTCCAGAGACTAATAAAGTAGTGCTGTTATCTGCTGGTCTAGATGTTGTACTGCTGCTTTTTGCATTGGGTGCTGTTAGTGAAGAGACCGTGGAAGGCAAAGTTGCCATTGTAGATGTAGTACTGCTGTTTAATGTGCTGGATATGCTTGGCAGTGCGGTGGTCAAAGCTGTAGAAGACAAAGATTTGCTTTATAAATGTTATACACTAAATGCTTGAAAATGTATTCTAATTTTTTGCGTTCACTCTAACTTACATGTGCAGGTTGACCTGTAGTCAGCACAGCAGTCGTTGCTTGTGATGCAGAACTCGTCACAGAAACACTGAATCAACCTTGAACAAGTGTTGTTTTTACCAGAGCAGCACAGCACTGGTGGACCTGCACAGCCTGGAGCACACACGACATAGCTGTTGGAGTGAAACTACAAGATCTACACTGCACACAGTCATGTGTTATTTTAAGATCACTCTGGTCACTTACAATATCATGATTATTTACCAAACCGCAATGAAGAAAATGACTAACACATCTTGTTCTACAGCAGGTAGTGTAGATATTTAATTGTAGTTGTAGCTGAGAGTCTCCAGATTGAGGAGTCTGAGAGGTATTTTGTGGCTGCCCAGCAGAGCAGTCAGGGTCTGGGGACAGGTTGGCAAGCATCATTCCAAATTAGGATGAGAGTGGTAGAAATGTTTGATGCATCTCGGGTGGATGGAGCTGAGCTAAGTGAGCGGAATGTTGCCAGTCATTGCAGGGTGGAGAGATGGAGGCAGAATATGTTGCAGTAGAGGAGTGTGGGAACAGTGAGGGTTGTATTGTGGATGTTACCTGTTAGGCTGGAAGTGGGAACCGCTATTTGAGCTAGAAATTTAAAAGGGACAGTGACAACGTCATTTCATTAGAATTCAAGAAAAACATTTTTGAGCATTGTCATGGATGAATTGTCTGGTACAGCGTAAGTGGGCAATAATGCATTTTAATCTTTCTTGTAAGATGTGAAACAGATTTCAGACAACTACATCCACTCCACTACAACAGGTTTGATGAAAGATCAATAATAGACACTTAAAAAGGCAAATACTTGTTCAAGGAATGAGCTCTTTGTGTGGACAATGACGCACGGTATATAATATCCATATTCATTTTTCACACTGAAGTCAGTACAGTTAGCACTGATAAATGACACCTCACCAAAATGCAACATGGTGACAGGTGGATGCTGTTTACTTTGTCTCTAATAAACTCAAGTCAGTGATTTGACAACCTGGTCCAGCAGGGGCAATTTCTTTTGACAGAGATACACTTGTGAGCATTGGATTATTTACCCTTATTTTTGTAATAATCCAGTCAACTGAGTCATTTAGTATTTAAATGATCTAATCAAAGATCAATAGTCAAATCATTGTTTATCAAACTTCAACAGTTTGTTTGCTGTATCATAATTATACCTGTTTGCTTTATGAGAAAAATTTGAAGATATCATGACTTTACCACATTAACACATTTAATATTAAACAGTTAAATTAAGTGATGTTTTACTCACCATCATTGAGAGGTGGCAACACCAACAGGAGAAAGAAGCACAGTGAAAAGTAATCCATAACCCTGTGTGGCTGCTGACTGTAGCCAAGGCTTATTTATGCATGCGTATGAGCATTGACTTGACTCTTGACAAGAGACTGATCGCATTGTTTGACAGAGTGTGGGGTAAAAATACACTGTCTTCACATCATAGTATCATGTTACAGAAGTTCTGTGTTAACATTTTTTTTTTTTTTCCCCATTGCGACGAGTTTCTCAGTTTCACCTCAGATATGTCAGGAATGCTGTCTTAGCTACACTTGAGACTGAAATGGCACGACACAAGGAAACAAATTGAACCACAGTGCACATTTATTAGAACAGTGAAGATTGTGCTTCCATTCAAATACACATTATGACCAAGTGCAAGCGACATTCTGAATAATTTATTGCACATTTAATCTGTTTAACAATATGGGATGGTGATAAATAATCCATGTGTAGTCATGCATTTTCATTGTTTAAACACACCATTGTACGTTTTGTTCAGCATTGCTATTACTGTACAAGATACAGCATAAGCTGTAAGAACATCACTTTTGAATAAATAGTATGCATGGCAGTGATAAAATCAGTCTCACATACTGTCACGAGTGAAGATTTCAAAGATGAGTAACTTGCAGTAGAGAAGTTCTTTTACTATGATACTTTGTCTATAACAGAAAAAAGTTTTTGCCCTGAAAAGCTGGAGGTAAAGAGAAGGACATCAGTGCTACAGGTCATGTTTAAAAGCTCAGGTTTGTTGTCTGAGGGAAAAAAAAAAAACAGCATTAATTCTGTTTTTTCTTGGAGTTTTCTTGTAAACTGACACAATATTTGTACTTGTGGTCAAAACCTCCAGGGGTATCTTTAAGTGCCGCGTCTCCTCCGTACATCCATCTGATATTTACACTCTCCAGCTCTCGCCAAACTCTTGAACTCTGCTGGCCATTGTACCATCTGGCTTCATCCAGTCATTCCTCTTTTGACCGTCAAAGTTCCCACACAGACCCCCCACTCTCCTTTTATATATCCGTGGTAGAATGATCTCTGCAGGAATAACATTAACAATACAATGTCACTTCATTCACTATCTCACCCAGAAAATAACTCATCCTTTTATCTAATCCCATGTCAAAGAATAAGATAATCTACAAGTTTGCGGACCTATGTTAATTCTGTTAGATGTGTTTTTAATGAGGGGAAGATTAGTTACCTGCTTTACTGTGTCCATCAAACTCCACTGAGAGGCCAAAGTCTGTCTTCAGGTAGATGTGAGAGGAATGCTCCCGGATGTTTAGACCAGCAGTTGGTGAGACAGGAGTACTAGTTCTCCTTCCATCCACCTGGAGGGAGATGGAGAGGGGGATGTGTCAGTAAGACATTTAAATTGACTTGTGAGAACTAGTATTTGCTCTTGTACGATTATGTATGTTGTGTGCAGGGATCCACAAAACATCCATATTTAGTAGGGCTGTCAACTTGCATTTGCGAGTAGACTCATACTCTCTGATACTCTCAGCTCTGGTGTCCAGCTGACAGTGCTGTCAGCAGCCCGGCAGGAGAGACACTCTGCTGTGCGGCAGAATATCATAACTGAACAATGACCAAGATGCCAACTTTTACTTTCTCTGACTGTGTGGAAAAGTCTTTTTTTTTTTTTTTTTTTTTTTTTTAATACAAACCAAAAAGTTTTAAGGTAAAATACGGGTCATGTACAGGAGTGTAATTTGGGGCAGCTGAACTGACACGTGTGCAGGCGAGTGAATTATATATTTCTTGTATTTGTGGATAAAGTTTAATGAAGAAAAGACATCAGTAGTAATGTTGGGTGTGTGTCTAAAAGCAAAAAATATAGATAAGAACCAATTGACCACAAGCACCTGAGCAGTTAATGCACTGAAGATGACAACCCCACCCCCCCACCTAGAGTCCATGCAGTCAAAGTGCAGATTTTGAGTCGACTAGGAACATTTTTGACTTGGTGACAGAAATATCAGTCTGAGTTCAACATCATCCAGACTTATATTTCTCAACTTTTGGTTTGATTGCAATGAAATTCAGAATGAGCGTTCATGGTCCCCACTGGATAATTCCAAATGATATTTTATCATTTCACTTATTCAGTGAATCATTGAATCTCCAATCTACTCTATGGACTGGCACAAAATTTTATACAGATATTTATGTTCTCCAGAGGATTAGGCCTACTGATTTTTGTCAACCCTTGACTATTCCATGTCTCCCATCAAGGATGAAATTTCAGTTTGTACAAAATTGATTTCAGACTTTGGACTCCACTGCGTATGCAGCTGTTAAATATTCTCTCTCCGTCTCTCATATACAAATATGCACACACAAACATGTTAAAAATGCCAAATGGGAAATAATGTATAGCGCATCATCTGTCTCACTACTTCAGTAACACCTTGCAGTAAAAGATGTGAAGGAGTGCTGGTTATTTCCCTCACAAATGTTTGTGGGTGAGCAAATATATATTATCCAATGTACCTAATATTGTGTCTGCAGAAATTGCACCACAGGAAAGAGATGGCAGCAGTGTGTTGTTCAAAATGCCTTTGATACTTACAAGCAGCCTCAAATTCTTCTTGAACTCCACAGTGTGATTGTACACTCTGATCTTAAGCT
The DNA here is from genome assembly GCF_002260705.1 of Seriola dumerili. Lineage (NCBI taxonomy): Eukaryota > Metazoa > Chordata > Actinopteri > Carangiformes > Carangidae > Seriola > Seriola dumerili. The sequence goes on from NW_019174481.1 coordinate 6,057,869, forward strand.
CTTGTAATCTGTGGTGTTCCTCATTCTCCTTACTATCGTCATCATGTTTGTGATCGTCATCTTCATCATTGTCATCTTCATCGTTGTCATCTTCATCATTGTCATCTTCATCGTTTACTCTGCGACTATGGTTTTCTTCACTGCTACTGTCATCATGATGCTGACTGTCATCGTCATCATCTACTGTGCGTCTATTGATGCCCTCGATGTAGACATCTGGAAGGTTATTTGGCAAGTTTTTGGTCTGGACCAGCACATATGAGTGCTCACCCTCAAATTCATGCTTCATTTTATCAAAGGTTCTGTACTCGGGGTCTCCCTTTATAGTGCACTCATTGAATCCTGTGGAGAAACAAGTGTAGAGCGATTTATAAATTAGTGAGGAAGCTGTAACATAATTTAGATTTGTCAGAGTTAAATGCTGGCATTTACAGCACCTGTAGACTGGCAGTAGTATTTGCCCTCGTCATTTTGAAGGCAGACAGCATTTCCATCGCATTCATCTTTGTCATCACAATCAATCTCCCCCATGCCATCGTCTTTCTCACATTCACATTTCTGACTGCAGTGATTGGTGTACCACACTTCATTGAACTGTCAAGAAAGAGAGTTATCATTCAGTGTCCACATGCAATGCTCTGGCTTTCAGAAAGTTGTCCCAAGTATTTGAAAATCAACACAGTGTATGACCTAAGAGTTACTCGGAACAGTCGCTCACTTGATGTTTGGTGCCATTCCTGTCCACACATCCACACTCTTGGATAGGCACACAATGCCGCGATTTCTGCACAAAGCCATTATCACATACACATCCTGACACACAACTGTCACTGTCACTGCAGCGTGGCGGGCCATTCAGTTGTGTACAGGTTGGACTGCAGGCAGGGATACAACTCGTGTAATGACTGTTCTCTGGGCAAGAAGGTGCTTGAGAGAAAGATGGAGACAGTGTATATACTTAGACATAAGCACAAAAAGACAAACAAAAAAGGTCTATACAGTTAATACTTTAAATTTATCAGCCATTCTTCATTGCTAGCTCACAAGGGACTTTTGACACAGCGGAGAACTTGTACATGTGGTGCTACGCCAAACTTGACGATGCTGCAGTGCAAAATGAGGACTGCCATGGCCAGCTGCAGTTAGTGGGCTAGCTGTTTAACAGTTGACAGTGGGCTGGATAGTGGCGATTTAATTTTTTTTTTTTTTTTTTTTTTTAATTAAATATCTAGATATAGCAAGGTTTTTTTAATTTTTTTTTATTTATTTATTTTTTTAATGGGGGGGCGCAAACTTACTTGGTACAGGTGTAGTTGGTGGTTGTGATGTAGATGTAGACTGAGGTCTGTCTGTTGGTGGATGTGGTTTAATCGTTGTGGGTTGTGGTCCAGCTGTTGTTGTGGGTTCTGGTCTCAAAGTTGCTGTGGATTGTGATATAGCTATTGTGGGTTGGGGTTTAATTGTGGTTGAAGGTTGAGGTCTAGATGTTTGTGGCTGTGGTGTAGTTGTGGTTGGAACTTGTGGTCTAATTGTTGTTTGTGACTCAGGTTGAGCTGTGGTTGGTGGTTGTGGTCTAGCTGTTTGTGACTCAGGTTGAGCTGTGGTGGAAGGCTTTGGTCTAGCTGTTGTTTGTGGCTGTGGCCGAGTTTCAGTTGGAGGTTGTGGTCTATTTGTTGTTTGTGGCTCAGGTTGAGCTGTAGTTGGTGGTTGGGGTCTAGCTGTGGTTGGAGGTTTTGGTCTATTTGTTGTTTGTGACTCAGGTTGACCTGTTGGAGGTCGTGGTCTATTTGTTGTTTGTGACTCAGGTTGACCTGTTGGAGGTCGTGGTCTATTTGTTGTTTGTGACTCAGGTTGACCTGTTGGTGGTGGTTGTGGTCTAGCTGTGGTAGGGGGTTGTGGTCTATTTGTTGTTTGTGATTCAGGTAGAGCTGTGGTTGGTGGTTGGGGTCCAGCTGTGGTTGGAGGTTGTGGTCTATTTGTTGTTTGTGACTCGGGTTGACCTGTTGGAGGTTGTGGTATATTTGTTGTTTGTGACTCAGGTTGACCCGTTGGTGGTGGTTGTGGTCTAGCTGTGGTAGGAGGTTGTGGTCTATTTGTTGTTTGTGATTCAGGTAGAGCTGTGGTTGGTGGTTGGGGTCCAGCTGTGGTTGGAGGTTGTGGTCTATTTGTTGTTTGTGACTCAGGTTGACCTGTTGGTGGTGGTTGTGGTCTAGCTGTGGTAGGAGGTTGTGGTCTATTTGTTGTTTGTGATTCAGGTAGAGCTGTGGTTGGTGGTTGGGGTCTATTTGTTTGTGACTCAGTTTGAGCTGTGGTTGGTGGTTGTGGCTGCATTGTGGTTGGTGGCTGAGTTTTGGTTGGAGGTTGTGGTCTGTCTGTGGTTGGAGGTTGTGGTCTGGCTGTAGTTGGTGGTTGTGGTCTGGCTGTGGTTGGAGGTTGTGGTCTATTTGTTATTGGTGGCTGAGTTTCAGGTGGAGGTTGTGGTATATTTGTTGTTTGTGACTCAGGTAGAGCTGTCGTTGATGGTTGTGGCCTAGCTGATGTTTGTGGCTGTGGCTGAGTTTCGGTTGGAGGTTGTGGTCTGGCTGTGGTTGGAGGTTGTGGTCCGGTTGTGGTTGGAGGTTGTGGTCCGGTTGTGGTTGGAGGTTGTGGTCTGGCTGTAGTTGGTGGTTGTGGTCTGGCTGTGGTTGGAAGTTGTGGTCTATTTGTTATTGGTGGCTGAGTTTCAGGTGGAGGTTGTGGTATATTTGTTGTTTGTGACTCAGGTAGAGCTGTCGTTGGTGGTTGTGGCTGCATTGTGGTTGGTGGCTGAGTTTTGGTTGGAGGTTGTGGTCTGTCTGTGGTTGGAGGTTGTGGTCTGGCTGTAGTTGGTGGTTGTGGTCTGGCTGTGGTTGGAGGTTGTGGTCTATTTGTTATTGGTGGCTGAGTTTCAGGTGGAGGTTGTGGTATATTTGTTGTTTGTGACTCAGGTAGAGCTGTCGTTGATGGTTGTGGCCTAGCTGATGTTTGTGGCTGTGGCTGAGTTTCGGTTGGAGGTTGTGGTCTGGCTGTGGTTGGAGGTTGTGGTCCGGCTGTGGTTGGAGGTTCTGGTCTTACTGTGGTTTGGGGACCAATTGTAGCAGTTGCTATTGGTCTTGATGTTATTGGAGGCTGTGGTCTTGTTGTTGCTGGAACATCAGGTCTTGTGGTCATTGGGACATCATGATTTGAAGTGTGTGGGGGCTCAGTTATTGTTGATGGATTTGTAGGGGTTTGTGTATCGCAATCAGTCGGGGCCGCTGTTGTTGTGCCAGTCATTGTTGTAAATGTAGTTGTTAATGCTGGCTGTGGTTTTGATGAACTTGTTGAAGGTGGCTTTGTAGTTGATGAGTTGTTGGCTGGAGGAAGCTCAGAACCTGCTGTTGCAACTGAATCCACGGTTTTCGGAGCAGGGGTTGTTGGTTTAGCCAGGTCTGTAACAGACAAGTCAGTCTCATCAATTTTCAGTTATACTGTGTTTGGAATAAGTAGAATGTCAGAAGGACAAAATCACCTGCACAGTGCCTGTGATGAAGTGATATATCGTCTATGGCCACATCAGACTGATCATTGGAACCTCTTCGCCCCTCAAAAATGATCTAAAAAGTAAGTGCACAGGTTAATACTAAAGCACAGTATGCCGGTTACAGCATGCAGATCCATTACGTTCTGATCCACTGATTTGTTTTGCAGGTAGTACATCATTAGTGTTTTGCTCTGCAAGTTTCTAACATTAGGCAGGTTAAGGAAAGAAACATCTTTAATAAGTAACTTGCCTGGAAAGCTCCATTTGTGGTCAAGTCGACCTGGGCCAGGTGCCACATATTTCCTTGGTCATTCCTTTTCCTCCAAACAGCATCTGCTTTTCTGTCCTGGAGCAGGTAAACATTGAGGCCCATTGTGTCTGCTGAGCCATACATATGGTACCAGAACTGCAGACACTGAGGACCAGCGTCAGAACACTCAGAACTGATGAGACGAGCCGTGTCTCCATGTGACGCACTGTTTCCTTCAATGTAAAGATAGTGGCCATCTGGATAAGACAATAAAAGTTAGGTTAGTTGAGCTAATACATATATTATAATGTTTTCTGCGGTAATGTTTAACATTTAATTCTATGTTCAAGGTATGTCCAATTGCAGCTGACAATGAAGGCTAAATGTCAGCAATGCAATTGTCATTTAAACACTCAAAGGCAAAGAATGACTTCATTCACGAGCAGCAGCTCTACTGACACATACTCTGGAGACCAAGGACAAATATCTTGCATCATGAACTCATAGTCAGTGTTTATCAGTCTACCATTCTGGTTTGACAAGGAAGAACTGCTTCAACAATGGAATTTTCACTAGTCATTAGTGTGACTGTGGCTGATATCAATTTGGAAAAGAGTGTGCTGTTTTTTTCCCTGACATTTTAACACTTATTGAACATGGCATACAACCACGCTTCGCTTGTGTCACAAGGTTAAATACCTCCTGTGGTGTGATCTGAAGACGGACCGGTCATCATAGTGGGAGTGGAGCCACTATGCCTTGTCCAATCAAAAACATCAGCAAGCAGTTGACTCCAGTGACATAAATCTTGCTCAAAATTACAGTGGAGTTGGCATGCTGAAAAGAGAGGCCAGAAATATTATGAGTTCACTGAAAATTATTCTGGAAATCACAAAAATTGGATATTGAAAAAATAAATTATGCTAGTCCAAACACCATGGGTGTGCTGCTGTGGAATTACTACCTGAGCCTGCTGGTGGTCTGTTATCTGGAGCTTCAGTTACATTGTCCTTATTAATTAAGTTGGATGTTGATTCGACTGTGGGAGGTGTGGTGATATTTGCTGTATCATTGACTGGAGGGGGCTCTGGAGCCGCAGTGGTTGGCACAAAGACACTTGGAGGAGCTGTGGTGTTTAGATCAGGTTTAGGAGGTTGTGCTGTAACAACACCGCTCAGATCTGCAAGAGTACAACAATATTATAGAGCACTCGGCATTGGAATTAGAAACAGCTTTGCAGACCTGTTAGTATTTTCTCTGTGTTCATGTTTCTTACCAGAGCAGTGACCACGATAAAGCTTTATATCATCTATAGCCACATCTGACTGATCATTAGATCCTCTGCGCCCTTCAATGATGATCTGAATGATGGTATAGAATTCGTTAGTAAATTTTACAGGACATTTTACAACATCATACAACAGTTTTACACTACTACACCAAAGGTTGGTCATCAACAGAGTCCCTAGTGTGAGATAGTCACCTGAAAAGCTCTGGTTGTTGTGATCTCCACCTGAGCCAGGTGCCACATATTTCCTTGGTCATTCCTCTTCCACCAGATGGCATCGGTTACTCTGTTCTGGACTAAGTAAACATGGAGGCCCATTGTATCTGCTGAGCCGTACATATGGTACCAGAACTGCAGACACTGAGGACCAGAGTCAGAACACTCAGAGCTGATGAGACGAGCCGTGTCTCCATGTGACGCACTGTTGGCCTCAGTGTACAGGTAGTGACCATCTAGACATGAGGTAAGAAAATACCAAATTTGTTTGACATAGGTTTCATTGCGAGCCAGAATTTATCGTTGCCTCTCTATATTGTTTGTCATAATTTAGATTGTCACATAGAGGAAGAGTGCATTACCACCAGTGTGGTCAGTGGAGGGCCCAGTCATCAGGGTGGGAGTGGAACCACTTTGCCATGTCCAGTCAAAAGCATCTGTAATCATTTGATTCCAGCTACAAAGATCTCTGTTGAAGCTGCAGTCGAGATTGCAGGCTACAGGGAAACATTTGCAAAAAATTAACACATACTCAGTATTGCAGCACTTACGCAACTTCCTTAAAAAAACTATCTGTAACCTTCAATCACCTTTTTAAGAATTGCATATTAAGTATTTATTGGACTAGACATAAATGCTAATTGGTAACCAAACTTCAACATTTCTGATGCAGAAACAACTGACCCATAAAATGTAGCTTCCTGTGCACTTACCTGGGTGTGGGGGGAGGACTTCTGCAGTTATGTAGGGAAGCTCAGTTCCACTAACCACGCCAGGGAAGCCACCTAAAGGAAGTGATTGTTGACTTTGTTTAAACCATGAGATAACAGGTATGATCATAATTTGAGACCAGTCATTAAAAATCTAAATAATTTGTTATCCTTCTTGTTAGAGGTTGTCACCTGAGCATGTGCCAAAGTGGATGGAAACGTCATCTATAGCCACATCTGATTGAGCATTAGAGCCCCGAATTCCCTCTATAATGATCTGAAATGGGTGATATGAAAAAATAATTCTTCACTGCTCAGATCAGATTTGCAAATTTCAACCAGCGTCTATTGTACACGTTTTGTCTGATATATAGTGGTTTACTTACTTGGAAGGGGCCGGACACACTGATGTCAACATTTCCTAGATGCCATTGTGGTCCCTGGTTGTTCATCATGGACCAGAGCTTGGTAGCTTTATTGCCTTTGAGCAGGTAAATATTGAGGGCCATTGCTGTGGCTGAACCATGCATATGGTACCAGAACTGTAGACAGAGTGGGCTATCATAATGGCACACTGAGCTCATCAGGCGGGCTGAGTCTCCATGGGTTACTCTGTCTCCCTCAATGTATATGTAGAAACCGGCTAGAGAAATGGTAAAAAGCACAATAAACATGAATCATGAAGAACCAACGTAACAGATGTAGTAGTAGTAGTAGTAGTAGTAGTAGTAGTAGTTACCTCCAGTGGTGTGGTCCTGGTTTGGCCCAGTTTGGTCTGAGGGGGTGGGTCCTGAATTTCTTGTCCAATCAAAACTGTCCTGTATGAGCTGCTCCCACCCGCACAGATTTTTTTCAAAGTCACAGTTCATGGGGCAGACTATGAAAAAGCATATGAACACAATGGAAATGGTTGTGAGCTAATTATCTATATGAATATTACAATTTGAAAAGTAGAATTTTAGTTAAAAATAGATTATCCACAAAACCCAATCTGTAGATGATTACATAAAGGTTATTCAGATGTATTCAAATGCATTTATATATTAAACCTGTGTAAATTTGTTGCACTAGGAGGCAAAGGTCAAATGTAATGTTTGCTTTTGAAATTATTGATTATAATTTGGACTATGCCACTGATATCCAAACCAGTAATGGATAAGCTTTTCCAACCCGGAATGCTCTTACAAGTCTGATCTGGTGTTGGAGAAGTAGGAGTTGGAGTTGTTGGAGGAGTTGAAGTGGTTGGGGGGTCAGCTGAAATAGGAACAAAAAACAAAAAGCCGAACGAACAAACAAAGAAACAAAAAAAGGAAATGAGTTCACCATCTTTGGCTTTTTGGTGCCCTAGGCAATATTTTGGTTGGGCCTCCCCCACCCCATCTTAACCAACCAATAATTTCTCCTACTGTGCTTGTATCACTGACAAAACAAAAAAGAATCATTCAGGTTGGGCCCTAGGCAGTTGCCTAGTTTGCATATGCAACAGACCAGTCCTGTGATGTGATCAAAACAGAAGCGGAGAGAAATACAGGACATGCAACAGAATTCAACTTTATTATGTGCGGGGGAAAAAAAAATTCTACCAGTTGGTAAATCAGGACCAGTATTGATATATGTACATATCTTCTCACAGATTGACGCTTTCCTTGTCCTACATCTGTAACTCACCACAGGCTGTGCCTGTCTGCCAGGGAGGCAGCTCCACTCCTTCAACCTGGCATGCTGCTGCGTAGGACTTCAGAGATTCACATAGGGTGTGTTGGTCCCCATTTGTGGCACAATAGTCATACACACAGCTACGAAGGTAGACCCCTGGGTGAATGGGTCCATGGCAGGACTTGAAGGGATCCCTAAGTAGTGCATTGCACTGACTGTAGGCCTCATCCTCTTCATCATAGTCACAACGCCTTGGGTCATTTGGATAGGCAGTACACCTGGTGGAGAAAATTTAGACCATGCAATGGCGATCAAAACATTTGGAAGTATGGTGCCACTTCACAATGGGACATGACGTTGGGTAGTTTTGTTAATAATGTACGTATTAATAATTCTTCAATAAGTTCTAATACACAAATAGAAAATGTTGGGTTGTGACTATAGTGTATACCGTCTGCCAAAGTAACCTGCTTGGTGTATTTGGCTTGGTATTAGCTGGTTATCAACCTTGTAATTTGTAGTTTATCTGGTAAAACAGTTATCCGGCAAACCAGGTCTACACAGAAAATATCTGATAATACAAATAGTCTACAGCTCGGTGTGCAGCTCTGAGGTTTTACATTGGCAAGTGGAGCTTTCAGCTGAATGGTAATGATGGTATACTAAAATTATTATGATGGTGATGTTGAGCAACTACCAAGTTTTCCAGGTTCATCTGAGTTTAGTTCATTACCATGCTAACATTTGCTAATTAGCACTTAACGCCAAGTACAGCAAAGGCTGGAATATAATTAGCACCTGCTTCTAGTGTGGCTAAAAAACTTACTCATTATTGTTTGGCACCCTCCAGCTTTCTCCAAACTGAAATGCGTCTGTAGCATTTTGGCCGTCTGGGGTTACAAGATCGTCATCCTGGTGTCCAGAGTAGATGCCACACATTCCGCACAGTTCATGCTTGTAGCGCTCATCCACCTGCAGAAAAAGTCTGTTCTGCCCATCTACCATAATTCGGAGGCCAAAGGTCGACTCCAAGATAATGTAATTGCTCTCCTTGTGGACCCATACTGAGCCGTATGTTCCATTGGTGGAATAGGGGAGGTGGACCAGGCTGTTATTCACCTAGAGAGAGGACGATCCATTATTTGTAATTGGTTTATTCTTATGAGAACTGTTTGTTTTTGAATGGCAAACAATCATTAATGGGTTTTTTTTCTACTGGGATAGTTGGTGCAACCAGTTAGCTTCCAAATAGCTGTTCAGGGCAAAGTCAAGTGGGTCAGCTGTTAGTTCATGTATTCTTGTAAGCCCCAGATGACAAACAGGTGACGTCCTCCAATGACCGGAGAGAGTAATAACTGGCTCCTATAAACATGGGTGTGCTGAGAGTAAAGTTATTAGCCACCACCATTAATGAATTACATTAGATAATAGAGAACAGTGACACAACAGTAAATGGGCCACTTGCGGGTCATGAGAGATGTTTGTGCAGATTGGAAGCTGTTTAGTCTCATACACCTTTTCATATCAGTTGATTTGTTACATGACATGCTATAAAAGAGTTGCATTTAAGATTGTTTGATAGAGACAGTTGCAAGGGGTTTTCATGCTTACATAGACCTCTCCACTTTGGTTCAGGGTGAGGTCATAATCTTCAATCTGCAGAGTCACAGCTTCCAGCTTGGACCGAGTTAAGTTCTGTAGGGGAGGATGCATGTTGTGTCCGGTCACAGTGAACTGGACTGAGCCACCTTCTCCGCATGTTGTAGCCAGTGTGTAACTGCAGCCCCCTTGAAAGTCATAAGCCACCTTGTCAAAGGTCATGTAGTGCGGATCGCCATACACACGGCAAGTGGCAGGTTTGAAAGGGAAGCAGTCTTTGACCCCATCTTTGACTTTACAAACCTCATTGTCTGCACATTGCATTGTGGTGCACCACAGATCATTATTACCCATACATTGGCACTTTTGCACACACTCTCCTTCCAAGAATGTTGCTCCTTTCTGCAAGGCAAAGGGGATGTGTGTAAATAAATAAATAGCACTGTGGTCGTGAATCGGCAAGTTTGACATTGTTGTCACATCATGTACGTCACTTACCTCATAGTGTTTCCCATTATGCCAGCACCCACAGTCCTCTGCTGGGACACACTTTCCCCCACTGAGTTTGAAGCCAGACTCGCACTCACATCTTTCCTCACAGCTTCCACAAGAGCCAGCTAAATCCAGACTGGAACACACTTCGGGACAGCCATCAGCACATGAGTTATAGTAGCTGTTCTCACCACACTGAGGGGCTGAGGGGACCCAGGAAAAGAGAGGAAAGAGTACAGAGCGTGACCTTATTTCTACTGTATTATTATAGCCATTATTTGACACTGTTTCTCCTATTTTAATAATAGGAGGAAGAAAAATGAAAGCAATAAAGTAACATACGACAGAATGTGGAGTTCCTCCATATGGGTACAGCTACTCCAGCCTCTTTGCAGATATCAGTGTAGACCTGTAATGCCTCACATAGCACTGCGGGGTCACCATGAGCAGAGCACATGCTGACCACACAGCCCCTGAAGTAACTTTCTGCCTCCAAAACTGACTGGCAGTCAGCGAAGGGCCCTGTACTAGAGAGGAGCCCTCCACAGTACAGCTCACTGGCATACTCAGCCTCCTCTAGTGGGTCACACAGATGAGGGACAAGAATAGTTTCACAGGAGGAGGTTATTTGCCCAGTCTGCCAGCTCTCAGCCAAAGCTGTAGCATTGTGGGCATTTGTGCCATCAGGCTTGCGGAAGTCATCTTCTCCGAGGTGGTTGAAGTTGCCGCACAGGCCGCAGACCTTATCGGAGTATGTTGGTGGCAGGGCGACATGTACAGCACCAGCGTTGTCATAGGAAACGGAAAGACCAAAACTGGTTCCCAGTACAACAGCAGCAGGATTACTCTTGATGTTGACAGTGCCATCGCCGAGGCTCAGTGGAAGCTTCCTCCAGACCCCATTAACCTAAATAAGAGGTATAAGCTTTAGATTTCCTTACCGGCCATCAGCAATATTGACTCTCTGTATCTGACAGTTTGCATAAAATGCAGCATTCTGAAGATGAATGTATCTTTAAGAATTGATAAGGCTGATAAGTCCAGGACATTATGCCATTAAACTCTGCACTTTCTGATAAAGTCAGTTTATCAGTAGAGTGGGCTGCAGATATGGGAACTGCTTGATCCAGTACATTAGTAAGCACAACCCTCATTACAGCATAACAAGGTGCCCCAAAACTGAAGTTGTACAGACAGGACTTGGGTATTGTGAAGTCTAGGGACCAATGTAAAATAGAGAATAGGGCTACTGTATGTTTTTAAGGGGAAAAATGGCTTCTAGTATACAGATCTTAATTCAATGCTTGAGGATGGCTTCTTCTGCAAATTAGTCTTTCAGCTATGAACAATGAGAGACTACTATTGTCCTCAGGTGCGTGATGTCCCATTGATAAACAGCTTAGATGAGTAAACTGAAAATAAACTATTAGTCTGCCAAAAATGATTTTATGGCTGCATGGTTGTCTCTAAAGCAAAAAACCATTTAAATAAGGTTTATTTGGATGTTCAGGCTCAGAAGTGATTTTTTTTTTTTTTTTTTTTTTTTTTTTTTTTTCTCTCATACAAGTCAGACAAAACTGGTCTCCCTTTGTAAAACAACATGACATTTAAATTTTTGGCAAGGAAGCAATGTAACACAGTGTAAGTGCCTTCCTAAATTTCTGTCACCCTTTTAAAATAACTCACCACAACCCGGTGTGTTTTCTGTTTCAATAGAGACACTCTGAAGTTCCCTGTGTTCACAGTGACCTGCTGGACAGTTGGCAGAGATGAGTTGCCGTTCTGCTCATTGACCACTTCCACTCTGAACATGGGCAGGGCCTCAGCGGGTGAGCAGGTCTTAGCCAGTACGTAGGTGCAGGGGGCCATGAAGCGGAACAGCACTCCATCAAAAGTGCTGCAGTCTGTGTGACTGTGTATAGTACACGTCCCAGAGGTGGAAATCCCACTGGAGCCTCCTCTTTGAGGACCACAGATTTGGCCCTTAGGGCACTGAGAGGGAGAGCAGGAGAGCTGGCCAGCAGAACAGAGGCAGCGGGTGGATTCATCTGTCCATATCTCTGTGTTCGATTCACACTGGGGTCCTGTGGGGGCATAAGACTGAGTAAACAACCCCTTTATAACCATAACACCATCTGGCTAGGAATAATTGATTAGTAATGTTAATGAATCATTATGTTCAGCGTTAATACTGTATGGCCTGTCTACACATTTTCCTAATTATTTTAGTAATCCAAACTATTATTCATGTAAGTGATGCTTTAATTCATGTTGAATTCATGTTTATTTTTAATCAAAAGAATGAAAATCATTCTTACGTCCTTACTGTGAAATTATGAAACCTGATAAAGAATATTTTACATCTTTAGACTTAAGATCTTTTGCAGTTTCACTGACAGTAATCTGACAAGTGTTATGACAGCAGTGGTTTATGTATTGCATCAACATTATTACTGTGTATACTGAAATATAGTATGATTTTTTTCTTTTTTTTTGCTATTGATTGATTGATAGGACCAAAAGCAGGCTGTTCTAAAGATGGAAAAAGAGTAAAACAATACTTACCACATGAGCCTCTTCTTACACCTATCTGGTTAAATGTGATCTTTCCCTCCATGGACACTGCTTCAAGTACAACCTAATGTAAAAGCAGATTATCTATTTAATAATATACAATGTTATATTTTAAATCGCCATCGCAATTACAGATATGTGGTAATATGTGCCATTTTACCTGAGTCCTTGGTTTGAGGCTGTTCAGGGGGACAAACACTTGTCTCCATGTATTTCCAGGAAGGGCAGGAGAGGCCCAGATTTCTACCCGACCATCACTGCTTTTCAGAATAGCTTGGAGTTCAGACCCATTAGCTGCAACTGGGGCTTGGTACCAAAACTCTAGACAGGCCTCTCCCTCAAGCCCGAGTGGACCGCTTTCTAAAATACTCACTGCCCTGTCCTCTGCAGGTGAGGAGGACAAAGAGAAAATGCAAATACGCTAAATGTCGTCATACATATTGTTCATGCTCATTTATAGCTCTGTTGTCGCACCTGCGTCTAAAGTACAAATTCACTGACCTGGAACTCACTGATACCTTTTATTCTTGTTAAAATCACACAATACAAATGATATAATATTTTTAACTACACAGGTTGGAAACAGGCTTTTATGTTGTCATAATTCCTCACCAAAAATGGGAGACCATTTCCTTGCATTTGTTATTGTAATAAAACAAGAAGTACATCTGTTGCGGTGCAATTATCATTAAATGCAAAATAGCTGTTTAGAGTGTTTTGTGCTAAATTTGAACCTCAGGTGCAGGCCCTTTACTTTGATTGCCCCTGGGAGAACACCAGGCTATAAAAGATTATTAGCCTGCTTCAGATCAATTAGCGATATGCAGCGAGGCACACGCAGTCACAGCCTGTCTGCAGATTAAATCAGAACTGTGGACTGATGTTCCAAATCCTCTCCAATAAGGGAGGGGCAAAATTAAAGGTTACTACAGTCACGTAATCGCTGAGTGAACTCATTACTAAAACTTGCATGATGGCTATAAAATACATTTGGCTTTCAATTTTATTATTACATTATTTAATTCTTCAAATCTATCGCTATAACTTGTGCAGTAAATGGTTTGTTCTCTACCTGTTCTTTGTTGGCTCCTTGTCCAGTCACATATGAGATTGTTCTGTCTGTCGTAGAAACACTGTGTGACATATTCTATGCAAGGAAAGAAAAGGGTTAAATATAGTATTGTGCATGCTTTTGCATGTCTCTTAATTGAAAAAGTGGTATTCAAGCAATTCTAGCGCTTATGGAGTGTCAAGGTCTTAGTAGATATAATACTTCATACCTGCATTTGTCCTCCACTCTGTTAGAGGGACTAATGAAAAGTCATTCTCAGCCCTGAAAAAGGAAAACGGTGACAATGATTGCTTTTAGAACAATTATGCCATAAATTTGTAAAATACCTGATTGGTTTTTAAAAGAGAATCTCCTTAATTCTCCACTTAATAAAATTGAGCCATATAACAGTATTTTAAAATAACATATCAGCAAAAGTGTGACTGTTAAAAGTTGAATTATCTTGAGACCCACCTGCACTGAGTCACTGTCTGAGAGAGGAAGAGTAAAGTCACTGTGACCAACAAATCTGTGTGGACGCCTCCAAGCATAGCTGATCCCTTAACGGCAGCCTCTCAGCTCTGTTCTCCCGTTGCTAATCCTCACTGTCTTTGATGAGCTGAAGAATGAATGAATGAGCAGTGACTGTTGTGGAAGCAAAGCATACAGTATATGACCCTTTGACTGCCAGCACAGAGGTGTTGGCCCTCTTGTGTCCCTCTCAGAACGCAGTGGACATTTATACTGCCACCCCCTCCCTCCACACACACACACACCTAACCAGGTAACCTCAGCAGTGGGTGGAGAAAGAAAACTGGAGGACAGGAAGACATAAAAGGGGTTGGACTGAGTCTGTGGTGTAAAAAAAAAAAAAAAAATTCTAAAAGTGACGACTGCAGCTAGCAGTTACAGTAAATAGTGATAGGTGAGGTCAGAGTTTAGTGTTGCTGTGCCATGAGAGGCACTGGAACCAAACTCACACATTCAAATGCTTGAATAAAACAAAACTTAAAAAAAAAAAAAGGCTCTGTTGACTTCCCACTATGATGTAATAGTGGTATTTGGTAAGGCAAAATTTCACAACTATTCAAACTTTGTACACAGCACAAAAAGAGAAATAACAATGTTGTATTTTTCTAATTATTACCATTGCCAAAACATACACCTTTTTATAATCTTTTGGCATTTTTCATGATGTAAAAGCAGCAGGATTCTTGCTGCTCACCTCTGCTCTTCTTAATGTGGTCTATTGTGGTGTTAATTTCTGTACACATTCAGGCTACTGATGAATATCCTGTAATTCAAAAGAACACTTTCATTAAAAGAAGGTGGCATAATTATAGAAACAGAAATAACATTATACCCTCAGAGAAACTGAAACCACTGATTATTATCAAAGATTTAGCTTCTAACATGTTTATCTAAAGACGTGACTTTTAATACAAAGGTATTAGATGGTGTGTTCTGTTCAGAAAATCAAAGCTGATGATCCTCATGAATTCTACATGCAGTAAAAGGGCGACAAGATAATTTCCTTTGTAAATCTGTGCTAAGCCTTTTACTCCATCACACTTCAAAGCAAAGATAAGCCAAAAAAGATGGGCCATTAAGAATGTCAACTTATGCAATCCATATTCTTGAAACATACACAACGAGGCATGTGTGCATTATGACCTGATAATGTTGTGTAAAAAAAACCAAAAAAACAGGCTTGAAATAGTATAATCTAGTGTATGTCAGCTAGAAAGCAGCACACACTGTAAGAACAGGTGGAAAAAGAGTGATAAGAAAGACGCATTGTGTTAGAGGTGCTGTGACCCACCTATTATAACATTCCTGAAGCACTGTCGGTAAGTGTCAACAGAGAGGGTGGTCCAAAACAAATATTGGCTCTTTAAAACAGTCCACCCTAAGAGAAGGTATTTGTTTGGATATACAGTATTTGGTACTTTACATTTCCCAGAGTATAAAAAGTGAATTTTCTTTTTTGTGCAATACAATAACTATCTTAACTACAGAGATAATCTACAGTTATCTTAAAGACACCAGCCTGATTTCATAAGATAGTCTAGTTTTATCTCAGTGTCTTGGGTGTCTAAGGTGTGTGATGAATGCTGCAGGAACTCAGTTACTCATAAACTGACCCGTACATGTGTATACAGAGCACAGGCTGATATTTTTAGAGGCTTTAACGTGAAATAAAACATGTATGGCTCCTCAAAGTCTAGTCAAAAATCTGTATTTGCACTCTAACGCAGCGCCACTCACAGCCATGCTAATAAATAATAATGCTTGACCTCATTCAGTTAATATTTTGTCATACTAGGTTACTTATTGCCTTTTGTTATGCATATACTTGGTACAGCATCACTCTAGTAAACTGGGGAATTGTACATTTACCTAGATAGGCAGATAATAATATCAAGGGCTTCTATTTTTAGTAGTAATGGCCATGATGATTACTGGAAGGGAGTTGTCTGTGATAATGCCTGTCTGGGGGCCAAGTGCGTTCAAGTCACTTTATCAAGCTATATACTCACCTTTGAGTAAACCATGATGCGTCTTATTGGTAACTAAGGCAGTTACCAATGTGGCAACCTTTCTTCCCCACCCAAAGGGGCAAAATACAGTGATGGTAATGTTATTGATATACCCATGTAATTATGTTGAAATATGACATAAGAAAATGCTGCTCAACTACATACCTATAAATCCATAAACCCTTACTTGTCCGCATATCTCAGACCTGCTACATGTCTTCAGCCAATAAATAAAAGGGCCATTAATAATCAACCCCGTCCACAGGAAGCTGGAGAAAGAACAACAAGAGGCCAAGACCAAGTGCAAGGCAATATACTATGGACCTTTTCAAAGATCATTTTGGACTGCAGATGCCCTGATCCATGACTAACAGTGAATAGGCCTATGTTTGCTATTTGGATGGCCTCTTTACTAGCTTTGCTATGTCATAGGAAAAATAATAACCGTAAGCAAAGGAATGTTATTTTGGAAATAACAGTGTTCTTTTTAGGAGAACAGGTGTACCATTAAACATTACTTAGTGCAGAAATTGCCTAAGCAAGTTTCCAGTTACAGAATTTGAGCACATAAACATGCTTGAAATAGCTCACAGGTGATTTTCCACTTGGCCATTTTTGAGATTCTTGAGCATTTTTAGTAAAGTGTAAGTGGGTAGGAGTAAATTGGCCAGTGTGCCACAATTTTTTGTAAATTTCCAAAACCAACAGCCACTAATTTATCCTGAGAAAGTAGAGTTTGAATTTCTCTCTTAAGCTCTTTGTGACTTTTCATTTGTACAAATGAATGCAACACTATAAATCCGCTATATGTAAGGTTATTCTCCAGATACATTTTAAACTATGTAAAAATAATCGGATTAATATTTTGTTTAACATTGTTTTCTCACAGTAAAATTTAACAAAAAAAAACCTTGTGTGCCCTGCACACAAGGTTTTGCACCAAAATTGGTGACTAGAGGATGTATGAGGACGGTAAGCGCTGAGACAGTGTTAGTAGCTGTGCTAATGCAAATGCTCATTCTGTATTGACAAGGTTTCGGTGACTGGTGAAAGAGGCTTGTTTATCCAGATAGTTTGAGGAGCAAACATCAGAGAGATGAGCTTCATATGTTGTGCCACAAAATTGATGACTAGCAGACATATCAGAATGGTTAGTCTAGTTAGCATCTTGCTTTTTGTTTTTTGGCCAGTGACTGACAGTGTTAGTGGTTATTCTAATGCAAACTCTGGCTCTCTGTATGGACATGGTTTCATGTTTATTTTGCCTGTCCCCCATCCCTGCAAGTTGACATTGATGTGTTGAAGTTATATTATAGGTATATGACGTATGAATCCCTGGCTGTCTGAACCCGTTTTCTTGAGATTGTCATTGGTTCACTGCAGTTCCAAGGTGGAAATGTGGAGTCATGGTGTTGCCTGCTTATTTAGCTCATGATATGTTTTGTGCCATTGTTTCACTGTAGGGCTGTGTGCCAGGTGTTGATTCACTCCTTGATTGTTTGATTCAGTCCTTCCTAGCCCTGGTCTTAATCTCTCTCTCTCTCTCTCTCTCACTCTCGCTCTCACAAACACAGTGACAAGGAAACGGCTCCATTTGTCAGTCAGACTGGCTGTCAGGAGCACCAGGAGAAATTCAACCGCATCAGTGAGAAGGTGGTCCGTCAAAACACCCAAGAAGTTTTTACCATTCCGATCAATCTCTTTACCAGCCTTCTCTGAGTGCCTGCCATTCGGGGTGCGCTGAGTGTTCTCCCTTGTGAGGACAATCTACCACATGATCTGTGATTATGATTCCTTCTAAATACCTAGTTAATCTTTTTTGGCAGGTTATTTATTTGCCATTACATTGTTAACAAAAATGTACTTTCATAGACTCTTCAACCACACAGACAGTGCTGCTGGACAAACACTATATTGCGCAGCAGATTTTTTTCATGACAGACTCCGTTGGTATTTTCAAATACCCCAGGATACCATACTACCACCCAACCCTAGACCACTCTGAAGATCCTAAAACACTTTTGCATTCTGACGTGGTCGACATGTCTTTTCAAGCATGTCCTGGCCTTTACATGACACTGCTTATGAGCAGGACCCTTACCTGTGGCCCTCAGAAAAACAGTATTCCTAAGTCTGTGTTTATCCCTTGGAAAACTTTTGTTGCTTAATCTTGGAGAGCTGTCCCCTCGCGAAGTCTACTTTGAGCACCTCTTTGACCACTTTGTCGGAGTTCAGCTCATACAAGGCTTGCACCCAAAGGTCACCTCTGCTGAAAAAAGAAAATCAATCCGCAATGCAGTCTTTCATCTATGAATAGGTCACTTGATGGCATATGAAAATCTTCTCTGCCTTCCTTCCAGTTTACTTGCGTCTTTGCAGTCAGTGCTCCCTGGAGATGTCCTCAGCTGTAGCAGTAGGTCAAGGTCATGGTTAACAGATAACACTGGGCAAGACAGGGCAGACACTGAGCTCTCCCTCATGTCAGAGCTTTAGTACCTAAACTTTTATTGAGCTCTCATTCGTATACTCGCTCCCTTTCCTCAGATGTTGGAATTAAATGAGGACAATTGGGATCACATTACTTCTTCTTTTTTGCTGTCTGATAATTCAGTGTTGGGTCAAGGTCATCAGAGATGACCAGTGTGTAAACAGACCACATAATGGGCTCCCATTCATGTCTCTGGTTTGAACTGAAATCTTTGAGCTTTTCTGTTAATGCCCTATTTCTTTCATCAAAGGAATATTAATAGCAATTTTTAATGCTTAGAAGTGTGTGTGGACGTTTGGCATTTCTAAAATGTGCGTGATTTCTTTTCTACTCCTTGAAAGTTTATAGAACATAATGTATGGCCTTCAAAATACTGCAGAGGACTGAGTGCTTGTACACCTCATTGATAACTGTAGTTGTAAATTACATCGGTACATGAATGTTGAGGACATACGTAACCGCTTAAGTGGGTCTATATAACATTGCATTTTAAATCCCCTGACTATTTATGGGCACATTTTTTACAGGAGCTGCCATTTATAGTCTGTCTGCTGGAAAATGACCTATTTTCAATGAGGTTTTTAGAATGAAAAGTTCCCACTGAAGGGTGAAGGAAAGCAGTGAAAGGCCCCTCTGTGGAATGTAAAGTAGGCAAGGTATAGGTTAAAGCGATCTCTTAATTCTTCCGAAATAAAACAAGTCTATCAAAACAAATTAAACCTCAATATGCGGCTTCTGCTTAATATTCATTGAATCATTTAACTTGCCAAAGCATTTCTTAATTTCACAGGGACAAGTCAAACTTGTTAACATTTCACCCTCAAGCCTCAAAAGCGAACAAGTGTTTATAAAGCAATAAAGCAATAAATAACCTCTCTCTCATTCCAATTATTATTTCAATCAACACACCCAATTTAACATTTGTTGGTTTTTGGTTATGCTTTTCCTTTAACACTGTTTCTTCCTTTTCCTCCTGCTTTCCTTTTTTCTTAAGACAAGGTCACGAGCTGTCCTTCCCTCCTTCTCCATTCCTTCCTTCCGTCACGCTCCATTGAAAAGTTTCCATGCAATCTTGCAGGTGTTTCTTGGCCTGTGGCGCTTCGTTTCACAAACAGAGCCTGACTTCTCCTTCCGCCGCATGGTTGCTAAACAGGTTGTTTAATGAATACAGGTGCTGTGTTCTGCTCTGCCTATCAGGGAGACATGATCAATACTGTAGGCAAGCTGCGTTTAATTGTCTTTTGTCAACACTGGGTGAGGAGGAGAAAGGAACATTCCCCACCCCCCCACCCCCGTATCTGCCCAGCTGAGGGCTTGTATTCCATTCTTGATTCCTCATCATGCTTTATGATACATGCAGCTTACTTCAACAGCCAACTGTTAGATGAAAATGATAAATGTTAGGAAAATGCAATGTTTTATCAAGTTTAGGAAGAACTCCAGAAACAAAAAGAAACAGAACAGTTTAAGGGTCAAATCAATCATTGTTTATGTGAGGGCTAAGAGGGAAAAAAAGCATTTGCATCATAAAGCATTAAATCAATTTTTGGAAACATGAGTATCATATAGTCAAGATTGTATTTTCATTGTGTATTTAAGAATGCATATTAGAATAGGCTTGTTTATAAAATGTCAACATGAGGCTGCCATTTAATGCGCCAAGATTACTTTGTTGTTGCTGGCTTTGAGAGTTAAGAACTTGTGCTTTATTTGAGCTATTTCAACCATCCTTTGGCAGTACTTTTTAAATTGCTGTGTTCATTGTCTATAAACCACATTCATGATGACACTTACTACAAGCTAGTGGAGAGGAACATTAATGACATTGAATCATTTCACCAGAGGGTGGCACTCTATCTCTATCTAACCTCCCAAGGATCAGAGCCATGAATGAGAAGTTTCTGAAGATTTACCAGCCAGACCATTTTATGAAAACCACACCTTAGAGTTTCTACCGTTGGTGGAAATGTATAATGTTGAATTGAATATTAATTTTACATTTAAGTAAAGGCGTTCAAATACATATATAAGAAATAATAAAGTATTTGGACATGGATTGGCTGAAACATTAAGTCTGAATTGGGCTCTGCAAGGTATTTCATGCCCATGAACCTGACCCAGAAACGGATGAAAAGAATATGAATTTAATTACAATAACAATTGATCTCGCTATCTCATCTGTTAAAGCAAGATAATTCTCATTTGTGAGGTCTGATAAGGAATTGGTTTTTTTCTGGGTTCAGTGATTCTCTCACTGATAAACCCCGTGCCCGACTACAATACTCGGGCAGACAGTGGCCCAGTGTCCTATCTCCCCTCAATTAACTTCAAACTGCTCTCCATTACACGCTACAATGAGACATGCAATTTCATTACCTCACACAGTCCCATCAGCGCTACTAATTGTTTTTCTTTTTATTTTCTGCTTCCCTCCATCTCCCAGGGAGTGGGTGTGACGATATCCCATGTTCAGAAAGATAGAAGGATACAGGAGGTCGTGGAGGAAAGGGGTGGGGGCATAAGACAGAAAGAAATGGAGACGGAATGATTCAAGTTGTCGTGGGTAGTTGCTGTTTATTGGTCCAGTGGTGAACAGAGCTGGGGAGGTAGTCTGTATAACCTTCAAAGGCCAGGAACCTGAAGCACTCACCAACACTTAATTCACAATCAGTAAAAGGTCAACATAGACACATACAGGGAGAAGCTGTATACTGAGCTAACTGGCCAATGTCAGCATGACCCCACTTCCTGTCCTCAAAACACAACAGAACATCAGTCGTGCTCTGCTAGAATTCAGAAGTACTTCTATTGCACTCCAAGCAATGTTAGGTATTCTAGAGTGAGAAAACAATACATTTCATGTGATATACAATACCCTGATGGACTCTTTAGATACGGAAAACACGAATCTCAAGTCTTAGGAAAATGTGAAAAATCTCTAGAGTGTAAATTGCTGATCCATTTTACAATGAGTATGATCAAAATAGACCACCCATTTCAGACCAGCACACTCCGGAAGAAAAAACCTCAAATTTACCTTTTTAATTTATCTTGTAGCTATTTTTCACTTGAGAACTCGTAACTGAAGTCCTACATAATGTTTTGAAACAATGTTGGCAGTATATGAAAATTTAAAAAAAGTTTGAGTAAGATCAAAAATGATCTGCGTTAATGATTAGCTTATTTAAAAAAAAAACGTATTATCTTATACCTGCAGTGACTGATTGTTGGCCACAGGGGAGCAGCGGAAACTGCAAACACAATTAACTGTTAGCAAACTGTCACTTATTTACACATTTTTGCCAATGACATATTGACCAAAATTAGCATTCATTTAGAGTTGTGCTTTGCATTCTCGGAATAAATCTAAACACATATTCACTTGCCTGTTAGCTTGATTTTGATCTCCACCAACTAGAATCTCAAAATAAATGTCTGGCTGCTAAATGCTCCACTATGTTCACTAGCTAGTTGCTAAGTTTGTCTCTGTGTTGTGTGGTGCTGAGTAGGTAGCAGTAGGGGAGCTTTGTCACTGAAAACAGCTGCTTGCTGTTGCTAGAAATGGCACTGAAGAGAGCTTTGAGAGAACCAAAACAGTAAATTTTGGGGCCATGAAACCAAACAATTAATTAGAAGACACTAAAATGCTGATGGAACTGCACAGGGTTCGTGGTAATTTTGAATGGAATTGTCATTATGACAACAACCTTTCACATACTCATTTGATCCACAGTTAATATAATAAATATTGATAATGGCATCTTTATATATGATTTCAATGATTTGTTGTCCGAATTTGGTTTGTCTACACCAGTGTACTGTGAGGATCTTCTTAAAATCGTAGCACGCTATAGTGATGTAAGAGAAATGACATCACCTGCTCTGAGTCAAGAGAGCAAACAGGGCAAGAGCCAGGAGGACTTAACAGCCACTTAACTACTCAGAAGAAAGAAGTCTCCTCATTAATAATGCAATGAGTTGTGCATATGAGTAGCATTTGGTGATGTCACACACAGTGGGCTTCTTGCAGTGGTACGACCTACAGAGTGACTCATTCTACCTTAGATAACCACAGATCACAGTTAAACTGTTCTAAAGCGATGATTTCATTTTTTTTCTGATGGTTTCAGTGTATGATCACAAGATGCTAAATGCAAATGTAGAATTCATTGTATTTTTTAAATGTCACAGTGGATATCAATGTGTGATCCTGTGGTGTTTGTTGGTTATATAAAGATGATGTGTGGGAAATCAGTGATTTGCAGAAACTTTCAGAAACAGGGAGGATACCATAGCCTAAATTCCGTTTGTTTCCATGCCCCTCTCAAGCTTTTGTTTCATTACCTGAGCTGTCCTGCAACGCCACTCTCTATTCCTGCCCGTATATGAGCTGAATTGAATGGAATGCATCCAATTGAATGTGCCCCCAATGACTGAGATGTGAGGCAGGGTCTCCAGTCTCAAACTGAAATCGTTTCGGTCGTGCTATCCACGATTTGATTCGCTCACCCAACCAGCCGAAACCAGTTTGTGATGAGGTGCTGGTCTCCAACAGAGCTATAGAAACCACATCCATGCTGTTTCACCTTCGCTGAGGCATACAACTATTACACCGAGAGAAAGATGAGTTAAAAAAAAAAAGGACTGACAAACAGGCAGAGAGACGGAGAGGGAGAGATAAGAGGAAAGAAGTCTTGGAGCTTCAAGGTTGCCTGCCCAAAATCCTGCGTAGTCGAGCATGTAAAAACAATCAAAGCTTTCAAACACACACAAATGCATTTTTGTACAGCTTCTTAATTTTGTCTTAGTTCCTTCCTATGTCTTACCTTTTTTTTTTTCATTACTTAAAACATGCGTCTGTGCTTTGTAATGGTCAGCCAATAGGACTTAGAGCAGCAGCATTTTATTTAATGAGGTATAAGAAAAACAGTGAAAAGACGAAACCTTTGGTATTGTAATTACTGAGTGATCTGCATATAATCAAACGACAGTGTATTAGCCCTGGGTAGGGCCTGTATGCCATGACAGGAAGAATAAAAGTATTTTTCTCTTTTTCTGTAAAGGGACCTGGCACAGAGGCACTCTGCCAAACCCTCATTATGTTTTGAAGATCCGTCTTTGCCTGCAGCACCCAACCTATGCCCCTTTTCGCTCAACCTAGCTGTAAAAGATAACAGTGAGCAGCCGCAACCAGGTAGAAAAGACCGCATTTGAATGTCAACCGTCAAATATCAGAGGAGAAGCTACAAATGGCACAGCAACTTTGTCAGAGTCGTAAAGACACATTATCTCAACATGGAGCAACTGTGATAAGGCGAATCAAAGCCAAGGGAATTTTAATCATGATATTGGGGATTAGACTTGGGAACTGAATGGCATTAATTTGAAGTTGCCTAACGCAGCCCTGAATGCAAAATGAAAGCAATTCATAAGAGATGCATAAAGAATAGGCATGGTAGGAGGTATATTTTAATAATCGATGCACTGCTTTATTTATGCAAATACTAGGTAATTTGTAATTATCTGAGTGGGTGCATGTTTGGAATCTTTTTAAATCACCTCCTCAGCGTATAACTAACAGCACCCATCTATAGCTGCCGATGGTAATGAGCTAACGAGAGTACAGAGAAGTCTGAGATGCTACAACCCTAAAAATCGAGCACAGTGTCGGAAGTGCCGACATATTCACAGTGCATCATTATCAGGCTCAATCACCTCTGATTTGATGCCAGGCCTGCCATTTAAAAAAAAATACAGAATGAGCAATGTGAGTGAATACTCAATGTGTTTCTTTGACAGTCGACCAAAAGATTAGAATCTTTCTATTGAGAAACACCATTCATGGTTGTTACAATAGTTTGCTCTATACTTGCATCAGGTTGGCTACATGGGCTGAGAAACCTTGTTCCTTCCTCGGAGGTCCGATTGCCTTTTCCTTAGGTACATCTCTGGGTGTGCGTGCGTGCGTGCGTGCATGCATGCATGCATGCATGTCTGTGTGTCTACGCCACTGGTGGAGCATGCACCATGTAGTATGTGTCTGCATTACTGAGCCAAAGTTGCCTTGACCCTCACTCTTCTGATGCAACTTGTGTATCGACGCACTGATGAACAGGAGTTTGCAGTTGTCTCCAGAGGACTCGAACACTGACAGAAGGCTACGGGTGCACGCTCACCTAGTCGATAAACAATCTGAGCACCACAAAGGAACAATAGCCACCATTCTATTGCCCACCCAGCAAACACGTCCTTTTAAAATGTCAAATGAAAAAGCTATTGCAAGGGGTGCAGTGTTCTTTTGATTCAAAATGGGCTCATCATTTGACCACTACGTCCAATTTATGGACTCCCTCCATCTTGGATACAAACTGGTGGAGTTAGACCTGAGACTATTTAAGAAATTGCAGGAAAGCACATGAAATCTATAAAGTCATTCTTGACGTGTGAAAAGCAGTAAAGGAAACTAAAATAACAACAGTTTGAAATGTATGATTTGTGGAAAACTGTGGAAAGGAATGGAGACTGAGAGACACTTAAAAGGAACACTCGGTTTCTTATTTATCACAAAATCCCAGAAATAATCTCTGTCAACAAGCATCACGAGAAGTCAAAAATAGCAATGTAAATAAGTGATGCAGACAGGACAGATTAAACGGAAAAGAAATGGAAACCCAGAGGCATCCTAATAATAGAGACTGAAAGAGAAAAGGACAACGGTGTTGTTTCATATGTACAGTAGCCACTTCCTTTGAAGACCATACGAGTGTGGATTCAATCAGATTTAATATGCCTCCTTCTTTTGGAGCTGGGCCCAGTGAAACCTCCCCGTCTGATCAAGCCAGGTCTTTTTATCCCTTCGGTAGCCTTCTTCAGCCAGTCTAACCACCATGCCTCTCATCATCTCTCTCTCTCTCTGCACCTCCCCCATCTAACCAATCCTACTTCATACATCCTTTTGCCCTTCCATCCCTCCAGTATGTTCTTTTACCCCTGAGGCAAACACATCTTTGTTTCTAAGGCCCTCAATTTTTTTCAAGCCCCATATTCCCTCAATCCCACAGTACCCAACAGGAGACGAAAACTGTTCATGGATGTTAACAAGAACACAACGTTTTATAGTAGCCTGCATGGTCAGTAAATAATATCTAAAATGGGGGTTGTAAACGAACTTTGTGTTGGTAGATTTCTCGTGGAATATATATATATATATATATATATATATATATATATATTACATATATATATATATATATTACATATATATATATATATATTACAACAACGCCATGTTATAACATAGGTCAAGTAAATCAGAAGATTACTTGCATAACCATGGTTCTCTAAGTAAATAGAGCATTTCTCAGGGTGCTGGGAGACCTATTCCATCAGAATTGTTACCAGTGAGACCCATGTGCATGGCCACCTCACAGGTGGTGCTGAGTAATCATCCAAATCACCTGACCTTCGTGGGTCACTCCCTATCCATCTGGAATACGTTAACTAGGTGGAGAGATAGACTGAGTATGATTAAGGCATAGTTGAGGTCAGTCAGTCAGTCAATACAGCTACACATTGTCAGTGCAGCGAGATCAAGGTCATGGATAAATAAAAATGCTATCATTGACTAGTAGTATAAGATGGACAGAGATCATGGAATTTGAACCCTCAGTGCCCATCCACAATCCCAACTTCCATTAGTTTTTCTCGCACTTTAGCTTTCATAGTATTTACTTCATTGTGACTGAATTAAAAACATGAAGGATAAATGTTAAATGACGATGAAAATAATTTGTAAGATGCTGAGTTATTTAAGTTATATGTAAGGATAGTTATTTTATTATTTTCTAGTTACTCGTTAATCATAACCACTGCCTCTTCTCCAGGCTGGTTAGAAACAGCTGGTCCTTCTCCCTCCCAGACTTTTTAGAAAGGGAACGAGCAGGCAGATAGGCTTCTTGTCTCAATGTTCACAAACTGTGCCAGCCAGATCAATGTTAAAACAATTTGTAATGCCAAATACTTTGTATTACAGACATAATATCAAATCTGGCAGGAGTGATCTAACCTCTCAGTAATTTATTGGAGTAGTAAAGTACTACATATTGCATATGCTGTCCAGATCGTTCAGAAAAATCACTGACATGCAAATGCACTGAATTACATTTCCACCATTGTCCCGCAATACTAATCCCATTTGGAGAGGCTATTGTTGGAAGATGGAAGGAACATTCTGAAGAGCTTTTAACCTCAGAGGACATGCTCTCTGATAAGGGGCCAGTGATGGAATATTCTAGTAGCAGGTCCATTTCCCTCGCAGAGGTACAGGAATATTTAAAGCACAAGATATTTTTGTTTGTCATCTTTGCATTACAGAGTCAACAAGCAATAGAGAGTGTATTTCAGCGGTTAAAGTATCACAATGTCCAGAACTCCCAGCGGAGGCCATGGAAAGCTCATTCATGTGGTTTATTCTGAAAATGTATATCCTAGCTCATTCATGTTGTGTAGAGAACACCCTGCAAAGTGGATGTATAGTAATTTATCACAAAGTAAATGAACACACAGTTCGGGTAATTCTGTCGCCATGTATTTCCTTCATTTGGAAATTTTTTTGATGTTTTTGTTACTGCCACTGCTGCAACCTGTTTGATTTCTATACACGTAAAAGTAATAGCTGTGTTCATGCTTCTGCTATTACAGCATATCAAGCTTATATTTCTTGTAAATAACACAATTATTGCAAACAGAATATCCAATTAAGAGCTGAAAGTGGAACTATCTTTGAACGTATCTTACAGAGATTATCGACAAGCTGAAACTGACGTGTACATATAAGAAAACAAACAAAACAAAAAACCCACAAACATGATTATGCAACCCAACTAGCCTTTGTGTGGTCATAGTTTTGAGAAGGTGTACAACAGCTATGGTGGAACCCTGTATGTGCACAGCAACTGCAAGTATGAACCAAAAAGCCTTGAAGTAGAAACCTTTAGCCTTCGTCTATCCGTCAGTATTCCTAAGAACTTCCTCTCATTGCCAACATCTGGGGGAAAAAAAGCTTCAAACCTCTGCCTGTGTTTGTCTGTCTGTGTGCCTGTGTGTTGTGCTCTCCGACGTGGTGTGTTCTTCAGGCCTCAATGGCTCTGTGATGAATCCTTATGGCCCAGCAGGCATCTGCCCGTATTACAGCTGGGCCAGACTAATGAACTGGACCCAGACACAGTCATAATCAGATTAATGACTGTGTTCAGGTATAAAATGACCAAAATCATGGGGGAGAAAAAGCGAGGTAGAGGGAGAATGTAGCCCGTCCATGGCTAAAGGGTGATTAGACATTGCGGACAGGCATGGGGCCAAGGTCAGAGACCAACCAGCCAATTCTAGGTCAGGAGAACATACTAAGCCAGGGAGCAAA
Source organism: Seriola dumerili (assembly GCF_002260705.1). NCBI lineage: Eukaryota > Metazoa > Chordata > Actinopteri > Carangiformes > Carangidae > Seriola > Seriola dumerili. The sequence goes on from NW_019174481.1 coordinate 6,085,692, forward strand.
ATAAATATAAAAGGTGACCAGGTAGTTGGAGGCCTGCAACATTCTGTCTGCCTGCTGTTGATGCCATATGGAAAATTACACTAAATGAATACAGATCACTAATAGTTTTGAGAGGCATATGGTGACAAAGGTCAGGGCCATTCTTGTCTGCCCCGGTCACATCCCGAAGGATAGTTTGACTCTTAGCATAGACTGTAAAAAAGGATAGAGATCACAGTGTGACTGAAACTGAAGCCTCTCATACACAATTCCAGGCACTAACATCCTAAACAACATGTGAGCGCATAGTAGAGCAAATATCATTAAAAGGTAAAGCCTGTGATAATAGGAAGGGACTACAAGCATACTAACTAGATAATAACGTAAGCATTGGCTTCCTCACTAAAAAATGTATGCATGGGATACAGCAAAGTAACATGCAAAAGGTGGAGTGAAGAATCAGAAACTTAATGTGCACAGCTGGGGTAAAGATCTATCTGCTGATTTGTTGTTACTATTGTCGTTTCATGTTTTGCATTTTTATTGCTATTACTGTAGTTGTGTCGGAGGATGGGCGAGGAGGCTCGTGTGAGGAGATTACTTCTGCCATTGTATGGGTATTTATTGTTTTAAGCATGTGCAACAACATGACAGAAGGGGGACTAGTATCACTAGCCTGAGCAGCACTCACCCTTTGTACACCCTGCCAGTGACTAATTGGAGTAGACGAAATGGCTAGAGGGGGAGCTCACACTGAAGGAGTAGGAGTTCAGATTAAAAACAGCGACTGGAGGTAGTAGAACCAAGTGAGGATTTACCGCAACAGACTGAAAAGATGTTTACTTCATGTTCTGGTGACTTATATGTAACATGCTTACCTTGTTTTCCAGTAGTTTCCCATCAGATTTTTCTTCTCTTTGCTCTTCAGAGGAATAGCTCAAACTTAGAACCGGTTGCCATTTGGCTCCGTCCTGGTAGCCCGACACACTTTCTCCAAGTGAGAGGACTTGCCATTTGCTTAATTGACTTAAAAATGACTGACTCATCATGGCTTGGTCATATTCCACACAGCCCTGTTTCATGGGTTTCATGGGTTCATGCAGCTGCATTCCAGGCAATGGTACCGTACCAGGGAGTGGAGCTCAACTCTGTCCGTTTTTGTTGCTCGGCTATCAGAGCCCGCGCATGATGATAATCAAACTTGTTCAGGCATCAATCTGCTGAATGTCAAGTCAATCTTTATCTTCATTGTCCCTCGCAGGGAAATGTTACGTGCAGCCTTTCTATCAAGCAAAATCCTCACAAATACATAGACACGGCTAAACAGGTGACTCCTTCTGAGACAAGCTTCAGTCTTTCTTGAGGCTGGGATTGAGTTTTTCTTTCGTGCACAAAGGTAAATCCCTATTGGTATCCTTTTCAGAATTCTCTCAAAAATGGCGACACTATTGTAGACATGGGTGGGAACTTTCTGTAGCCTGCTTTAAGTCTCTTAATTTTTTCCTGTTAGTTGTGGAGCATAAATGCATGCAGATACACATAAGATGCTACATAATTCATACAAATGAGAGATCAAAGGGATCTTGGATGGAAATGTGGACATTGTCATAGTGTACCATATTATGTAGAAGCAACATGGGTTATCTGTCTGTGGAGAATCAATTGTACATTGTACACACAGGAATGACAATAAATAAGTAATGGTGGCTTTAGGGAGGTTCCAAGTAGAAATGCTGCATTTACACCTTAGCATTTCTTCTTGATATAAAAATGAAAGGTTTTTTCTCTCATTTTGTTCTTAATTCTTAATTATTACAGATGCAAAGTCAATTAATACCTTCAGCAACAAAAACTAACCACTCTGCAAATTTGAATGCATTCAGATGGGGACACGCTTTACCAAAATGCATTTGAATATTCAGTCAGTGAAATACTGTGAAATTTTAAATTGTACCATCGGCTATGTTATGATAATCTTCTTGATTGTTTTCTTAACAAGTTGTTGATTTGAATGTGCTCTCTCTTTTGCACTCTTACTATTCATACACACACTTTCAAAGGCATACGCACAATTTCATTTCACCTCATCCAGCAGCATCCAGGTGTCCAAGCAGGGAGCCAGGCAAGGGGGCACATGGGAGTTTCTTCACAGCAGGCACAAAACACTGCATGAGAAAGTGCTTCTCTTTCTAGTGTATCAGCCTGAGACAGATGCCACGCCAGAAACGAAAAAAGAGCACTATACAAGTATGTTGACCTTCAAAAATGATGCAAAAAAATTTGCATCAGCTTTTTCATCTTTAGAACATGTTAGTATATGACTGAAACAATTAGCATTTTTATGACAACATAGCAGCATTTTATAAGAGGTGGGTTCGTTCATTTGGAGCAAATTAAGCTGAAACCAATGGTTTCTTTACTGATATAGATTGATGCTTATATAAAAGCAAGTCTAATACTGTGGTATAGACGTTTCTAACAAAGTTAAAGATTGAAAATGAAATTGTTGCATTTGTGTTGGCATTGTTTTGAAAGAAAAAAAAAACTGCTGAATAGTTGACTGATTTGCTTGGTGAGAAAAACACAAAAAATGCCTTATCATGCAGGTTTGTTTAGGCCACCAGGAATACCTGGGATATTCTACCCCTCATTAGAAGCCCGAGATCTGTAATGTGATTACCAAGTAGGACCCGAGGCATGAGATGTTACATAAGGATATCGCAAACCTTCTAATCTCTCTGAAGACTTAAGATTGACCTCAGTTAAAATACAGCCACAGTTGAGAATACATGCACTGTTTTACTAAGTTAGGAATATGGGTATTACAGTTAGTTAAAATCAGTAATTACATGTTCAGGAAAAATAAACGAACAAATGAGTACAGTGACTTATGACAGTTATGGCAGTAGATGGAAAAAATCCTGTTTACATCTTTGTTAAACACTTGAATAGCCAAATTAAATATTTAGAAATACTAGAAAAGATAAGGAAAATTGTGAGTCTTTGGTTATAAAAGAATGTTATTCATTTTGATTATTGAGAATGAGCTGTCACTTGATTTTCTGCAACAAAAATGATTAATATCAATGATATAATTGAAACAAGCACTAGGTTTCAACTGTAAATCTAGAGCTAGAAGTTAGAGCTAGCAGTAGCTTTTCCATGTTTAGTCTTGGGCTGACGATGAGAGAGCTAAGCTGTCCGCCATCTTTACAGGTTCCATGCGAAATAAATGAAACAGCAATGCGCAGATACAAATGGTGCACTAATGAACTACCTCCATTCTTACCATGTTCCCAAGGCAACTAAAATACCTTGTCTACCAATAGCCTGCATATGAGGCATTTAGGGGACATCTGTAAATTCTCAAGAAAATAACCTGGGTTACGCTCTACCCTCTAAACTGCATGAGTCTCTGCTTGCACATCAGTTGCACGCTGTGCCACCCACCACCACAAGTAAATTCTCAACCTGTGGGAAACACCCTGGGGCTTCATTTTACGAAGAAAGATGATGACAGTGCTGGTTGTAATGTCTGTAAAATCATCATTTCGAGTGGACACACCTTTCTAATCAAATGTGGGCTTAAATTCCAGGCATGCTATGTATTTGACACTCTCCCTACCATGCAGCACATCTGGTACAGAGGGTAGATATCCTATGTTATGATAACATTAGCGGCAGGCTTAGCAGACAAAGAAAAAGTAAATGAAAACGAATGCTCAATGCACAAATATTCACTTAGACTCTGATATAATGAGATGGTTGTGTTGATGCTGAAAACCTGTGCAGGCCTATACTTCTTTTCCCCCCCCCACACAGAAAATTGATCAGGAATCGTTAAGGGAGTCAAGGAACCAGACAGAAGGGCAATAACCTATAACAATTTAAGAGATGTCACCTTGCATTTTGAAAATGAATTTTTCACAACACTAAATTATAGATCATTTGAAAAAGAAATAAACAGATCAAATCAAGAATGAAATTATCTTTCAGCCCTACAACAAACCGTTGCTGCCTTTATGTCACATTTACAGATTCACTCTGTCTGGAAATTTTTAAATCTGTACCAGTTGAATATTTTTCCAGCTGATATTTGGCAGAATGAGAAAATGTTCTATGTTTATTGTGTCTGGTTTATGCTTTTTTGTTCTTCCAAAATTCATATTGAGAGGAAAGACAAACACTGCCCCAGTGTCCTCAACAAAACACATTTTTGCTGTTGTCCTTATCTAATAACATCTACCCCTCTCGAGAGGATTTGTTGTTTAAAATGTCTTTTGTGGAAGATGAATAAAAGCTGACGTCAAAATCACATAAACCTCGGCTTTGCGGTAATACACTCCTAATGACTTGTCACCTGAATACCTTCGCCTTGATTCCTCGTCCTGTCTTGCACTGACTCTTATGCTGTCCATCACCAGTCCCTGCACTGCTTTCACACCCGACAAATTTACAGATTCTCGTCAGTATGAATTATTACTTTTTAACTGCCTGTAATAATCTGGTGATGTCTGCACTGTTTCACCTGTTCTAATGATTCTCCTCCTTGCAAACTCGCCTTAAAGTAATCGCTGACTGGGATGTAATGTGAATTTGTGAAACATTTTTTCGAAATCAAATGTGCTTGAATGCAAAAGAAACAATATTCACCAGTTTGAAAAGCCATGAAATATCAGCTCGTAATTCTCTATGCAGGAAAAACCCTGGTAATGCTCTTCATTCTATAGATGTGAACATTGCTGTTGTTATGATGCCAAAATGATGAATACTGTCTGTCCCAAATCTCAATTTACTGATTACTATTGAGTGAAGGAGTGATTCTGAACACAGTGAAAGGCTTTGAAGTCCAACGTTTTGGCTTCAACTTTTATTGGAAATGTGTTTAACTCACTTTGCCAAGCAGTTCACATATGGAGGACAGAAGTGTTTGGGATGTGTTATTAGTGTCTGAGTTAATGTCATTTAAGCGTCAGTTTTTATTTTTTTATTTTTCAGTCCCACATTTATTTCACTTAGGCCCATTACAAGAAAATCTACTGTCTTATTAGCCAATCACCAATTAGTATAAAAACATACTGTTGGGTGCAATGAAATCAAAGTCAGAAGTTTCCATGTGGACTGTTTGCATTCTCCTCGGGAGTGATCAGATAAACTAAAAACATCAACAGATGTATTATTTACTCCTGTTGGATTGGCCTGTAACTGTTTGAACTCACAGCTTCTTGCAGGTCATCAGTGCAGATATGGATAGCTTAACTACAACAAGCTGCTGAACTCATCACATATTCAGTGAGAATCATTTCCCTCCATCAAGTGGTAGTCAAAGCTTGCAAAGTCTCCTTAATGATCCTTTTTATACTGTAAGACTTATGAATAAAACACACCAAGATCAATGAATTATTGACTATGTGTCATCAAGTAAGGAAACCCCTAATGAAAAAGTGATACCGATCCAGGCTGTATTGCCACGTATGCAAACAAAATCCATTAACTTTATATGGTCACTAATCTAAAGAGTAATTACCCTGACTAAATATAAACATAACTTCAGCACAATGGGAGTGAAAACAAAGAAATCATCTTTACAGTGCACTAATTCTTTAACACATTTTACGGCAGTCTTTTATATTGGAAATAGCCTATATTGCTCTGAAGTAACCCTGTGTGTGTGCGTGGCCTATGTGTGTGACCTTACAGCCGTTGGATGGTTTAAAAAAAAAAAAAAAAAAAAAAAAAAAAAATCAACCCTAAATCACATGGTTGATAATAATTCCATTAAAATACAAGAAGAAAAAGAAGAATATTTTTCACTATATATGTCTACCTGAGTTTCATGCAAATATCTGTAAAATGTAAATGTAAATACAGCCTGTGAGTCAGTAATTGACTGTGCCCTTTAATATCAGCCATGTCTCCCCCCCACCCCCCACCCCACACACACACACACACACATATCTCAAATGTATTACACCCAAGTGCACATTTCCATGCAAATAGCCTAGAATTGCATCACAAAATATTTAAAATACTCACATCATCACTCTCTGCCCGTGTCTGCTGTCTAAAGCTAAATAGTGAAGTGGTTCTGGCTGTCTGTTTCTGAAGAGCACTGCAGCTATGGGCCCATTTTCTGTCTTTCCCTGACAGCCCTGTGATGTGTACAAAGCCCCCATTCCTCAGCTGGGAAATCAGCCTTACTACAGCCCCGTCACAAACAATCAGCACTCATTACCCACTACACAGCACTACATTCTACCCCATTTACCTGCAGTTGTCTAGGTTGTGTGCGTGCGCGTGTGTGTGCGGCAACGTGTGCGTCTTGGTGCGCACAGCTTATGATGATTTTGTTTGTGCACAATGAATTGCGAGCACTCTTAGGTGAATTGCTGTTAGCTGCATAGCTTTCAGCCCCTAACTTGGTGAATGAGCTCTATGGTCAGACAGTGTGTTGATGTTACCTACGCCCACTAACCTTGCACTGAGTAGAGCAACTGTCAAATTCAGAGAGATGCTTTTATCTGCCTGTTGCGGTGCCCCAACATCGAGCACTCAACCAATTACCTCCCCTTCAGACATAAACATGTATGCCGTGTTGCTACTCTCTCTGTCTCTGCCTCTTTGAAGGACATGATGATCACAACCAACCTCGTGTCAGGGAGAGGGCCATTCCAGGAATTGAGTGTAATTGGTGAGGAGAGCTGTGAGCTGGTTGCTCTGTGTGTAAGCAGATTACAGGCTGGCATAGTCGAAGACCCCCTTAGGGCGGCACAACATGGCTGTTGGTACGTGGTGTGTAAAACAAGCATGTCACTCATGAATTATACATGGGAGAATGCCCAGGCATGAAATTAGGAGAGTGGAAAAACAAGGGAATAAAAGGGGGTAAAAATAGGAGAAAGATTGAAAAAGGAGGGAGAGAACTCGCTTCATGACAATTAAACAGAAAACAGGTGAAGCCAACCACCAGGAAGCCAGCCGTAATTTGCTGAAAGCAGAGAGCTCCAGTGCCTCTGCCATCTTGCATTGTTCACAGCGCATTGTTGCTGTTTTGTGTACTTACCTTCCTGCTAACAATGAGCTTGTTTTGCATAGAGTCCAAATTGTTGCTTATCATTTTTGCCAAAGAAAGGCTTCTCCATGCACAAGCTTTTTGTTGTCTCTTGGATGTGTGTCGCCTTTAGGATTAGTCTCTTTCATCATTCTAAATAGGTCCCTTTTGGACTATTAAGCTTTCCTCAGCACAATATGCTTCACTGCTCATTAAAAGAAAATAACATACTCATGTACACGGTTCGTAAGCCAAGATATTTTTTGGCACATAGACTCTGGATGTTCACTTTTCCAGAACTTTTCCAGAACAGTTTTGTAGAAATAAGTTTTCCATCACACCTCTGCAACCCCTGGCAGTCACACAGACCCAGACTGTATGTCTCTGTTTCTTCAGATTCATTATCAGTTACAGAATTTCTTACCTTTGTTCTCTGTCTCTGCAACAAATGACGGTTAATGGCTTCTGTATAATTCTTTTCTTTTTTTGGAATTAATACATAAACATAATAAGAATGTTGAGAGTTGCCAGTGAGAGCAGGAACTGCTTTTTCAGAACACTGTACAACATTTTCTTAATTGAAGTTACCTATTCAATGAATTACACATTTTTTATGTTTAAAATGATGACTTGACTTGGTGCTTTATTGTGTCTCTGTGTTGTATACTTTATTCCTCTAAGTTTAATGCTTGTTATGCTTGTTGTCACTTACTCGAACCAGTCAAGAAAACCCAATTCACTTTGAGCTGACATATTTTTGAGGCTACAATTGTAATTGAGCCCTAGTATACTAAAGAAATAGACTATATATTCAAATATAGAGCTCATTATAAGTTGGGAGATGTTTTGAGAAAGTTTCATCTTTGTCTGTTTCTCCAGACGTAAGCCGCACCACAGTGCAATCAGTCTGTGGGCAATATTAACAACCTGTGCCTCAGATACTAGATCATTAAATATGTATGGACATTAGGTGCTGAACAAGGTGCCTCGGGACTCATTCTCTTAAAATCTGAGAAATAAATAAAAAAAAAAAAAAATCTACAGCATAATCTTGGCATTCTAAGGTATTTTGAGTGACACTGTGGCAGACATGTTCATTTTCCAGTCAATTTATTTCACAGTCATCTCTGAAAAGGAATGAAATAGCTTATCTCTGTCACATTTTTTACCAAAATTACAAGGCTGCTGCACCACGGGACCCAAGCAGTAGAACATCAGCCCATTGAGAGTGTCACAGTTGATAATGATGCTCATTTCAAGACACATGACAAAACAAAACAAAATCAGCACGTAGAAAGCCAGCCTCCGATTGAGACTGTCCAGTGCCAAATGAGCATTGCCAGTGCAGCCTTAGCAATTCAAATCACCTCTCTCCTGTGCTTTGCATTAGGATGCGGCAGAGAGAAAAAACCTTGATAATGGTTTTCATTTACCCCCTAGCCAGACTAATCACACCAGCATTGGTTCCACTCACTGCTCTGGCTGACGCATTGGAAATACTGCAGCCTAGCACTGTAGGTGGCAGTGGAGCAGGTCGATGCTCCTGCGTCCTCCTCTGTGCCAGAGCCAGTGCCAATTTTTGCCACACAGCCACTCGTGGCAGGAGAGCAGAGGATCTTGGCGAATTTGTGGCAGCACAGAGAAAACAGTCACACATACAGTAAACAGACAATGAGCGTACATTTGGAAGTGCTTCTGGACACTACCCTTCGCAAACTCCCTCACATAAACAGACTTTTATAAGAGAAGGATGTGCGGTAAGAATGTATGCACTTCATGCATAGTTCAGCCCATACACGGACCACACAGATTTCTAGAATAAGCACTGTGATATGGTAAAGAGGAAACTGCATCTAATTTTGCAGTCTGCACAGATTTAGATAATTTAGCTCAGTTTTGATATGATTGCTATATTCAAATAATTATTCATTACCTTTCCAATTTAAGATGACAGTGATGGAGATACTGTTTTTTTTTTTTCTTTTTCTTTTTGCTATCAATGGCTTAAATGTGCATTTGAGATGAAAGAACTGGTGAAACTATTGATGCTATATGTAGTTGATATCTGTGCTGGAGGAGCTTGCCAGTGATATTTGGTGGATGACAAACGCTCTGCTTATATTCAAATAGCTTTTTACGGCAATTCTACATCCATTTATGACCATGAGAGTGGAAATCAGGTTTTTTGTCTAAGTACATACAACATGTTTACAAACAGTTTCAGAAATATTGCTAAAATAGCACTTAAACATATTTCTACATTTGCTCATACAGTGTTGAACCACAGTTTTATGCATCTGGCCTGGGGGAGTGTCATATAGAGTAGCAGAGTAAAATTGATTGATTTTGCCTTGAGAGTATTTCTTTTTTTTTTTTGCATTTGTATATTTACATCATTACTGTCAATATACTCTACAGTATGTGTGGTGCAGCGCTGTTGACACAGTGGTCCTGGAAGTCATGCACATTCAGCAGCTAATATAATCTCATTAACTCAGGCATTTAAAAAACACTGAATTATTAAAGATACATTTGACAGTTTTCCACAGCATGTGAGTAGAAAGCGGTATGGATTATTCATTCTTATTTTTATTCCTCCATAAATATCCTGGGCAGTCAACACTCACTCAGAGAATTAGATAACTGGCTTATGTGAGTCGATTCTCTCAGCAATCAGGCCCAATTCCATCCTGCACTAAGTCGCAGTTTGCCTGAGCAGGTTTGGTTTACTTTCAGTAAATTTACAGCTGTGTAAAGATACTTTGTGTAAAGGGAAATTATAGTCAGTCAAGGCAACATCTTTTTTTTATTTGTGTGCGCTGTTGATGTATCTCGGCACCAGCCCTGCGCCTCTGTGGGTGACACAGAAACAGCCAAAAACCCTTCCAGCTGGAAATCTCCACCAGGCTTTTGACAATTAATCATTCAGAGCTGAAGGTTCCATTTGTGGAGATTGTGTCCATTTGCCTCATGGTCGAATAACTAAATAAGTCAACAGCAACAATGAGAGAGAATTTGTCCTTTGCTTAGCCATTTCTCAAAATAACTCTCCTGAGGCTGAAATTGAGACAATGAGAAAAGGAGTGGAAATAGGAAAGCCAAATGCGTGCTGACACTATGCACCGCCATACTCGCTCTCCTGTCTATGAAATAATAAAGATGGACCACTGAGGTCATGCTTTATTCAGTGTAAGAGCCTCTTGTGTTTTTGTTGCCTTAAAAGACTAATAATAAACCCTGTCGATGGCTGTTTTAGATTCTGTCTCCTTGCTATATCTCCATGATAACGTCATGCCAGGTCTTCTGTGCCGTTCCAACACCAAATTAAAACAAAAAAGAAGATTACAGGAAAGAGGTTGTGCAGCTTCACTTTTACACTAGACCAACTTCATCATAGTGTTTTCAGAGGTGTATAGATCTACCAGGAAATGAGCAGGTGCTTAAATTACTAAGTCACGTTGATTTCCCCACACAGATCTGGAAGTTTTCTTCTTTTTTTCTGCTGAGACCCAATTATCTGTGATTTTAGGCTTATGGATCTACTGCTCAGGCTTTACAAACAGGAAAGTCTAATTACAACAATGATGCAAGGACAGATTTTCTTATTGTTTGCTGTGATGGTTGATTAGGTGGATGAAGTCATTAAATAGTATTTTCCTGCATAATTAACAAGATGCTGAATATCCAGTTTAATACCCAGTCTTTTTCTTTTTTACTTTTATTTAGTTTCACTTTCTAAATTACCCTTATCCACCTTTCCTGCATCTGTGGTATACAGCTGTATGTGACAGATTCGGCAGCTGTGGGTAAATTACATATTTCGTTAGATTTTTGGATCATTGTCCTATTGCAGAATCCAGCCTCTTTTCAGTTTCACTAACTTGACTGACTGTGTGACATTTGCATCCAGAATTTGCTGATATATTAGTCTATGTAATGTTTCCTGTGCCGCTGGCTGCCGCACAACATCCAAAACGGAACATTTCCACCCCCGTGCCTAACAGGTTGTCAGGGTGTTTTCTTCGTTAAATGCTGCTCTATTTTTCCTCCAATCACATCTTTGGTGGTTGTGGCCAGAGAGCTCAGTTTTTACTTTATCTGTTCACAGCACCTCTTTCTTTTTCTATGTTTCTTTGCATGATGACCTATGCAATGAGGTGGCAGGTGTGGTTTCCTTCTGATGGCTCCTCCATGTAGACCCATGTGCATCAGTGCTGCACCACACCACTCCTCTGTCAGTTAAACCTATATGCAGGTACTTAGCAGTCATATGAGGGCTTTGCCTGTCTGTCCAGCAGACGACGTGCTGCAACTATTCATAGTCTTTCAGATATTTTTTTGACTTCCACAGTTCACCTTCCAACTGCCATTTCTTAATGGCATTTTGGACAGTGGAAAGGCTGGAGGCACCTTTTATATCTTTTTTTTTTTTTTATAGCCTCCCCTGCACTGTAGGCATCAGTTAGCTTCACTTCAGACCCTCAGTCAGTTTCTTAGAGGAGCCCATTGTTGTTGTTTAGTGTGACCACAAGGTTTGAAGAATCAGAGGGTGTATCATCAGATGACAGCTCCTGTTGACAACTCTGCCTTACAAGTCTTAATGACTCAGTTCAGGCCTAATGAGTTAATAAAGTTCTGAGACTTTATGAAGAGAAGGAGCTCAAATGTTTGCACATGCCACATTAAGTAAAATATGAATAAGCTGATTTTATAATGTCTGTTTGCTGCAGGGGTTGTATTTCCTTCGTTTCACTTGTAATTTGTTGTTTTTCCAGAGGTGCCCTAACTTTTTCATACAACTTTAAGAATATTCCAAATCACATATAGTAACAGAAATAAATATTTACACACTTAAAATGATGGTTTATGGGTTTTCTCTTAGATCTCTTACATCCATCAACGTTTTTAGTGGTAATAAGATGTGGAATTAAACTGTTTTTCAGTGGAATATGTTTTGAGAAGAGATACCAGGAAAAAAAGAAAATATTAGTTGAATTTCCAAATTTTTGCCAGAACTCTGGTGTAGATTAGCTACCATTAATATGAGGCCAGTTAAGCATTGTGACACTTAATTTGGCGAGAGAGTGCTGTCTAAAATCTAATGGAAAGCTTTCCGTCCATCCCAAATTACAGTATAATTTCAGTTTTTTATTTGATTTTTTTTTTTTTCCACAAAATAAATTGCTTCTGCCTGATAAAGCTAAAGCTTCATGCAAAATGCCTTTTTTTGTGTTATTGGTATCTCACACATTGAATGTGTGGGTAAAGGACCGTCTGGTTTTCTAAGATAACTCCAAAAACAAACAAAAAAAAAACTGTATAAAACTGTGTAATGACTACACATGCTGCACATTTTGTACGTGCATATGTGTCTGTCTGTTTGTGGCTCTATGTGTGTGTGTGACTTTATGCTTCATCTCTTGAATGCTACTTCACTCCACTGCCACTAATGCGCCCTGTCAGGGAGCAGCAACATGGGTCTCTAACCTGTCACATTGTGGCGTGGCATTGTTTGATGATGAGAGAGTGCTGAAGACACTCTGCAGCCTCTGGGGTGATCAGCTGCTGTAGAGGTGCAGCAATACTGCCTCAAATTTGTTTTGGGCTGTGGCCGAGGCTGTGACAGGCTGACTTTTTTTTTTTTTTTTTCCTCTAACTATTATCTTTTTATTTTTCTCTGCTTGATCTCCTTTTTCCACACCTCCTTTCGTTTGAATGGTCTCACCCTTTGTCCTCTGTTAAGTTTCACTAAATGAATTCATGCCTTCATCCATTGCATCAAAGTCAGAAAAGACTGAAGCATGAATTTGTGCATGCTGGTTAATCTCCATGCTTTTCTTGAGACTCTCAGACCCAACCACGTCATGTCCACAAATGTCTTTTTTTTTTTTCTTCTTTTTTTTTTTTTTTGTCTGTTATGCAGTGTTGAGATCACTATAGATTTGACTTTCAATTCATCTATATTAACTTTAGACTTGATTTTCACTCTTCAATAATGAATTACCAACAGCCACTCTTTCAATTAATTTGCTGAAAGAGTGCAAAGTTGTTTTGAGCGTCCCTCGCTCTATAAGACGTCACACTGTGAGCCTGCAGGCCACAGGTGTGAGACATTGAAATGAAGCAACACTCAGCAAGCTGTGCTGGTTTCAACGTGGCCTTCACAGTTTTTGCACCATACACCATATAGCCTTTGGGTTCAGGGACTTCAAAGCCCTTGGGCTGAACAGAAGAAGTGCATCATGGGGAGAATGCAGGGTGCTGAAAACACTTAAAGACAGGTCATTGTTTTTAGTTGGCAGTGGTAACCTTGAGCCGAGACCAGAGTGGCATCACAAAATTTTCCAAAGACATGAAGTAGCTATTTTCTAAGTTGTGATGGAGGTTATTCAATATAATTATTAGTCAAAAGATGCTGGTTCTCTTTATTATTTAGTGTACCACACTTATCCAAAGTGTTATGAGTATATATCTAAATTAGACTTATATTTGTGAGGTGATCAAACACAAGACTCCAAATGAATGCTCTGCTGCTGTCTGCCGTGTAAATAATTGTATATGGTGGTAATAGATGTTATGATTTAAAGTTTGTTCTGCTGCACTTAAGTGACCAAAAATGAATGAAAAATAAAATGAATAAAAACTAAAATTAAGTAAACATTCAGCAACTAGTAACCTGATGACATTTCAATCTCTCCAGGTGCATTTGATTTAACAAAGCAAGGCTAAAGAATGTAATGTTCAGATTTATTTTTGTGATTTTTGTAATTTCTTTTGTGGCATAATTTTGAAACACATACATGTAGTGCTTTGAATTCATCATATACTGTAAATACGCTTGTCATTTTCCCATTAATTGCTGAATGTGAGCATATTTTCATACTGTGCTTGTTATGGAGGCTTGAGACATGACTTGGATATTTAGTGACTTAAGCCTGAGAGTATGTTATGTATTCTCATAACCGGTGTTCTTTTCAAGAACATCAGTTAGCATTGGATTTTCTCAGAAATCATACAGTGAGTAAAGGATGACTCAGTCATACAGGTGAATATTGAGAAGAGAAAAATACTGATAGAAAACCTCGAACAAAGTTAACAGGTCTCTGCATTTCTTTTCTATAAATACTGTTATTATTTGCCCTTGATAACAGTTTTATTTGTAGTCAGAGCGTAAATGGCAGTGCCTCATGTCGACAATATACATGGATGATCTTTAAAAAAAAAAAAAAAAAAAAAAAAAAGTCTCCTCACTGCTGTCCAGATCCCCTTTTGCTTCCACGCCATTCTGAATAGAACATTACCTTCCCTCCCTCCATGGCTTCTCTATCTTTTCTCCCCTCTCTCCTGCTGGTATGCTGTGTGACAGCTAAACACTGTTGCCTGCACCCCACTGATTTTCATCAAAATTGCATGCATCACCCAATCTCTCTTCCACTTTATATCCACCTCTAAGGCAATATGTACTTATAGGAAGGCAGGAAGGAAATGTGGGCTGGGCAGAACTATATATATATATATATATATATATATAATGCATCAGAAATATTCTCAGCAAAAAAAGCATTGTCAAAAAAATTAAATGTTTTGATGAAAATTGAACTTAATGAATCTTAAAGATTCAGATGAAATGAACAGATTGTAATTATGACATTGAAATATATGTATAAAGTATAAATATTGAAGGAGAAAAGTCTACATCCAATTAAATAAATCAATAAATTCAATAAATTAATCTGTTATCTCTTAAAACTAATTTTATTAGTTTTTATATACTTCCAATAGATAGATTGTCCAGTTTATGTATAGTTATAGTTCAATAGTCCAGGTCATTAGCCACTTCCAAGTTGCATTTTTCCCGACTGATACATTTCAACATTTACTTTTAATAAAAATGAAAAATGCCATTTCATTTTTTCCTTTTGATATGAGCTAAAATCAGGGTATAATCCATTCCAATGGCAAAAGCCCAGTTTCTATTTTCAAATTAGGCAGTCATCGTCACTGAGGCTGCCAATTCAAAAATGAAAATACACAATCTGTTTCTAATTTGATGACAGTATAATAATGTAGGGTTCATATTTTGGAATGCTATACATAGGAATTTTTAATTACACTGTTGGTGAATGAAGTTGGAGTTAAAACATGGACATGACATTGAAATATTAATAGTTCTTCATTTTCTTACTACATAAACAGCCTGTGTTGGTTCTGCACTTCCCATAACTTGAACATGATCCTCTTTCTGCCTTTATCTTTCAGACAGTACAGAAATGGGTGTCTTCAGTGTTTCTCTCAATTACCTCGGCATATACAGAGCTTTGCTGAATCAGCAAGGCTCATATACACTCAGTCTGTAGAGGCGGGAAAGTTACTTCACAAAGGTTAAGTTATCAGGCTACAGACTGTTTACCTGCTTGAAATTGCCCAGCAGACATTAACTTTTAATAGATAGTAAGCACAGAAGAAACAAATGAGCGGATTCCTTTTTTTGAAGGTATGTACACTGTCTGTTTATCACATGTGGCAAGATCTTAGTGTTCAAATTCAATCTTCCTCTTCATCTCTGTATATATCACTCAAAGTCAGGAAGAGGATGAGAGAGAAAAGAAACATAAGCAGGAACAAAAAAAAGTAAAACAAATAAAAGAAAGAAAGAGAAGCAGTTCAGAGTCAAGACACAGCAGAGTTTGTGTGTGTGTGTGTGTGTGTGTGTATATATATTTAGAAATGTCTTCAAGCATCTCTGATTGAATCAGCATGATATCAGATTTGGTGAAAACATGCGGCGTGCTGTCATCCAACATAGAGCTGTCAGTGTGCACCAAGACATGCTAAGTGTGAATTGTGAAGGCGGTCTCATCTAGCGGATGCCCTCCTGTCTCTGTGGACTGCCACTGGTTCTGTTCGGCTCTTCGCCTAATATCATTGAGCTTTTTTTTTTTTTTGTGTGTGTGACACATAGCTTTGGATCAACACCAAGCACAAGAACAACATGATGAACAAACATGTTTCTTCTTCCTAAGCCTGTATACATTCTATTACTGTACATTCAGCCATGTTGATCTTGTGTCTTCTTCACAAGGAGATCAACATTGAGAGAAGCGTTTGCTTCTGTCCTGAGAAAAAACTGCCAGTACATAAAGGTTTAAACGCAAGGTTATTTGATTAGTACTGATTGTTGCCAGTCCCTACCACACCTAATGATAATGTATACACATAATCACACCTCATTTGTGGTTGTGCCACAATTGCACAACATGCCTCTGGCAACACGATTAACAAATTCAGTTGACATGCCCTGTGTGCCTGGGCCCCACGCTGCCAAGTGGGATTTGCACTGTATGCAATGAATTCATGAAAACGGAGGCCCATAAGTCACGGTAGGTCTCAGATGTACTCTGAGCATCGGAATACAAGAGGACCGCATTAGCTGCAGGAAGCCCTGACTCTGGCAGCTTCTCAGCTCACACTTTTCATTCTTGCCAAGTAGCTCTGCTCCTGCTGGGTCCCCGACCTGTGTCTGGATCGACAGTCTAATTTCCATGTACTGAGTTCTAGACTGAAGAAAAGGCCAACTTTATAATACACAGAGTGCCCCCTGTCTTTGAATCAGGTTGTGGCTTTATAAGCTGCAAGGACAGTCTGTGTCCATCTCAGGAAAAAAACTTTGTCAAGGATACTGTTGCAAATGACCACCTGAGCAGCTTTTCTGCACCAGCCTGTCCCTTCATGTTAGATCTGCATTCGCAGGAAGTGAATCGAAAGAAATTCATTTCCACTAACAGAGGCAATTGACCGATTTCTGCACTGTGAAGGTTTCACGTTCTGACAGAAGGCTCCTTAACAAGCTCTCTGCCCCTGCTGAACCCTGTGACGACTCGTAGCGGCCCAGCAGAAGGGTATGTGGCCTGTTGGTGCGACCTTGGCACGGGGCCAGACACCTGGGCAGGAGGGAACTGAGGAGTAAGCTACTGGGACCAGCTGCTGCTGCTGCTGGTGACACCATAAATGCTAAATATTAGATAATCAAGATTCAGTTTAATGATGCCTGTCAAGGATTTCTATCTAGAACATAATGTGTCATTTTTTTTGTCTACTTTAAATTCATTCGTTTTTCAAAAACACAATTAAAGCATCTTTACACAGCAATTTGCCACACTTTAATACTATAGACTGGTAATCTTAACAGTGTTTATTTAGTGAAATGGTGATCTCTTTTTGCATTCATAGATCATGGCAGTCTATGGGGCGGAAACCGCCACTCAGTCATTTGGTGATTTAAGTGATTTAAAAACTGAAGATTCTGTAAAGTCCACCATTAGTTGGCAATAAGACAACCCACCAATCAGCAGCTTTCCTCCACCACATATCCTGTCGTGTGCGGTCAGAGATATTGGAGAGGAATAGCACAGTGCTTTTAGGATCAATGTAAGGGCGATTAGTAGCAAAGACAAAAAAAAAAAAACACCCACTGGAAAAGAGTGGGAATGTCTTAGCCAGGCTCCACTAAATGGACCAGCTCCTAAGCCAGTTACCCAGGCTTTTTTCTTTCCAGGCTGGAGTAGGAGTCAGGAAGTGGACTGGCAGTTAGTGGGCATCTGAATTACTATTGGAGGATTGTAGAAGTGAAGGCTCTATGATGAATTCTCTATCCGTCTTCCATTGAATGCTGACACTTGGACACTGAAAGTGGTGGTTAAGATTAAACTGCTAGATCTGCATGCTAGTGGGGTGTGGGACTGAAAGTGGACTCAGAACTCCTTCATATGAACAAGTCACCAAGTTGCATCCTCAGAGCAGATCACACCGATGGTCAAAAGAGAGATCAGCTCAGGAGATGAGTTCATATCTTACCTCTCCAGGGTGGTGATATTTAGCCAAACCTGTCTGTTGCAGATAGTGATCAAAGCTGAGCCATGGCCTGTGGCAGGGGAAATACATCTGGCCACACATATGAGATTTCTTCTGGAGAGAGGAGAAAGAGAGAGAGGGAGAGAGAGATCTTACCCGAGGCTTGTGGGCCAGTTTTAATTGTTGAAACCAGTAAATGCAAAATTTCAGTGTCCTCATCTGTAGGAGTCCGTAGACAACCTACTGAGACTAATGAAGGCTAAAGCGTGTTTGTAGTTTAACTTATAGTAGCACAGACAAAAGACAACGTTATAAATTGTATACAACACACAAACACAAAAACCAAGCTTACCCCATTTCCCGAACAGAAATTAGCATTTATAAACACAGAATGTGCGCTGATGATGTGCGGGCCTCACGTTCCCTTGACCATGCGTACACAGGGTTTTCCAAAGCGATCCAAGCTAGTTACAGTAAAGTGAAAATACAAAATAACACATAACACATAATATAATAAAATAACCAACTTCATGGAGCTTACATTCATTATCATCCTTAGGCCTATAACTTTTACCATTTTACGCAGCAATAGCAATTTTACAATTAATAAAACAGGTCTTTACATTCGGAGTGATTGTACATAAGTATACTGAGGCACGTTTCTGCCTCCCATTTGTAAGAGCCTCAATTTCTCAATTGGTGAAATTTGCGCCTCTTTTTTGTCTTTCTTCTCTGTGACATGTCTGATAACTGCAAACTGATTGATTTAAAGGAGTGTCTTCATCCATTTATGGCTAATTGTGGGGGTGGAAATGAGGCTTGTGAACATGCGCCCGGTTAGTGAGATTTATAAAGCAGAACCATAGGGGTACGCACAGCTTTGTAATTCTGAGGAAAAGACAGCATATGCATATTTCTGCTTTTGTGCATACATTTAGTTTTGGTCATGAATCTACACAGAGTTTTATAGGTCTGGTCCCTGGATGATGTTTTTGTGCCCCTGTCCTTTTTATGTTCAAGTAACAAAACCATAAATATGTAAATTGTCTCCTCTTCTTTTTCACTTCTCAATCCTTTGGCTTTTATCTCAGTTGATTCAAAAGCAAGGGCACACAGTGCATCTCATGGTGGACATGTCAGGTAGCACACATGCTGCTTATATGTAATCTGCAGGATTTGGTGTCTGGATTTGAAGGCCCCAGTGAAAAAGCTTTAAACACATGCAGATACGTGCTGAAAATCACCTAAAGCGGTGGTGTCACTGAGCTCACATATTTATGGATACAAAACAAGCTCGAGCAAAACGGCTTTATTGAAATGAAGAAATGTTTTTCTGAAACCGTTTGAGGTAATGCGTTGTTAAGCACCTACACTCGTTGTAATAAAAGACACTGATGAAAAATGAAAATTCTGATGAGAAAGTCACTTCTATAAACCCAGTTAATCAATCACAGAGAGCCTACTGCATGCATTTAACTGAACCATTGCTCAAAATGACTTGATTACAGTTGCTGCTGATTTAAAGAGGTGTGAAGCCGAACTGACGTGAACTGCTTGCAAATATCGTGACCGTCAGAGATCCAACTGTCATACCCGTTTAACACTTCACACCCTCACCTTGTATCTACATATGAAAACCAGTTGGATCGATGCGGAGGAGCACAGGGTTGTAAGAATGGAAAATCAATGGCCGCAAACATTCATTATGGGAAAAACGGCACAGAGGGGTTGTGCCTTTAGTGCCTAGGGTTAGGTCGATGAGTTGCAGAGTCAAAGAGTCCACCTCTGACGTATGAGAATGACTTATTGGAGTGTCACCTTTATCTACTGCAATGAGCCTTTTATGTGGGTTTCAGTGTTGCTGAAAGGATTTGCCCAGTCAAAGGCAGTAGGAGATGCAAACGCCGCCTATCTTTTTTTTACTCCCAGGTATGAAATATTAAGTGGAGTTTTAACGATAGCTGTGTGCGACTCAGCAGGAATCTGACAGCTCTTAAAATACAGGGCAGAGGTTGGAACGCAGACAAATGGAGGGCTGGAGGAATATAGGGAAGTTGTATTAAAGCTGTGGGGGTACATTTGTGCCTGGAGAAATTGAAGTCAGCAACCTGATGAAGATTTTGGATTAAAACTGTATGAACAAAGTAGCGTGATCATGTACTTGATTATCTATTAGAGAAGTATGAATGATGCTTCCTCCAAAATGTAAGTCATTTTATTACATGGTTTCTTTTGTAATAGCTATTTTATTTCACTGCTAAGATATAATTGGTAACAGAGGGAATAAAATAGATGTCTGATCCCCATCCTCACTTTCCCTGTCTATCTTCCTTTGCTCTTTCTTCCACTCTGTCTTTTTTCTTGTCTCTGGATAGCAATCAATAGTTATTATCTGCTGAGTGTCACGATAGACACTACACAGAGCCCCCATTCTGAGTTGATGGTGCTTTTTCATTATAGCTGACACTAGTCTAAACAAAGCAGGCCTATTTCCCTGCCACCAGACAAACACAGTCTCCATAATGGCAGCAGATAAAAGAGAAGCAGGAGGGAAAATTGAGTTTCACATAATGGGGAATCACTAACTCGGGACCACTTCTTTTCCCACTCCATTTTTCCCTCTTCCACCATCTTGCTGTGGAGTATTTGGCTAATACACAAACTCAATTAATGTGAATTTCTTACCTCTTGCCAGTGATCTGTTCATTCTTCCATTCATTCATCCCTGTTATCCAGTCCAAGAATAATTTTGTTCATCCATCATACATCCATCCCTCCATGCATCTGTCAGTTTGTCCGTCCATCCATCTGTCAGTCTGTAGGTGGGTATGGGGTGAGCTTGTTTTGTTTTGACGGGGTTGTTGTTTCATAAAATAAATAAATGATATCTGCGCAGCGGAGTGGAAAGCATAACGAATGGCAGTTGGAGAAAAGGCAATTTAGGGAGAAGTGCAGTGGCTGGCGAAGGAACAGAATGGGTTTTTACTGTGAAGTATAACCAATGCATTACAAAACACATCACCAGAGGTTTATTGAAAAAGCCGAGTACCCCTCACTCCCCCCTATGAAAATGGCCAACATTATCATGGCCTACATGGTTAGGCACTGAAAGTCACTTTCAGAAAGTCAGGGGAGAGGTTTTTATTGCGGTGGCACACAGAAAGAGAAGAGCCCCAGGTGAATGACGGAGCAAGAGGTGGTCGTTTTTCAATTCACTTACATACATAGGTGCAGATAGGTTTCATGACACGTGGCATGGGGTCACTGTGGAGTGATACATTGTGATTTATATTCACAGTAAGCACTTCTTTGCTGTTCACACCTGTCTCTTAATACAGAGACATGCAACACAATGTCTAGACTGTCAGGAAAATGTTTTGCTTTTATTGGTTAGGTGTCTTTTTAAATGGTTGCAAACTGAATCACCAATAAAAGCTTGTAATGGCTCGCTACACTGGAATTTATTTGCTAGGGGCAGCTGTGATTCAGCAGGTAGTGTGGGTCGTCCACTAATGAGAAGGTCAGTTGTTCGATCCCTGGCTCCTCCAGTTCATGTGTCAAAGTGTCCTTGGGCAATATACTGAACTGAGTGTGTGTATGGGTGAAATGTATGAATGTTTGTATGAATGGGGGAATGTGGCATGTATTGTAAAGCGCTTTAAGTGGTCTCTAACAATAGAAAATCGCAATATGAGTGCAGTCTGTTCACCATTTACAATGGTACAGTTAAATTCTCAAGAAGCCTAAACAGTTTACAAGAATTGCATCCCTTTTTGCAGTCCAAACTCATGTCAGTCACATTTATTGTTGATATTTTTCTAATTACTGAAAAGAGAAGAGAGATATGTTTGGAAATGGCCCCCCTGCCTCTAAACCTCTGAATGGACTGGCTGATGTTTGATGTTTTAGCAAAGGCACAAACTGTAAGCTAACTGTAGCACAGAAGTGAAGAGAAGACAATGGTTTGTTAGCAGTGTGACTGAAGATAAATGACCACATTTCATATTGCATCTAAACTGACTGACTGTTCAGATTTGTAAGTTTTTGGACCGCTCAGCGTGCTACAGCTGACTGTCTAATTAGCTGCTGCCTGCAAAATGACGTTTGCGCTTCAAAGTGTTTTGCTCTTTCTGTGTCATGTCGCTGTCTGCAGTCTGGCAGTTAGTGTCACTGCCAGCCAATGATGGAACAGTGAATTAAAAAGGTATATTAATAGACAGGAGGCTCCATGATGAAACCAAAGACGAAGAGGAGGAAAACAAAAAACATGCAATATCAAAGGAACAGCACAGCAATTGTTATAAATGTTTTATGAGTTTGTAAGATGTCTCTGCAAGAAATGTGAAATGTGGAGAAATGAGAGATAAAAAAAAAAAGAAGCTGTTTTTCAAACCAATTGCACAGACAAATAGCCACAGCATAAGTAGCAACTTGCAGGCCATCAGGACGCCCATAAAGCCTACTACTAATAGCATTTCAGATATGGACAACTCAAAGGCCTAATGGAAATACTAGTCACTAAGCAATAATCAATATATGTAGATGTGTATCTTTTTTCAAGCATTTTAAATTGGAGAGAAAGGAAGTAGATTTACCGTGATGATGCATACATACAAATGAGAAAACCAGCAGACACTATTCTCCTTACTTTACTCAGGTTGTCAGATTGTCAAACGTCACATGATAGTTTCTTCCTCTTCTTTTTGGCTGGACTGGGACGGCCCTATAATCGCAAAAGTCCCCCATTGACAGCGGAGTGATCATAATTCCACCGCCGTTTGGTCAGCGGAATGCCACGTGACTGAGTTTCCCCATTAGCCGTCGCTCTTTCAAAATGAATTGGTGCAAACAGTTTCTAATATGGGGGTGTTCACAGCTTGCAGTGTTGCAAACTTAGCGCATTTGAACTGAACCAATCTGAGACCATCTCCCAAGGTGTGAACACAAAGCGCTCCAGGATTGGCTGTGCCTTTTTGACGTTGTAGTTTAGCCCTGCTGTAGATAGCTGTAGATGCTGTAGATGACACACTATTGCACTGGGATGCTCAAAAAAAAAAAAAACATATAGACTGAACCATGGCTGCTGGTAACTACAGCAAGACTGGTGGACAAAGAGTAGTTTGGTCCTAGGAAATAACTACTGTACTTCTCCACTCCAACACCCCAATGGCAAACGTCTACTACACACAGAAACGAGCCCTCCCCTTTCTCTCTCTCTCCCTCTCTCTCTCCCTCTCTCTCTGTCTCACACACAAACACACACACACACACACATACATGCACACAATATAGTACATTGTACTAATTTAACCAAATACCACATGAATGTGAATAAGACACGTATAGCAGCGGGCACCATTGTTCCAAGTGAAAGCTTCCTATAATCCAAAGCAGTAAAGGTCTGAGAGCTCCAGAGGAACTATCATGTGGAATGAAAAAGGAATGAGGCTCCATCAGAGCTGAAGTTTACCCTAAAGAGAAGAGAAAGCGAGTCCCCTTTCCAATTAACTCACAATACAAAAAAGAACTGAGTCTCTTTTCTTTATTTTTTACAGTTTGCTTTGTTTAAAAAGGACTTTATGGGAAAATATTTCTAATATTCTGTCGCTTCTAACTTTCTCTTTGAGTGATCATTTTACTATTAAATATAACCAAAATCACAGCACAGCCCTAATCTTTAGCTTGTGTGTTTGGTGACGGTGCGGTTATACAATCAGGATTTTAGCAGTGCATCGCAGCAGCTTGCAAATGGCTCGGAAGGTGATATGTTGTTGTGGTCACTATTTCATACTTGTTCCATTGCCTGACAACAGAAACAGAAAAAACATGAAAATGACAGCAACAGCTTTTTTGGATATTTGGCTGTATTAAAGTACTTTATATGTGAGCACAGAGTTGGAGAGAAGCATACATAGATAAAGGGCTGAAAACTGGCTGACACACAGCAGAATGCAAATGGCCTACAACACGGTCCACACATACAGTATACCAGGCTTTGACCTAGTCTTGTTAAAGAGCAGCTGGATTCAGGACCTGACTGGAAGCATTTCATCAGCTGCTGTCACAGTATTATATCACTATATAATGATTTCACTGTTGTAGGCATTCCTCCAAATTTCATCAGCTGTTCTTAGTATAAACTTCCCATAGTCACTTTATTACATTTACATTTATTTTCCATACACAGAGATTCATACCTATGAGTCCGTATTCAACTAAATTTAAGAATTAGCATGTCAGCTTTATAAGTGCTCGCCTTCTGACAGAAACGTAAGTCTATGCGCTACACAAGCTGACTGTCAGCTGATATAGATAATTGCAGTCATGTTGACATTTTAAGCAAAGCAGTCAACTTAAACTGCAAACTCATACTGTACCTGATACACACTGTTGTTGACTAACTGTGCTGCTGACATTTATCATATTCCAGAGGTATACTGCAGTGTTTGTAACATACCTGAAATTGTCTATGTCAGGTGTGTCTACTTGTAACCACAATAAACCTTCAAACAAGACAGATGACATTCAAAGCGTTTTGTTTAATAAACTGGATATGTGAACCCTATAAAGTACATGTACATGAATGAAGGTCCACAACTTGGTGGTCCACAGAAGGAGACATGCAAACCCATTCTGTCGGTCATGCTGTACATGAAGTGGGCATCTTGGTGCTAATGGTTTGTGGGCTCACATTCAAGAAAAAAGATGTGGATGTTATGGCATATGTGTGTTTTCTGCATTGCTTCTCTCTCTGACCAAAGGGATATTCATCATTCACTCCAAAGACACAGAGTTTACAGAGGACCACTGCTGATAGACACACCCAAACATGGCAAGGTCAGACTATCTGGGCCAAATATATTGAGCAAACCTCCAGACTCAGGAAAGAAGTACTTTGGGCTCCATAGGCTTAGAGGCTAAATGGTAGGAGGAGGACAGGAGGTAGATTGGGACTGAGATGCCACCAAACATTGCCATAATCATCTGCTCTGCATATCTGACAGGGCTGATTCCAGGGCCTCAGTCATCAGCTGGAAGCCACGTACTGTCTCTGTATGTGTATGAGACTAATTTGCAGTCATAATAAGTGCACTGCTCCCTTTTTTGTGTCCCTGGGCCAGTAATGAAGTGAAGTCAGGGCTCTGAATGCTCTGTGAATTTCTGTTATCTGGAATGGCTTTGCTTTAAACCCTCACATCTTCAAACCAGCCATAATTTCTTTGAAGAGCACAAAAGGGCCTTTAATTTACCACTTTATACTTTGACTTATTGTATACTCCAATCCCCAAAAACTGTAAATAACTTGGGGAAAATAAAAGCTTAAGAGTCA
This sequence comes from Seriola dumerili, assembly GCF_002260705.1. NCBI lineage: Eukaryota > Metazoa > Chordata > Actinopteri > Carangiformes > Carangidae > Seriola > Seriola dumerili. The sequence continues at coordinate 6,110,903 of NW_019174481.1, forward strand.
CTGAAATTGCAAATTATAAGGCTATCAAGGCCAGTCATCACCTTTTAGCAGTGGCAGAATAAAAAGGGACATCTGTTGCCTTTTGTCTGATATTTAAGTTATTTTGAAAGATGAGTCTTTTGGATGACATTTTTAGCTCATGAATAGAATTTTCAAGTCATTACTTGCTGGACTTTCATGGACATCTTATTTGCCCTTTTCCTCAGCTACTATCAGACCTGTGTTCAGTTTTTTTTTCTGCTGTTTCAATTTTCAGATTTACCATATGTTGAACTTTTTTTTCCCCCTACCTTTTCAAACATGTTCATTCACACAAACAAAGATGATGTCAGGTAAATTAATTTTCTTTGTCCACTGTACTACTTACAGTATCCACACGCTGAGTTTATCAGTGCATATCATCATTGGATGAAAGACATTAGCCGAGCACTGTGCTACACAGATTGCTCCTATCATTTATCCACTACCCTTGCTGCAGTACATTGTGTTCTCCGTGCTGTTGAATTGGCTCAATTGAATCCATCTGCTGTAACCATTGTTTGAAAACCAGGTAGGGTGCTCCGTGGACAGCTGAATAAAGTTGTTACATAGGACTGGAGTGCAGCCTGTAATTTTCCCTGTACAATGCTATAGCATGGCAGTGTGAGTCCTTTGTGGAAGAGCATTATGGTGGGGATAATACAGCCTTGTAAAAAGCATGCCCTGCAGTCCAAGGGGAGTGACTGACAGACATTCAGGCATTATCACATTAACACCTGGAGCCAGAGAAAATCTGCCCTTCACTATAAAAAAGTAGGTTACTGTGAGCCATGTTTACAGATGTATTATGCTAAGAGAATATATTAGATTACACAAGCAATATGTTGTCCTTTTTGTTAGACACCTTGATATTAAAATTTTGCATGAAAGGGTTTTTGCCGAGAAACCATGACCATACACGCAAACCAACCTTATTACAACCAGCCAAACAACATTGATATTAGGTTCTGCCAAACTCCACATTATGTTCAGTAGTGACATTTTTGGATATTCAGTCCTAACATTTCTATAGTATCCATGTGTGCCGACTTCTGCAATATCTTTCAATTACTATTCTGAGCAGGAGACTGCCCTCATAAGAAAACAGCGGCATTTGTTGTTTGTTCAAATGCCTGATATGACTTATGTTTATGTTTACCTGACCGTGATCTCTGACGGCCATGTGAATTATGATTGTTGACTGTCAGGAAAAAAAAAAAGCGGAAGCACCTTGACATTATTATAGAAGCACCAAACAACTGCTGTTAAGTTCCTGTTTTTTAGCAGACAGTCAATAATAGTTTCTTTTTACTATGACCCTGAACGTTCTCTTACCTGATCCAAGTAGCTTTTTAGCCATGCTAATGGTTCTTGCTTTTTGGTTCAGACTGAAATATGTCAACAACTATTGGATGGATGATCATTCAATTTTGTACAGACATTAATGATTCCCAGACTTTGGATCGTGATGACTTTGGTGATCTCTCTATCTGCTAGTGCCAAATTGAAGTTAGCACTTTTAAGTTTTAAGTGAAACGTCTTGACAGCTATTGCGTGGATCATCTTGACATTTAGTGCCCACATTGGTGTCTGCCTCTGGATGAATTGTAATAACTTTGGTAATGCCTTAACCTTTCAATTAGTGAGTTGTGACAGGTCAAAATATTAACTTTGCATTTAGCTGAAGACGCTGCTGTAGCTTCACTGAGTCGCTTGTGTGGCTGGGGTCACCCAAACCAAGATCGGAACAAAACTTAAAGTAATTTTGTGCCTTAACCAAACTTCAGCCATGGCTGTGGCAAAATTTGAAAACAGACTTGAATAACTTTTGTAATACTCATATGTAACGCATGTTTTGGAAAGCACAGACACTCCAAGTTGTTGTGCTGATGGGTCGTCGGCTCTCGTGTGTTTGGAAAGACGGGTGGAGGACTTGTTGCTAAGCAGACATGAGTTTGACGTTAGTGCTACAACAAAAATGGAAATGATAAAAACCTTGTTTGGTAATGAAAATGTGTATAGACGAATTCAAAGACCATAAATACAATATGATAAGCTAAGGTTAGTGGTTTGATTTGCTTTATTTTATCTGCTTCTTTTTTTCTTTTTTTTTTTTTTTAAGGTGTTTGCTCGGATGTCATGAATATCTCAGTGAAACACTGTCGGTCTATGATGGGCAGTACGTGAGTGTCTTTTGTGCATTCACAGCATTTGGCCCTGCACGCTGACGGGAGTGATATTAGAGTGTATCAACTGTCTGAACTCAATGTTCCCCAACACAATGTCACAGTCTTTGCTGCGTGAATAGCTATCTCATATATATTGCATTAAATTGCTTTGGCTGACGTGTTTTGTTTTGGTTTTTTTTGTTTTTTGTGTGTGTGTGTGTGTGTGTGAGAGAGAGAGGGGTTTTGTGCATGGGTGTTTTCTTGCTACTCTAAATACATGTGTTTCTGTATCTAAGAAGTGTTTACTTCAGTCAGAGATATCCTCCAGAAGCTAGGTAATCTCAGCAGCACAAATACATAATGTAATGATGATAAGATTAGCTTGTAGCCCTGTGTTTGCTGACTGGCTAAAGAGAAGGACGGTGAGCATCTGTAGAGAGTAATGAAGTCCCGCTATCAGCTGCACAAGCACAGATAAATGTGCTGCAGGGGGCTTTGTATATATATTACAAATTAAACGGGAGACAACGTCAAAAAGTTGACCTTCCAGTGGATCCAGTGATCTCGCTGTGACACTGGAACTAAACATCATTATTATACCATCAGTGTTAAAGGTGTTATTGGTAATGCTGTGAGATTTAGCTCGTGGAAATGCTATGCAGTGGATACCAGATGTAAACAAAAGTTTATAAGCAGAATACTGTGGTTTTTTGAATATCACGCATGAAAGAGGCTGTTGGGCTATGCCTGAAATCCATTTTAATATGCATATATGCTCAGAGTACAAAGTAAGTTTTTGTAACAAGCTATTAACTCGAGGATTTGCATGTCCAAGTAGTGAAATTAATTACTCTGTGGTGGTGAGTTTTAATCTTTTGAATTATAAAACAAGCCCCATTCACTTATGGTCAATCTGTATTAAACTTTGAACATCATTTGTTTCTTTATATTTATTTCCATTTATTTTTCATTACCATTCTCCTTTGGTAAATGAAACAGCTAGTCTCTATTTGTCTTCTTTGTTATTGTCACAGTGTTGCAGAGAATTGATCTTTTTAAATTCAAAAGCTTGTGCATCGGAACACGGGGTCCTTACCTGTTATTGATTATCCTTCAACCAGGTTTGACGTGGCCTCTTTGGAGAATTCCGCAATGGAATTAGAAACAAGGAAGGATCAGTGTTTTTACAATATGGCTGAAGTCTGTCATAACTTCTCCCTCATACTCAATGAGAAAGTGTAGGTAAAGACCCTTCCTGCAATCAGGATAGGACTCAGATGTGCAACAGTATATCACATTTATGGATGCTTTCCTTCAAGTCCTCTATTTATTGTCAAAACTGTTGGGGATATTTTCCGCGAGAGTGATGTATTATCAAATATGTAGGACAGGAGAGAAGATAACCTCTAAAATACAGCTGCCAAGCACTGGTTTTTTTTTTGTTTTGTTTTTTTTGTTTTTTTTCAGCTAATCTACTTTAAGCCTGTGTAGAGTACTATGCAGATTTGTTTTTTTATCACTTTTTGAAATCTCTGTGTGTCTCAGTCATTTCACAAGCTGAAATGGAATTGCACAACGCGGCACCACAATCCTTCACACCTAACACTCGCACCCTATCTGTGCTGTCACAAACACACACATGCACACATACATACATACACACACACACACACTTAAAAGACACAAGGGATGGTCACCTTCCCGCTCTGTGGGATGCTTTCTGCACTGGAAAAACAATGCTGAAATATTGGCATTCAGAGAGCAGAAAGAAGCCAAAGGCCAGGGAGAGGACACACAAGCCCAGCCAAAGAGACAGAAATGAAATGATTGTTTTGGAGCGCAAACAGGGATAAAAAATTGTATGTGTGAATAATTGATGATATGTTTTCAACAAGCTTTTACGAGCCTTTTTGGACATTCATTTAAAAAGGGGGAGAAAAAAAAAAAAAACATCCACAAATATTTTATGAGGAAATACCACAGTCACTAAGTAGAACCTATGATTGATTTATTATGGCTGGCACTGTTAGCAGAGAGCAAACAGTATGTATTATTAGGCTACGTGTATTAGCATAATATTGATGCAAAAATAGTTTAACTTCTGGAAGAAGCTGTTGAGGGAAAAGCGCAACAGCTTTTATCAGCTGTTTGAAGACATTTTAAAGATTATTCATCTTTACCTGCAAAGGAGGTCATGTTTTCACCCGTGTCTGTTTGTACTGAAGTGATTTGCGTGAACTTGGTGGAGGGATGGAGCATGGTCCAGGGAAGAACCCATCACATTTTTGGGAAGATCCGGATCCTTTACTATAAATTAGAATTTTTCCCTCCAAAATCTGATGTATGTTGTTTGACACTGGCCTTGACAAAGGTCTGTGCTCTCCGAGTGCCCTCTAGTTTGTTTGTTTGTTTGTTTATTCGTAAGCAGGATTATGCAAAAAGTAGGTTTGCACAAAACTCATTGGGGGAATGGGGCATGGGCCAGGACCCAGGAACCCATTTCATTTTGGTGCAGATCATAATTAAAGGTGCAGATTCAGGAATTCTTTTTTATCGCTTTCCCAAACATCCTGAGATTTTTTTTTTGACATTTTTGTCAAGTTTTTAGAAAACAATTTATGGATCTTGATGTAAAAAATATTTATACTTATGGTGAGATCTGAGTCTCCAATTTTGTCCAGGTTCAGATGATGATCTGGATCATAAGGGACAGTAAAAACCTTATGGAGTTTTTGACAGTCCACCAGCCGACTTATGTAGTGGGAATTCTCTCGATTTCTCCCAAATAAATCAATGTAGCCTTTGACAAATGCTATTAAAACAGAAGCACATTGGAGTGTTGCCATTACCGTTTGTTCATTTAGACGCTAAAATACCTACTACAATAACTATATGCCCGCATTAGCCCTCTTTAAAGCTATTTCATTCTGAATGGATTCCAGTCTGTCACATGAAGCACAGCCCAACAAAATATTGCATTCTCACTACACTTCACTGAAACCATAATATCATAAAAAATACCATGAGGCCAACAGTACATTTTTACTGTAGAAACAGAAATGCGCTAACACTGTATGGACAGTGTGTGGTTATGAATGTAGGACACAAGCTCACAGTTCTAGTTTTGCGACCCGTTGTTTTGAAATGACTTGGCTGATATTTCACAGCTGAATAGCATTATTTGCAGAGTTCACTAAAGTCTTCTTCTCAGGTGTTAACAGTGCTCTCCCACCATACTGACCTTGTAGTTTTTGAAAACACCGAAACAGCAACAGAGGAAAAACTGCATATAATACACACAGATTTACTGTATAGTCACAAAAATACTGGCAGCCCCCAAATTAAACAATAAATTATAGCCATGAGCAGCAATTAGTGGGTTCTAAGCTCCAGTGAGTTTAATCAGGATTGCTCAAAGGCATCTTGAGTTATGAGCAAATATGTGGTAGGCCACACCCACTTGAAGCAATCACTATGGTACTTGCCCTCAGAGCATGCACACCAGTTTTAGTGAAATTCTGTCCACCGGGTTTTCAGATACATGTTTATGGCTTTGTGGTGCCCTCGACGGATCAGGTTCAAAATTCTTCGGTAAACCTATTCCAACAATCACAAACTGAAGACATGTAGCAAGATTCACGATGAATGGACAAAATGGTGAATGAGTTATGGCTAATATTTGCTAAGCCTCACTTTTTCAAATGATTTTGGTTAATGGTGACCATTTTTTTTTAAATTTATTTTTAAATTTATTTTACTGATCTTGCTAAGTTACGATAGAAATGTTTACTTCAGTCCCCAAAAGCTGTATGAAGTCAAAATCCAAAGATTTTTGTTCATTGTACGGTTTCAGTTTATGCAAATTAGCAAGAAGAGCAGCAAGGAAAATGGATTTCAACTTAACATTCAAATCGGGGCATTAACTGTTAACTGACAGAAAATATTTGTCAAAATAATCAGCAAATATTCTCCCAGGTCACGTTGTCATAGCGTTGGTGCTGTAACCCTGGCGATGACAGCCACCGTGTAGTAAACTTACAATCAGTGGACTTGTTTTTGCACTTGTGTCAAGTTTCCCTAAGAGTGCAATGACATCAGCAGAATAGCTGAAGATGCACGCCAATGTTTTGACTAGCTTTAATTATTCATTAAAAATATGCTGTCTGTTTGTCCTGATAAGCCGCTGGCTCATTCACTTCTGTGCAGCCATGTGAGCACAGCTGATTTAGCTAACTGTACTGTAGCTGCTGCTCTCAACATTTCCGTCTGCCCAGAATCAATGTCCTCCTTCACGAAAACAACAACTTAAACTGAGCTGGCCTTGGATTGCCTGTCTCTTGCAGCTATTCCATTAAAATCAAATAAATTCATTTTGAATTTTAATGCCAAAAAACTTTACCATTCCTCCTTTTCCTAACTTATTTCAGCAATGTCTTTCTCCAGTAAATGCTCTATGTGGCTTTAACTTTCTGACAAAAAGGCAAAAGTTTAGAAATCCAATGTTAAAGCTTTGCCAACAATCGAGCTTGTTAGTGGCGGAGCGTAAGGTTTAAATTGGCATCTCAGAGGTGACAGGTGTGTGGTCCTGCATTGCCTGCATTTGTATTCATCTCACTTTATTTAAGAGGAGGTGTGCAGAGAGGGGAGCAGAGGGATAAAAAAAAAAAAGGACAGTCTAATCAATTAAGCTTTCAAGGGCTCTGCTCTGGTTTCCCCCTCCTAATCAGACACAGCTCTAATTCTCCTCTGCCAAAAAAAACACACAGGGTGGCCACCCTAATGAAGAGTGAGGTTCAGCCATGTCAGCCCACCATGAAGCCGGTGGGAGCTGCTGCTTGTTTTTCCAACATTTCCAGCTCCCAAACATCCTTCCAGAAGGATCCGATGTTCGAGATGCTCTAGTGCCACCTTCACATCTTCCCCAGTGATGGTGAAGTGGTTGTTTTGGCAGCAATGTAAACCTGGACCCAATCCTCTCATGTAATGATCTGACAGCTGTGACCTTCATGGGAACCTGTCCAATGACCCTGCCGGTGGAAAGCTGCTGCTGCACCGGTCTTAGCAGACAGTGAGACAACTCTTCAGGGAGTGTGGTAGAAATAAGAGGAAATGTTTGGCGCAGGGAAGGGAACAGCTTGGAGACACAGTAATTTGTCTGGGTGTGAGCCTGCTGAGCAGAGTCAGGGTCGCACGGGGGTAAGGGCAGAGTGTATACTAACAGCACATGATGAGCGTGCTCTGCCACTGGAGCGTAAAGTCACAGGGCATGGTGAAAATAACCCATGCTGAACTCTACTTTTGACTCATTTTGAAGAAACACAGAAACTCTTTTTTTTTTTTTTTCCTCCTGAGTGACTCATAGATCTTTACTTAAAAGTAGGGACCCACTGATTTTCAGTGCGATCGGCTATGATCGGTGATTCAGTCTCAGATATGCAATTCTGTGTCAGTCAGATTTACACTCATGCGCCACACAGTGGTTCACGTCGCACCCACAATAACACACACAGCTACACACACACACACACACACAAGCTGTCAAGATACACAGCTTGTGATCTGCGATTCCTGTAAGGCCGAAGTAAACCGTCAACCTGGAAAACATTCGAAACAACTTAATCAGACACTTAAAACAACATCAACCTGCTGAAGTTGTTCACGAAGCTAGCAAAGGCAAAGCGTCGCTGCTGTGCCTCAGATAATGGCCGCCAATAATGATAATCAGCCATCGCTGGTGAGCAGTCCCTCATGTGAACAGTTGTAACCAGAAAGCAGTCTCGTGATTTCTGTTGCAAAATGTTTGTGTAGCTGTCAATTATAGTTCTAAGAAAGAAAATCAAGATTAGCTGGTGAGACATTTAAAAAAAAATCTGAAATCAGAATCGGTCAAAAAAAAAAAAAGAAAAAAAAGAATTGCAATTTGTGCATCTCTACTTAAAAGGATTACAGGTGTCAGTCAGAGTCGGCACAGGTCACTGTGTGGTGCTATCTCCAGATTTTTTTATCTTTTGCTTCAGCTCACGTTCCAATCCCTAAATTCAGACTTTATAGCTCTGCAATATTTGAGCGTTGCCTTGTTTTCCACTCATGCGTGACCCTTCATTAATTTTCTCCACAGTACTCTGAAAAAAGTCACTCACTCGATGACTTAGCTTTTGCTGTGCAGAGCAGAGGTGTATTCTCGGGCCTGTAGCACCGTTCCCTTTGCCATACTGTGAATGTAATTAAATCCAAGAGCTGCCAGTATTTACTGGCAAGGGGGGGGGGCTAGCAGCAGCCTCTCTGTGCTCCTCAAACAGCCCTCCATCTGTCTGATTGGATTGTGGTCCCAGGCAGTACCAGACATGACATGGGCACTGGAGGAGGCAGCGCAGACTGCAGGTCCCCCCCAACATAGCCCCATGCTGTTTTTAATACAATATGACCTAGCCAGGGGGATTCGGCAGAAGACGATAATAATAATAAAAAAAAAAAGCGTGTTTGTTTATGTATATAAACGTGATAAGAGCAGTTACATTACTGTTTTCACTGTGATGTTTTGTCTTGATAGAGGAGCACAGCTTTGACAGATAACAGATACAGTGTAGACTATAAAACGTTTAGTGTCAGCAGAGTATTGAAAGGGGCAAAGGCACACAGATTTACTGTCTAGTGGGTTTAATGACTTAATGGTACAAAGACCCAATAGGAAAATCGCAGATGAAACACAGATCTTATTTTAATTGATTCCCTTGACAATATAATGCATATTGGAGGGTTTTCAAGATTTAAGCAGGACTATCTGTGACTGGAGTGGCTTGGAAATATAGTGTGAGATGCTCCTAAGACACACTGGGGGATATTTATACATTTACTAAATTACCATTGGGGGTGAATCATTTTGCATTGCCACAGTTTATTAATTTAGTGGCGTCTTTACTAAGACTCCAGATGTAAATGAGCCCAATGTTTCTGATTTGTACGAAGTGGCACTAAAAAAGATGTTATTTGGTTTTTTTGAAGTGTGCTGCGAATAAATGCAAAAAAAAAAAGGTTTTCTGATTAGTTGGTTAAAGAGAAGACATTTTTGGAACTTCATTCATCTCGCAAGAAGAAGGCTATATGAGGAAATGTGAAATAGTCTGATGTTTTTAGCTCAAGAGAAAGATGTGTGACTGAATGAGAAATATTTATGATGTTTGGGAAAATGTTTGAACTCTTTTGACTAGATTATTTCTGTAAAAAGAAAATAATATATCAGCCTAGGTAATGACTTAGTGGCTTCATCAATCATATTGTGCTGGATTTCAGTCCTGCAAGGGTCCACTTCTGCAGAGCTACAAAGTTCAGTACCAGAACCGACCTGTTACCCACAATTATTCTGAAATCAAATGTGGACACACCCCACCCCAGCCTCGTTAATGAGTCCCGCGACTTATATTAATGAGTTGGTAATGAAACACAGTCACTCGCTTCAAACTCATCCAGAATGTATTTATGCAGGGATTGCACAATTGCTGGTTTTGAGGTTATCTGCCATTTTGTGTAACATACTCTCTCATTCAGAAGTGCAAAGTGCTCAGTAGGTCAGTTTCCACTTGTTGATATATTATATAAGTGACACAGAGTTAACTGATTATGCAGTAATGATCTGTCCACATATCCTAAGTGACTCCCCGTTGGTCACTTAGCTGCATTCTTAGTTCTGGACTGATGGTGAATTCAGTGGTGAAAATTTGTTTCGTAGGCAAATACCAAACACGTGCGATATTTATCGGTGCGGCCCAGATGAGCCTATGAACAGTTCGGGATGTGGATCTGTAAAGTGATCACATTACCAGGTAATCTGGGCTGAACATCAGTACCGACCAAGGTCCAGAGGCAGACGCTGATTTCTCCTCCCATTCCTGAATTAACCCTGAATCCACCCACTGGAGCAGAGTTGAATCAGGGTTGAATCCGGCCCAAACTCCTGTTGCCTGAGCCAAGCATTACCTGAGACAAAAGCCTGATATTTGATGTACTGTATGTCTTTGATACGATCATGTGAGACTCTTGATTGAAAGCTGCTCTTTGGTGTGTTTCACTGAAAGGCATGAAATAGCATCGCCATTGTGCCATTTCCAGCTGATTAGACACTGTTACCTTCTGTTCCTTGGACAGTTGTTCCTCAGCGAGTACAAAGACCACGAGGACGGCGTGTCCTTGTCATTAGCTCAGCGTGGAAGCACCAGTCTTTACCTCACCAGGAGCTGTGGCTGGACATGTGAACAAAGAAACTAAAAAAATGAAAAACTGTGTAGAGCGAAGGGGAGAAGAGGCAGAAGCAGATAGATACCCCCTGATTATGGCAGTTAGGGCTCATTGTGTGTGGCAAAAGGTAGTGATTGAGGTTGGGGCAAGTCCTTGGAAGTCAGAGCCAGAGTGACTGAGTGAAAACAATGACAGATAGGATGAGGCCCTGTTGATGTGGGCTCTGTGCGGAACCAGCAGGGCCGGACATGGAGCTGTGGGAGAGGGCAAAGGAGCCTCCTGTGGAGACACTGATCAAACATGGTGTTCAGTATAACGATGTGTAGATAAAGACATAGCCTTTGGTCTGAGTCACTGGGAGGAATGCTGGGAAAGAAAAAGAGAGAAAAAAAAAAAACAAACACACAAAATGAAAGACATCTTGGAACATTTGGGTGTGGCAATGTTCCTTTAAGACAGTGAAAGAAGCAAGATATATTTGAAATGTTACCCTGCCGTTTCAGAGTTTTCCATTTCTTACTATCCCCCCCCTGTGTACCCCTCATTCACTCACAATAATAAAACAATCTTTCTCTTTTTTTTTTTTTCTCCCAATCTCTCTCTGCAGAGTCAATCTTGGTGAAATCGTTTTTTCAGGCAATTCACCAAGGTTACACAGGAACGAATCTCAGAACATAGCCATTTAGCTGTTTATTCAGTTTTTCCCCAAACATGCACAAAGTGAGGGGGTGCCTAAATTGCACTCAAAGCCCTTTTGCTTCACACGCATGCCAACAAACATAATTTTAATTTACTGTAGAGTGCACATATTGTTGTTGACAGTTGGTTTATTGTAAGATTTTATGCAATTACTGCACTCACAGCAGATCGCAACGCCTGAGCCAACCCCCGTTCCTCAGTTATTATTAATGACTTATATTCTTCACTGTCTTCGTCTGATTCTAATTACATTCGAACAAAATTTCATTCAGATACCAGACTATGTGCTGGATCACCCATTAGAGGGCACGCTTCAGCCTTATCCTTAAATCACCACAACACTTTTCTTCTTCTTTTCAATCTTTTTCATTTTCTTTTTAACCCGCCTTTTCTTCAATTTGTATTATACGCCCCTCTTGGGCTCATCTACCATACTCAACTTTGTTTTTTCTCTTCTTTCTTTCCTCCTCTATTTCATTTTTTTTTTTTTTTTCTGTGCACAGCCTTTCTCCCGCTTCCCTCTCTTTGTCTTTTCCCCAGCCATGCAATCTCTCCACCAGTTCCCTGTTCAGCTGAATGTCGGCATTCATCACATCATCCAGGAACGACTCAACAGTCCCCACTAACATGCTGTGTTAGAGAGCAAGATGGGATGTGAGATAAAGCCTCTATGTAATTTCCCCACAGCTGTAAATTGGAAAAATAAAAATCTATGAAATGGAGGCAATGTGGAACTCCTCAGACGAACTCCAATAAAAGATATCAAATCAGCATTTTCTAGATACACTTCCACGAGGTAATCGCATACTCCTTGAACTTTTCTTTGCAGCTGGAAAATCTGATATCAAAGCTCCTGTGTATGACAGAGTGAGCTAGAAATAAGCTACAGGGGGAGGTAAAAGGAAATAATACATTATAAGGCTAATAATACATTATTGCTTTGGATTAAATATGTATCTCCTTGATGTGATGTCTTACTTTTATCTCTCTGTGGTGCTTGTTCACTTCAGCACTTCAACATGTTGTACTGTATCTCATATGCAAGACAGCCACATCCACAGTATAATCCACAGTGTGTGTGACACAGAGTTGGCTGGTGGTGGCAGTGGTGAAAGTGAAGAACTCTTTATTCCAAGCAGCACTTTGTGCAGTCTGTGAGCAACTGGGACAGGGGCTGTGAAAGCCCTCAATTTCAGTTTTCCTTCTTTTAACTTCAGTTGAAGATTTTTATGCATTTCTATTGTGACATTTTTTTTTAAATAAACCAGCAATTTAAAAATACAAGTTGTTCTTCTCTCAACCTATCAAGAAAAGTAAAAACATTTTTTAGTAATTAAATAACTAAAATATTCTTTTGGCGTCTGGACAGGGGTTGAGAAAAGATGACAGTATTACCAAGAAATTAGTTTTGTAAACATGCTGCTTGTTCATAAGCTTTTTCGGAAAGTTTTCTTTTCTCTAAGCAAGAACTAAATACCATTTAACCACATGTTTTATATGATTAAATGTCAACACTACAGGGATCACGCGTTTCATTTAATTCCTTTCATGCTGTATTTACTTGATCCTAAAAACGTATTCACTTGATGAAAAAACCAATATTGCCAATCCCCAAATCCCGAAAAGTAAACACGGCGATTGTGTTCAACGGATTCAAGTTTGTCGTGCCAGTAGTATTGTCTTGTTTTTCAGATTGGAGAAATTTGCCAAATTTAAAGCAATAGTTTGACATGCTGGGAAATGTGCTTATTCACTTTGTTGTTGAGAGTTAGATGAAAGGATTAATTTCACTCTCATGTCTGTACCAACAAGTCCTACAACCTGAACAACCATATAGGTTGTTTTTTTTTCAACCCTCTGATACATAGGAGTGTCTCTCCATTGGTAGCAGGTGTACTGTCATGTCACTAGTCATGGTAACAATAATGGGTGGCGTACCTACCTTCGCCACCATGGTTACTATAATAAAGGTCATGGCTTGGTTAGGATTAGGCACTAAAACTAGGCTCTTTGGATAGATCTAGGAAAAAAATTGTGATTTGGGTTAAAGTAAGTACCTCTACATTAGACAATGTTTGTTGCTATGGTTACAATTATAACGTGGTTAACGACGGTACGAGCACCTCTAAAGCTCAATAATTAATGCATTGTTTCATTTCTTTAATGGGGTTATTTCTTGGTTTGGACCAGTAACTTCCCAGGGTCTCCTCTGGTTGCCAGGCAACTGTAATCAGTCTTTATGCTAATCTAAGATAACCAGCTACTGGCTCCAACTACATGTTTACCAGGCATCTAGGAGAATTAAATCATAAAATACTGAAGACAGTGGTGAACTCATTTTGTCAGTACTATATTTCTTACATGTTCAAAAGTCAGATTTGCAAGACTCATCAGCTAAACTAAAATACTTTGATTTAAAATTGCATGGTATTACAATGGAAGCAACCAAAGTGATTTAAACTTTTTGTGTTAGTTTAAACAACATTCTATTTCAAACCTGAACAAATGGAAGTTGTACTGACCAAGGTTTGTGCTCTATGGCTTGTAGAATGAGAGAACAGCTGTGATTTCAAATTTTTTACCGCAAAAGCAAAGACCGAATTTGTGAATTTCTACAGACGGATAAAACTATTAAGGCCGGAGGCCTGATGTGTGGGAGCTGTGTGGCTCTAAAGTCTTTTTGTTACACTTTCTTTTAACAAAAAAGAGAGAAAAATGGTTTTCCAGACTGTCTTAGAATAGCCAAGCAGGCATTAAATATTGCATCAGCCTTGTCAATTTCATTCTTCTTTCATCCAATTGTTAAATCTATTTTCTACTTTCACAGTTTGTGAGGGTCACAGAACAATAATGTATATCCAGCCAACATTTCTTTTTCAAGTTGACATCGAAAATCACAGACTCCAACAAATGAACATGAAACTCACATAACATGCTGCTTCATCAGTTACTTTGTATCATGCGAGTGGTGAATTACTGCAATTTAGCAGGACCCTTAATTACAATAGTTATCACTTCATATAATAATATGACTTTATAAGCGTTACAGAGAGGTTGTCCAGATAGATGTAGTGTATGTCTTCTAGTAGATTCATGAATATGTAATAGAAAAAGATTATTAACAACATGCAGGCAGTTACTTTCATAATAAAACAGGAAAAAGGTTAAATAGAAATGGAACAGACAGGATATGAGAGAGATTTCAATAAGATTACACCTCTCATACATGACACATCTTATCATCTCCTCAGGGAGCCTGACTCACCAGCAGGTTTATATGGAAAACAGCTGGACTTCATTGAGTAATGGTCAGTGAGTATGACATGTAAAATGACTGTATACATATCAGACCTCATTAGGAAATCTGCTAAACTGGGTTTTTCTTACCCTTATGAAACTTATCTAATAAGCATGGATGAAGTGCCGCCGGCACATCCTCAGGCTTTTCCCGGAGCAAATGCAAGCTCAGTAAAATGTATTTTGAAGCCGTGAATAGTTCTTAGAAAAACACTGTGTATCCCAGGACTATTTATATGCCGCTGCATTCATAATAAAGGCGTTCAAAACAGCTTCTGATCTTAAACATTTTCAAAGGTACTTGACTATCTTTACTAGTGGTAAAACAAAGGGAGTGAAGTTGGCTGTAATGTGCTGTTAGGTTCCAGGTGCGTCTATCTCTGTGGTCCCTCGAGATGAGAACTACTCAAATGCATCCTGAAGAATTCTTTTATTCCTCCTGTAATGAGCCAATAGCCGGCGGGTAGCTGTTGTCTCCAGCTGTGTCTTATTCTGTATTGATAGTTTCCCTTTCAAACACACCTCATCCACCCCCTGCGGCCTGGAGTGCCAGGTTGCCACTGTGCTTCAGAGTTTGCCCTGACACTAACTCTAATCTTTACACACAGCAAGCAAAGAGACACAGAGCTCCTTTCAGAAGACGAAACAAGGGCAGGTTGTGTTCATAGAATATGACATATGTCTGAAAATAGACTCATGTTATGCTGATATGGCTCTTCCTGAGGCATTCAATTGACCGTCCACAGCAGGTGACCACTGATTAATCTTTCTGCCAATCTGACATTAAAGCATCAGTGTGGCAGAGGGACTATATGGCAGAACTGGAGTGAGAAACGGTGAGGAGAAAAGGCTGAGAACGCTTATGTTGTATCCACAGGGATCTTCAGCACCGGCACAGACGTGAACTACTGTGTCACATGTAAAAGAGAGAACTCCTTTACCCTTTGTGATATGCTGCTGCACATGTTCATTGTTCGTCTTAGCTGTGTTCACAGCAGCAGGACTGTCAGTGTTCAGGCAGAAACCTTTCTCATAACTGTGGCCAGAAATAAGAGGGATAAAGAAAATGCCCGTTTAACAAAAGCAAAGCTGATCTTCCAATTATCTCTTATCCACATTTTGTTTGTCTGGCAAATTTTATCAGTTGTGGGTTGGACACTAATTAGAACTAATTAGTTTTCTCTCTACCCTAAAATTGGAAATAACACAGTATTTAACGTAAACAAAGCCTGAATGAAAGCTCAGTCCGATAAAACATCTCTGTGGAGACTAACTTCGCTTGGAAACCTGGGGCATGTAACCGGCTGTGGGGAGTCAATTTGATTTGGTGCTTTGGTGATAAATCGGTTAACAAACCTGAGCTGATCTGGCCATTAGTAAAGAACACAACATGTTTTTGTTTTTTTTGTTGGCGTTATATAGTGGTTGTAGTAGGAGTAATTAACGGAGTAGTAGTCTAATGAGTCCCCCTGCTGAACCTCATGAGAGAAATTAAAGCTGCTGGTTCGGAGGTATGCTCCAAGTTCATCTTCATGGAGGTGGTGGGCGAGTTTATCGATTATCTCCTGCTGGGTCTGTCAAGTCTGAGAAAGCCCAGCCGAGGAAGTATGCAGCTCCATCCCTCCTTACCACAGGTTCAAAGAAACGAGGGGATTTTATTTTTGCTTTGAAGAGGCCAAAATTGATGAATTCCAAGGGCAATTTGTGTAATTAACTTGAAGTAACATACACATTGTCACAGGCATGATTTGTTTATAGGATGATAAACTACACTATGATTTAGTATAGTTGGAAGAGACATTAGAAGATATTTGAATGAATGTTTCATGTGCTTTAAAGAAGCACGAAATGAACTAAAAAGTAATCGGAGAGGGATTTAGACTATTAGAGTAATTAGCAATACTGTGACTGTTTTTAAACAACTAACATGTTTCCATTTGATGCTATTTTGTCCCTAATAAGGAAGAATGAAATAAGAGTATTTACAATATTTGTATTATATTTTCACTAATATATATTTTTTAACATTTACAGCATTTACACTGTCTTCAGCTCCAGTTCTCCAAATCATGCCTGAAACCAGAGTGGCTAAATAAGAAATAAAATCAGCAAGAAAATCTTTCAAACAAAATATGAGCAAAACAAAGAAGACCAACCTAATATGTCACCTAATTGTTCATTAATTATATCATAAATCACTGTGACAATGACAGCTAGTCCCAATTACAAATGTCATGGTTGGCCTGGCCCTCTATCAAGCTTCATTGTCTCTGGAAACCATGTTGTGTAAGAATCACCTTGTTTACTTAATGCCATAGCGCTAGGTCAGAATATACGAATAAACATCCAAACACACGTTTTTCTTTCTACCTGTTGTAGGATGATAACAACGTATTCTATACACATATTTAAAACATGTTGCATTCAGCAAATGTGTTAAGATGCTTTACTTTATTACAAGAATCATAACCTATAGATTGAGGTTTGAAAATGTGGAAACTGAATTAAACCACCAAAAGATGTTGAAAAATCTAACAAGGGCCTTTATACAATATTAAACCTGTTGTTTGACCCATTTTGAACAATGAAATATAAGATACTGGAGACACCGCTGCAGCTACCTCAGACTGCAAGGTCTCGGGAAAAACACCGGCTTTCACAATTCCTCCAAAAATAATGAAAATATGTATATTTATACAAATGGTGTATTAAAAAGGCAAGGTGAATAATTTGAATCAATTTTATGAAGTCCAAAGTTGATAAAATTGTTTTTATTTAACTTTAGGTCGCCCTATTTAGCATCCATAAGCAGTATATTAACAGGCCGCAAATTACAGGTCTTATCAGCCAGCTTTAACATATTAATCAGAATAGTGTTGTAACTATTTATTCAGTTCAGTCAGACCTCATGCAGATCACTTCTGTTACTGTTTCATCATGCATGCACTGTTAAAGCAGATGAGGTTCAGGTGTTACGGCGCCACAGGTCAGCGGGGTGTCCTCTCAACCTGTTGGTTCCCCGAACCCCGCGCGATCACCCAATAAGGACTCAGCCCTGCTGCAACTTATCCTTTTTCCTCTTCCTCTGCCCCATACATTTGTATTCTGGTTGCGTCCAAATGCCGGCAGTGACAGCTATTTAGCATTATATTTGAATGCCTTTAAAAGGACCTCTTCAAAGGAGCACAGACATGGTAACAGGGAATATAACAAATAGCAGATGGTGTTGAAACTCTATGTTCACATCAGGGGGCGATGCAAATGTTCATCATTCATAAATGCTGAGGACAACTAATTTGATAAGAGAATACGCTCCACATGCTTCCTTCATCATGTGTTTTTTGTGCACTGTGAACTACACAAGACTAAATGTAGTTGTCTACAGTACGCACTGGAGCCAGAACAGGGGCAGACAACAATTAATAATAATAATAAAGTTCATAAGTAAAGTTATAACATTCATCCAAGCCAGTTAGAACATTGGCAATAATGTGCTTTAAATCCCATTATCACCCATTGTGTAACTCAAATGAAATCGAAGTGATCTGGCATCTGATTAAATTTGATTATGAATTGTGTATGTATGTGACATGAAATGCAGATCCGAAGTGTAACAGTTCTCAGTGAAAAACATGAGGGTCTGTATCACCAGGAGCCACGTGGCTCCTTTTTGAGTTGTCACCCACTCATGTTCTAATATACGAACGCAGTTGAAGGGATTCTAGGAAGAGTGCAGTACGCCGTAAAAAATCCCTGTGGGCTCACTGCTTGTTTGTGGACCACTGCGCAAAAAACCCCCCCCCCACCATTTTGATCTGGAAGTACCCTGATGAGAAGAGGGGAATGCATTTCCTGCCATATTATTGTTGTACAAAAATGGTGTGGGCTAGGCTGAGATTAAACGGGAGTTGACATGGAAAAAGCTCACTCGCCTATTACGTCGTCTAAAGCTGGATGAGTGATTGAAAGAGGTCAATCATTATGGATGCAGTGAAGAAAATTCTCCTATCCGGAAAGGTTATTATCTGTTGTGTACTCTGAAGAGGTGAAATGATAGACTGTGGATAACTATCAGACTGTAAACACACAAATCAATTTATTAGCAGGAGTAATTGATGGGGCTGCAGCACTTGACCAGTATCACAATGTAATTTTCATAGCCGCCGCTGTGCCTTACATAGTTAGTCATGCAGCAAAACCCGAAATGATTTTAATACTCATGTGGCAAGTGATGGATATTTTTGCTGGTTGCACTGTGGCACCGCACGTTGAAGCTCAATCAAAGATTAATGCAGGGGAAGACGTAGCTACTTAAAGATTCACTATGTAACAGTTTACTCAAGAGAGGTCGTTTGTAGCCTCTAATGACTAATGGCAGTCAATCTAACTTAAAATACTAATCATAACTGAGCTCCGTGGGTTTGATTGGTTTTACAAATGAGTGGCTGAAAACTGAATGAAGGAAAAGGGGTACGTACTGTAGAATTGTTTTTAGAAAAACACAGACTCATGTAGAGGATTCAAGACTAAAAACTTCTGTCTGATTGGCTGTGGGAGCAATTCATCCAGTGTCCGTATTGAGGTCAGTTTTAAGACACCTACTGCCTCACCCCAGGTCTCTGATATCTAATCAATAAATAATTTGTGAGTGGATCTGCACTACCAATCCCGCATCTATCACTCACTGATCTCCCTTTGTATCATTCCATGAATATATAGGCCACTGCCTGCATGCTAAACTAGACAGGAGCTGTGAAATTTCCTCTCAAATCCCTGTGCTTTATGTGCCTTCTTGGATTCATTATCAACTGTATTTTCTGGAAGGTTCGATGTCTCTCTGCTGCCTCATAGTTTTGGCCTCACTGACGGAAAAAAACACACACACACACACACACACACACACACACACACACACAGTGAACTTATCTCATCGTCTTTGCTCTGAAAGTCTCATTGTTCTGCATCATCCGCTTGTCTCTTGACCTTATCTCTGTTCTTGCCAAATGGACAAAGCAACAGTACACTCATGCATCCTGTCACCGAGTGCCACACATAATTGGACTGTTAGACTCATCGCCCGAGCTGATCTTCTGTGGTTTACTCTCCTTCTCTGTCTCTCTCACTCTGTCACTTGTTATCCCTCTTTTCTTTTTTTTACCCAATCTATCCTGTCCTCTCTCACCGCCCTCACTACCCCTTCCTCTAATCCCTCCCTTTCTCTTAGTCACTCTGATCCACTCTCTGCATATAGACCTGTATCACCAGGCAGTGGGAGCTACAGACAGAGGCAGAATTCAGAGGTCATTTTACAAGTGTAGCTGCTAATTAACAGAAATGGAATGAATCATTTCAAAGGGAGATGGTGTGGACACACAAGCTCTCCATTTCATCTTGTTGTTTTTTTTTTTTTTTTCTTTTTTTCTCCCTCTTGCACAGTGTTGCTTCCCTTTCGAAAGTACTCCAAAAACACTTGATTGCTTCTATTTCCATGGACACAGACACCTCTCCCTGCTTGGATTAGCATGTTTCGAAGAGTGAGCGCCACTTGGACAAATCCCCCCCCAATTTTCTCATTCTGGAGATGACATTTAATTTCACATGTGCAGCTCCTGCTCTGCCAGTGTTCACTATTTATTACACTTACTGACCTTAATGCGAGGTGTCTGTGAATCAATATACGCCCACATGTCTAGTAAGAGCAAGTATGGATCCCTATACAATCTCTTGTAGGGGTGCGCATACATAATAATACATAATCAAAATATAGTTATAGTCTTCCGAATCACTTTGACTTCCGAATGATGTATTTTTGGAACATTTCATATTGAATATACTTTCTCACTAAAATGAGAGAGTACATTTATTTAAGAACTGCACTGTACTTAGTGATACTTACCATTTTGTTAGACTATAATTTCACTCCTCTGCATTTCAAAAGAGAGAGTTTTTACAAGTCTACTTTTTTTTATCAAGGCTACTGTTACATGTATAAAATGAGCTTTTAAAATGTGGGTTTGAACCATCCATCCCTATTCTCTACCCATTTATGCTGCTCAAGGCCTGATTACCAACCAGGCAAAGAGGGCAACTGCCCCTGAGGCCCTATATTCATTGTTTGTCAGTTGGTTTGTGGTAATTTGTTTGAAATTTACATGGTGCATATTCTGAAATAAAATTATGCCTAACTGGATTGCCACAATATTTGTACATAATAGTGTTTTCTTCCTTTTATTCAGTGGCTGTCTCCCTGGGCAAATTTGTTATTTTAAATTGTAGCACCTTGATATTGTTGCTTTGTGCTTCATATTTTGGTGCTTTTATATTGTTATTTTTATTTTTTATATCTCTGACTAAGTTGGGATCTGATTGGAAATGCAATTGCATTTTACCTGTCGGAGAGGAAGACACGCTCTCTTTACTCTTGAATCTCTCAAACAGCTGAGGTGTCAACAACTCATTTCTTCTCAGCTACCCACTATTAAGCTGATTTAGCAGTGGGTAATAGTCGGGCTTTGCTCAAACAGTAGTTTGCAAGACGCATTGTCCGACCAGGTTGAAATCATAAGTGTTTTTTGGCCACACTCAAAGGTGGAGTGTTTAGCCGGCTGTCATGGAGATGGATGAGACATTATACCATTTAAATATCTGGACAAACGGCACACATTTTCAGGCAGTCTCTCCTGAAAGGCATTTATAGTGTTGTAGTCTGTTGTTCAGATGAAAAAATAGTTGCGTAACAAAAGCTACACACACACACACACACACACACACACACACACAAAACCGGGTAATCACAGTATGAAGTGGGTGTGAATGTCGGTTTGCTGGTTTCAAAAAGTGACTGAAATGGTGGCTCGCAGCACCCCCCCTAATCTGATGTCGGAAATATGTGGGTGGAGAGGGGGTTTCTGCAGCTATTGGACCAACTCATGAGCAGTTCTGACGGCGTATGCTGGCATCTTCAGGGTCGCGGGTTGCTGGAATCTATCGTCATGCATAGGGTACAAGGCAGGGTACATCCTGGACAGGTCACCACTTCTATCACACAGCCACGTAATTCTATATAGAAACACGAACATATACCCGCTAGAATTGACAACCTGCGTTTGGAGTATAGGAGGATAAAACGGGATGAAACAGATGTGCGAGCCAAAAAGTTAACGGTGTAATTAAATCTCGCACAACACTGCTGTACATCTTATTGTTTACAGCCATAATCGGATAAGGAAGCAAGTACATCATGGAGGTCTAACACTTAATCAGTTAACACCGATCGCTCATGCACAGTACAAAAGTATGTGCAACACTGTGGAAGGTATTGGCAAGAAAAGGCTTTTCACAGATGAAAAAGGTATTTCACAGACGAAGGAGGTGAAATATGTTCCTGCTACAGCTCCTACTCAGTAAATTTACCCTTGGAACGGTATGGCTTGTGTCATGGATAGGCTAACATGACCTACAGCTAAAATGTTCAACTGAACTTCTAATCAATAATTCAAGCATGAAAGCAGCCATCCTCATCACATGCCTTTCAATGCAGACTTCTTTGAATGACAGGCAGACCTTAAGTGTGTGTGTGTGTGTGTGGAGGTATGGAGATGGTAAAAGCAGAGATGTCTCGTTACAGGTGATGATATGATTGATGCCGTAGTTCTGCCTCTGCAAAGGAATCAATGACATGGCTGCTGGTAGGAATCAAGCTCACAGCTGTCAGGAGAGGGAAGTGCAGCTCGGCGTAGATTTGAGACGGCTGGACAGATTGCTTTAAACAAAATTAAACCACAATGGGATGGTGGATATTGGAAATGTTTATTTATGTTCGTGTGTGAGAGAGAAAGTAGAGAAAAAGAAAAAGAGAAGAGGGGAGTAAAGCTTTTATGAGTTTCTGTGAGGCGATAGAAGGGCATATGGGGGAGGAATGGGAAGGGTTGCAACACAACAAACCGAAAAGACATTTTGAATTCTTTCGCATTGATTTTAGTGAAACATTAAGGAGAAGCGTTTCAATTTCACATCATCCATCTCACCGAAGTGAAACAGGTCAGCCTGCTGGTTGGAGTGTGCTTCGTGTTGCATTTCTTCATCGCATAATTTTCCCTGCACAACGAGTCTCTTGATGTTCCAGACTGGATTTCATCAACAGCAGTTCTTCACCCTGGGACAGAAACTCATACGCAAACTCAATATGAAATATAAGATTTAAATATATAATGACTGTAGCGTTGAGGCTGAAACAACTGCGCTCACACACTCCCCTCGCTCACGCTCTCTCCCAGTCACCTCAAAATGGTTGGAGGTCATTGTTAATGGCGTCAAGAAATAAAAATTGCTATCTGTTGTTATTCCAAGGAATCTGTCTCTCATGTGCCCCTGCCATAGGCCACATTTCATTAGTCCCATCAGCAAGGTAATTCAGAGTAAAACATGAAGGATAAATTACAGTGCGTGAGAAGCATGTTAAACTGAGCACAATGCTGACATATCTAGCCTCGCTTGAGGGGTGCTTCATGGAGAAGATGAGACATTGTCATTCTTTGACATTTTGCATCGTGCTATGAAATATTCTTTTTCATAAATTTTTAAAGGCAGTGTTAAACTAAGCTAATGCTATCACCAAAAATAGTTAATACCTTGACATTTCAATCACATGTATGGATGCCAAACAGAGGCAGAATCATGTTTTGAGTGGAGTATCCCTTTCCTTTTTCATTTTAAATATTTTAATACCGTGGGCACTCGGTAGCTAACCTGGTAGAACGCATACCATGTGCTATGACTGAATCCGTACCATAGAGGCCCGGGTTCGAGATCGGCCCGGGCCCTTTGCTGCATGTCATTCCCCCCCCCCCTCTCTCTCTCTCTCCCCTGACTGTCCTGTCTATCGCTACTTCTGCCATAGAAATAAAGCAGAAAAAATAGATAAATACATTTTGTATTACTGTGATATAATACAGTGACTGAAAAACAAACAAACAAAAACTACTGTGATATAAATTTTAGGTCATATCATCACCTTAACCAATGTTAGAGGTAAGCACTTGAATGAAAAGTGCCTTCTTTGCTCTCGTCCATACCTTTTAACTTCAACTCACACTTTTTATCTGAGTGGGTGTACAGAAAATGTTTGTAGGTGCAAAAGTATATATGAAGTCAAACAGTTCCTACTGTAGATGGAACAAGTGTTTTCAAATACATCACTGCTACGGTTTCCGCTTACATTTGACTCAGATTGACAGAGATGATGGATGGCATGTGTTCTGCTGTGTCTCCCAGGCTGAATCAAATAGAAGACACTCACTGGAATAAAACAGGGGGATTCACTGGTTTGTGACTGTCAAATAATCTGCCAAATGTCTCTTTGTACCTATGTCATAGAAGAGTCAGCTCCACCAGGCAGATGCTGAGGAGAAGCTGCTAAATCATCACATATTACGAATGTAAATATAATGTGAAAGCACTGGGGATTGTGATGAAAAGCAGGTGGAGTCTATTAGAGAAAATGAGGTGTTCAATTAAAAGATAAAAATACATAAAAAAAAAAAAAATTGTATTTACCCTCTTTTATCTTTACTATTCATTCATCCATTATCCATCATCATAGTGCTACTACAGTACTAAACTTTTGTCATTTAATCCTATTACTGTATTTTAACCAGATGCTAAATTAGTGACCAAAAAAAAAAGAGAAATAAGAAAAGAGCTGTAGTGCAGGTGTGTGCCAGCAGAGTTTCAAGTTTAGGGTTCTTCAAACGGTTATTAGGTGAATTAGAGGGAAAGCCACAGAGGGAAGATAGTCATGGGAGCAAGATCTGCAAAAGTCATCTTGGCAGGTAGTGAACACTTTATGCTGAGTAAGGCCAAAAAGTTTTGGACGAGACGAGTGGACGTACATCATAATAATCCATTCTATGGGGAGAGAGACTAATCATTCCTTCAGCTTGTGGTTGAGCACCATGTGAAGTGCAGTTTATTGTAATGAATGACACAAGCACTGGGTTTGGGTAAAGGACACACTACTTTATGGTGGTACTGGCACAATTTCATACTGCCTCTGGATATATTGGTGTTATTTAGAAAAAAACAATATTCAGCTGACTTAAACTATACTTTATATTATACTATACCAAAAAACTGGTATGGCATCTTTCCTTAGAACCCCACTGCCATCTACATGTCCACTTTTTCAAACCTTACACCCCAGCTCATAATGTAGACTTCCTGTTGATAAAGCTCCTCCAGAGGCACAGACAACATTATACAGCTGTTTTCACAGGCTACATACTCCATATGACAAGTAAACGGAATCTTAGGTGTAAAATTGTGGGAGTTTTATTGCTATGAAAATACAAATTTATTTCAGTAGAACTGGATATATTAAGCTCAGACTCTACAGCATTATCCTTGTCAAATGAAGGTGCTTAAAAATCTTGCTGCAGATAACATTCATAAAAAAAAAAAAAAAAAAGTAAAGTACCTATTACAGGAATATATTCACTAAACACAATGCACATCATTATGAAACTCTTAAGCTCCAAACAATTACAGCTGGAAATCTTTAGTGTAACTGTGTCCAATCCTCAGCTGGCTACTCAGTTCCCATCCAGTGGGATATATTGACATCAAGCAGCATATGAAAGAGAACTAAGGACATGATTATGGCCTTTGCAATTAGCCGATATTTGTTATTGTTTTAGTTTCCTAAATTAGAGCGAGTTGCGACAGAATGGTGTTTTTGCTCAGTCAAATGCTGATCCTCAGCTCAGAGGGTAGGAAGCACAGCGTAAACATGCAATCTGGTAATAGAAACTGAAGTCTTTGATATCGGTCCCCATGGGCGGCATCAGCTTGAATTCTGCGATGAGGTTGTGTGAATCCTAACAGAAGGCTCCTACTGCAGGGTCAGACTACGCTGGGTAACGACACGTGCTGAATACATTTGAAAAACACTGTGCTTTGATATTCAGATCAGCCAGCGCTCTGTTGGGAAGAGCCTTAGTATTATCATCCAAGGGAGAC
Organism: Seriola dumerili; assembly: GCF_002260705.1. Taxonomy (NCBI): domain Eukaryota; kingdom Metazoa; phylum Chordata; class Actinopteri; order Carangiformes; family Carangidae; genus Seriola; species Seriola dumerili. The sequence goes on from NW_019174481.1 coordinate 6,136,333, forward strand.
CATGTATGAAAATGCATGTTGACTCTATGCACTGACAAAAAGCATACAGGGACGTCGCATAGCAGCAACTCCCATCCTCACTTAATGACGATTGTGTGGCTGCATCTGTCGTTTCCGATGGGGCATGTGTAGAAATTGCGTATATCTGAAAATGAAGTTGGTGAAATAGAAATAATGGGATGCACGGTTCGTTTATGACTATATATATATAACAAATTAGTCAATTTGCTGCAATATCCAGTGCAGAAATCAGACAACCATTGTCATTGTGGTATTTTTTTTTTTTTTGGCAACATTTCTATGATTAAGGGAATAAACATAATGTCTTTTTAATCCACTGAAAAGGAACCTTACTGAGCAATCAATTGAATAAACTAGATAAAACATTCTGGATTGAATCTTTAATCATATTACTTCCTATCCCATCTCAAGATTTTAATCATTGCACAAAATTAATTTCTCTACAGAAACAAGAATATTGTAGGTTATATGGGTTCTGTCCTCTGTCTAATCACCAGATAAAACACCAGTGGTTTTAATTATTGATAATTAACCTTATGAAATATGATTCACGCACCCATCCTGTCTTTTCTTCTCTTCTTTCTCCAGCTTTCTCATTAATATATATGTTTTTAACATTCCAATTATGTATGTGGCCCTCCTCATTTATTCTCTAGTTTTACATACAGTTATTGTTGTTTTTTTGCTGCCTATAGCAGTAAAACTGACCTTATCAGGAGCACTTAATCTTATCAACAAATATATGTTCTGGACATGATCTCATACGGTCCGACACAGCTGCATAATCTGATCCATGTTATTATTGAGCTGGGAGGTATCCTCCCTCGGTGATGGCTCTGCTTTTGCAAACTGTCCAGTAATGTCAGCTCATATCAGTCATATCATGCCCTACCTCTCATGTCCCCAGTCTAATTTCCATTGTGTGACCCAACCGCCCTCCTCTTGAAAGGCTGATCGTGGAGATGCTGCTCTCTTCTTCCGAGGATCTCATTAGAATCCCCTTTAGCCACTCGATCACTCGGCCTTCGTCAGTGACAAGTCCGTGTCATCTGCACACCAGCCAAGACGAGGATTTGACTGACAGGTCTTTTGTGCACTTATGTGTGTGCATGTGTATACGTACGTGCAAAGACACACTACACATGCCCATAAGACAAACACTGGTGAATTCACTTGACTGCATACGCACGCTTCTCTGCAACCCGAGTGTCCACATGCGTGCGTGTACGCACACATGCGTGTTCACGCTCTCAGGATTGTCTCTCCTCACATGCGTAATTTCATACGTGCTGAATTTACAGGCAAAGTGATCAGGCCTCCAGGGCTCATCAGATGGCTTAGTGCCTCTTCATACACCCTCAGCTGCTGTGGCCGGCATAGGTTTGTGATTGCCTTGACAGCTCCATTAAAAAAGAGAAGGTGATTGCATTCTGTTCCATTCCCATAGCATGCATGACTAACCAGGCTCAGCAGTCAGTGGGAGGAACCCACTTGAGCTCCGTTCCATTGGGTTTATGTCACTTTTAATACAAAGCTTTCATGTAAGGATGGCTCTACCTTTTACTACTGTCCTACGAACTGAGGTTGTTAACAAAGGGATTCACTTGTATTTACATGCACAGAAAGGAACCTGATTACTTGGGGGAATAAAACATAAAAAAATGAACAAAAACTGCTTTTAAATGCGGATGGTCGCCCCAGTAATTCTTCTCCTATTTTTTCTAAGGCTGCGATATTTTATTGTAGCATTAGTGCTTATTCTTTTATTTGTTAAAGCATTTGTAGTGACAGCACAGTGAGAAGACAAGCATTGTAACTGCGATTGTGCTAATAAGTCTGATCTTATCCTTATCATACTGCAGGGCCAACGCTAACTAGCTGTTCCCATGTCTTCTATGGACCATCAACTGAGGAGGAAACTCACTGTAGATTCCCCACAAGGGGGAGCTTGTTATTTTCAAGTAGCTTTTCCTTGTGTTCATCATTAGCGAGGACTTTGCTATGAACCAACAACACAGTAAAAGTACAGTATGTTTCCCCGCGACTCGACAGAAAAAGGCTAACCTCATATTTATTCATTTTTGTTAATGAGAGGATAGGGTTTACACAATAGTAATGATGCTATACATATAGTCTCTGCATAATAATAAGTCTGTAATATGATCTCTTGCAACAGTTTCTATTCCTACAGGAAGTTTTTGAATAAGGCAAATGTGTAGTTTGTGTGTACGAGTGTGAGAAAAAGAACTAAGTGCACTTGCTGTGATAATAAGCAGAGCAGGGGAAAGGGTTATTATGTAAACAGAACTATTTAACAAATTCCTTACTCTAATTATAGCTGCGAAACAGTCAGCTACAACATCCAGTGCAACACAGCTGGTAGAAACACATGCACGTGTTTGAATTGTACAAACAACATACAGTACTGTTCACTTGTTTGAGAAAATAGATGTTTCGACTTATTTTACTTTCATGTTCATGCCCTCTGAAGAATATGTACATGGCCAAGAAATATTTTTTCATTGGGCTACAATCCTTCCCAGTTACATGTTTAAGAAATTAGGTTATTGCAAAAAATCTGCAATTTTATACGGCAGAACCTTCTTTGTTGAAAATGTGAAAAAACATAAAACCAAACTCAATCAAACATAAGTGAATATGAACGTACTGTTAAATCTGCAAATAAAACAACTTTTAGTGACAGAGTTACTCTGAGCAGGGAGTGCTGCCACCATCGGTGTACTTGCAGAGAACAGAATTATTAACATAACATTAAAACTGATCCAACCGACCGAGTTCACCACTGCTGAAGTTGAAGCAAATTGGTTCGGAGGGCTATTTATTCTAATCTGAGTGGTAAATGCATAGTGTCAACATCAGGATTAAACCCAAATAAGACGGATGGAAATCTCCTCATCATCCCCAAATGCAAAAGGGATAAGCACTGCCATGTTATGACATCTACATTTAAATGTCTTTGATCTAGCATGTTGAAATGTGTTGTTAATTTGCTATCTACAGAGTATCACAGTGGCAGTTTCCTTCTAAACATCACTCAGAGACATATAATATATTTCTCCTTGATTTTTTTAATGTCGCTGACCTTCTTATCTTTCCGTCTTTCTTTCTAGCTTCTTGTGCATGAATAGCAAGTAGGTTTTTGTCTCACTTTTTTTTTTTTGTGGTGCTTGACAGATTTTTATGACGTGAGGCAAGGGAATAGATACAGTATCTTTGTACACAATAGCAGAGTGCTGAATGTGGCGAGGCAGGCATTCCCTAACCATTATGCAGGACATCAAAAACAGTTTAAAGCAGCTAAGTGTAGTTGTCTTTCCATCACCAAGGTCAGAAATACTTACTGTTCTGAAAGTTCAGCAAAGAACAAAGCGACTGCATATATGTGAGTGTGGGGTGGAGAGGAATAAGTACATGAACAAAACAAAATGTGGAACATGAGAAAAAACCTTCAAGATTCTTTGCAAGGGATGAAAAATCATATTTAAAGCCAGCTGTACTACCAACTGTAGTCTAGAGCCACTGGAAACAGTTCCCTGAAAAATTGTATATCAATTAAAATTCTTTCTGTGCTAAGAAACTTCCTGTATTTCCTGCCAGGCCTCCTCCGGTGTCTCCATTCAAAACACTGGGTAACTAAAGCAACGGCTGTGTGCTTCATTTCCTTTTTAACGAGTCTGGCCAAAGTGTCAATCTCTGTTCCACATTTTAACTACAATGCAGGTAGAAGTGTGACTGGGCTCTTCAACATGATAGAGACTGTTTGGGTTGAACATTAAAGCGGTATTCCCAGAAACAAAACATATTGTTGTTTTTTAAGATCCTATTTCTGTTTGTTGATCATTACCAAGATATTTATGTTGCAATATAAAGATTAAAGAGGCAGAGTTGTTGACAATTAAATTGAATTATTAAAACAGGCAAATGTAATTGAACGAAAAAAACAGAAATTGAAAATACAATGTGTAAAAACCTCGACCCCCATTTTGAATTCCTTTTTCATATTATTTATTACTACAGTGGTATTTAACTGCAGATGGTTATTGTATTATTGTATGGATCATTGATTACAAATACAATTGCACATTATTACTACGGGAAGCATGATGAGCGTCGGATCTTCAACATATGCAAAAAAGTGAATTTAACCTAAAAATAATCAAGAGTCATCATCATCATCATCATATGTAAGCTGCTGTATTCAAGTGAGACAACATGTTTCCTGTGAGGAAAACTCTGCACAGGATTTCCAGACTTTCAGTGCATGATGACGGGGAGAGCCCTGTGTTTAAAGGTGATGAGAGTACCATATGTGATTGGCCAAGTTTGTCACGGCCTCTGACACACTCAACCTATAATGTATGATAATGTAATCTTTCTGGTTCCGCTCCTCATCCAAGTGTGGCACCAGGAAAGCTCTGACTGCGATCTGCACTGCTGAGTTTACAAAAATAGAGCCCGAGGTCTATAATATATTATTTATATCATTTTAATATTTTTTGAGTTTATACTCCTTAACGACGACAATCTGGGGACACTATACTTCATAGGACCAAGTCAGTGCTTTTGACGTGGCGTTCATGGAGTGACATGCAGTGTCATTCAAACCAACAGGTGGCAACAACACGCTTATGTTATGAGAGGGTAGTGACAACTTTACGCACAGATTAGAGATTAAGTACTGCGTATGGCTGCTGAAGTCATGACGTCATGTCTGGGTTATCCTCTGCTCCGCTAGCTTCTGTAGTTCAGTGCAATCTCTTATTGAGCATTCCGTCTTTGGTATTTATGAAAAAAATGTTTCTGGTTCTGGGGGTTTACTTTCCATATTCTAATCACCATCCACTACAGCAGTTGCTATAAGGAACTGAAACCCTTGCTTGACTTTTCTCCTAAGACGTGACATTTAGCCCCTGAACGTCTAGGGCTTATGGGAAATGATGTTTAAGCCCACTAAAAAAAAAATTAATATTGACTACGTAATGATATTGGATTGTTTTTCAAAAAACTACTCTACTTATTTAAACATATGAACCCAAACACATAACATACTGTGGAGAAAGGCTCCGTTCCGAAGCTTCATTATTAGCATGGTTTCAAATACCTGTAGGGTTTTGAATCAGGTTTTCTTACTTCTGGAACAGAACCCAGAATTGATTACTATATTGAATGCAATATATTGAACGGATAGTTTAAGTTGGATCCTTGAATTCCTTTCACACTAAAAGTAAAAAAAAAACAATTATATCTTGTACTATGAAACAGAAGAAGTGATACAAATGTTCACCAATGAGATGCTATAACCAGGAAGTATTTGGCATTTCACTAAATAAATAACAAATTATCAGAATTGTCATTGATTAGTTTGATGTTAATCGACTGATTGATTTTTTTAAACATCTGCCTTTCCAAACACTAGTCATTTATTTTTTATGCACGGTATAAACCTTAATTGAAATTGAAGTGACAACTCATATAAAAGCCAAAGAAAAGTGCTGCAGGCAGCAATTTTGTTTAATAATAGAATTTTAAGGCAATAATTACCCATTATAGAGAAATGCACATAATAGCTAATGAATTACTGATAAGAAAAATTTTAATACATTATTTCTGATGATTAAATATAGATATGAGTTTTGGTGCATTTTTGGCTTGCCCTTACATTGTACATAGTATAACTCCATTTATAATTGCCACCTTATGGAGGCAATTACACGGCTGCCCTAATCTCATCAGTCAGGGAGACGGTCAGAGAGACAGCTGTTGGAGTGTCATTCTTATCTCTTGTGCTCGCTCCCTTTTCCTCTGTCTTTCTCTCCTCCCCTCTCCTCCATCTTCCTCAGGCTGGGTGGCTGGCACGTCTAGTGACAGCAAGTCCTTGGCTCCATCTCACACTGACTCTCCCTTTCATAGCATACAGTGCGTGCTGACAGTTATCAGAGCTGTGGCTGCACTGACTTCTTGTTTTGACATTAGTCTGTCCTTCCTTCCTTTTTCTCCTCGCTTGCACTACGGGACAAGCAGCAAACAAGTGAGTTAGATGTAAATCTGCATCATAAAGTCAACACCAGCTCATCTCCAGGCTCCAGGCTCCAGCTGCTGCAGTTAAGTGTTTGTCCGCTCTCAACTCTCCAATGAACTAAACGATGAAACATCTTAACTGAGGAGCTGTAAACATCAGAAAACCATCTGTTGACTGAAATACTCATGTGACACCTGCAAATGGCAAATACAGGATTGCCCAAAACTCTTACTCTTCAAATGAAAATAAAACTAGCTCCAATAGAATCCACTTTCAGCTTCACCTTTGTGTACTGAGCAAAATTTATTTTTGTGCCTGTTTTCTCTGTCCTACTGACAGTTCCTTGGCAGTGTGCTGTCCAGCGTATGAGTGGTGTGTCAGCCATGTTTATTTTGGATGACAGATGCAATCTGCCCCTGTATCAGCTGACGGGTCAATCTATATCTCATTACTCTTTCCTAACAATATCATCTTGGCTGAGATTTACAAGGTATGGTAATAAATTCAGTCCAAGTGACATCATGTGTGGCTTCTTTAGTTGAGCGCTGCTCAACTAAAGTAGCCACACTAAAATGTAGCAGAAAATGTAGTAAATCTGTTTTTGTTTTGTTTTTTTGCCTCTAATGCAACAACTTAGAAACTTAGATATTTAATTCTTTTTCACACCCTCATACGTTTAGTCTTCATTTTCATCTCATCCGCTACACCAACTCCCCCCTTGATATTATTCGCTTTTTTTTCCAGGGCAGTGCTAAAGCAGGCTTTGCTCGTTTGATTTACTTTCTATTAGGGGATTAAAAATCAATTATGCAGGAAGCCATGCGTGGGCGTGATTATAGCTGCACATGACGGCACCATTCATCACAGGACCACTCATCTCTACAGCCGTTAGGAACACAGCACACACCAGGACAGCCATCTTTTACTATGAACTCTGCCCTCATCTTTTACACATAACAAATGGAGTAGCTCCACTATATATTATAAGATGAATGACTTGGATACTTTTGCAGTTTAGAAAACCCTTTGTACTGCATAGTAAAAGAGAAGGGAATAGAAAATATGCAAAAACAGTGCATTCAACATCTACTGTACTAACAAAAAAAAACGAATAATTTATGATGGGAAATTCATTAACATCCATCCCAGATGAATATAGCCAATTATAACAATCACAGACCCATTTACTGAGAAGAGAGTAACAGTAACAAGCTTGAGGGCCCAAAACAGCACTGAAATGCCTCCAATAGTGATCTTTCAAATAATAAAAGTAGTCAAGTGCCATTTGAATTACAGTCTTGACAGTAGTGACTTATCCCTGTGTAATTTTCATTTCTGTTGTTGATCAGTGATACCGAGCTCAGGTCTGAGCTACATATTGAGATTGTCGTCATGGATATCATTTTCTGGACGGGAAAAAAGCAGCTGCTCAAGAGCCTCGGTCACTCAGGTGTGTCCCTCGGTTATTGAGGAAATACAGCAGAACACAAACCAATGAAATAAATAGACGATTACTTTTGAAAGATCTCAGGCACAGTAGTAGAGACTTTGGAAGCTATTACCCTGACCATACTGTATATTTATATAAAATTAAATCTTTATTCTTGGTCTTGGGATCAAGCTTCACTCACCAAAGAACATGCTCAATTCCACTCTCTATAAACATTATGAAATATGTCAGCATTAATTATGAAATTGTAATGTGAAAATCACTGCGGCACAGTGAAGGACTATGCAGATGTCCTTGACAGTTTATAATTTGTAGTGTATGGTCAATGGGCAGTGATTATAATGTTTTAAATTTCTATATTGCTTCATCTTGATTGGTGTTTTCTGTCCTTTCTGCTAATCACACTTTGACCTTAGCAGATAAGCCCAATGTTCCATTCCAGTATTTGTCGGATAAGACAAAACATATTTTTACACAACCATAATGCAAAGTGCTGGATGTCTTGCCACGTCTCTGTGTTTATTTCAGTATATTTCTGGACTGGACAGATAACATGGAGGCACTGTACACTGTGCACACTCTGTTTTCTCTCAAAGAGGCTCAGGTTTTTCAGACTACTCATCTGTGGTGGCTAGCACGATGTTGTGTGCAGCGGTGTGCTGGGGAGAAAACATCAGTGCTGGGGATGCAGACAAGACAAACAAGCTGGTGATAAAGGCCGTCTTTGTTGCTGGGCTGAGTCTGAAGACCCTGGAGGCGAGCAGGAGGACTAAAGTGAACTCTATCGTAGGCAACCCCTCTCGTCATGCCCCTTCTATGGTGCGCCAACACAGCTGCAGAGCATCTTCTGCCTCGTCCCTCCTAGGTGCAACACAAAAACATAGATTTTTTTGGTGGTAGCCAACATCAGAGTTGTTCCTGTTGAAATGGATTTTGCCTCAGCCACCGAGGCAAGAGCCAGAACAGGAAGACTGCACTGCACTGTGCTGGCCTAATAAGCCTCCATGTCCTGCTCTCTGTGTTCTCTGCAGTATTCTATAAATACAGGGCTATTTTCTGTACTATTTGTTCTGGACGTATCTCAGTAGTATTCCATGTGAATAAGGTAATATGAATTTTTTTCTCACAAAGCACTATACTACCTCTTTTTTATTTTTCTCTCACTTTCTTTCATTTCTTTATTCATTTTTTTTTTTTTTATCACATGCACATCTGTGTGCTGTCTATAGACTTAAAGTACATTTAACATGAATTTCCATCATTTATTCATAGTTATGTTTGCATAATGTAACCACTACTACTACAACTACTACCATTATTACTACTACTACTACTACTTCCTAAACTACAACTGCACAGCCTCTTTATAGATGTTTTGAATTATAAACATAATACATGCCATTGGACAAAATCCATATTGGGTAAATCACAATGGAAAACTATTTGAAACACTTTGCATTTTGCATTTAAATACAGATACAAGGAATTATTTTATTTCAGTCAGAGACAGCAAGTCAAGAAGTAGATATTGAGCAAAAAAAAGCTGTACTCTTGGAGGGAGCACCCACCCCATTAATAAATATGTAAAACTTAAAATCTAACTTAAAACATCAAAGCAAAAACTCAAAAGTAGTGTGGCAAGTGATAGTGGGAATTGTGGCAGCAAACCGTGTCAGCTGTAGTCAGGTTCAAATGGCTGCATTGTGACTGGATGTCACTTTTCAGCTGGTAGCCAAACAGCTGATGAGTTAGCCAGTGATTGTGAAGCAGCAGATGCCAATCAGTTCATGTAAGTTGAATTTATTCAATATTTTAGTACAGATAGAAATAATTGCTTTGCTGTACACCTCGCCTAAAACCCAGACTTTAGAGACAAGATTTGCTGTATTATAGTTTATATTAAAGTTTTAGCAATTATCCACAGGCAGACCTTTAAAATTTCAGTCTCGTCCTTTTCATTGTTGAATATTTGCCTGGAGCGAACAGAAGATACGTTGATTTTTTTTTTTTTCTCCGAAATCACTGGCCAACATTTTCACATCAATAACTGTGCTACATACACAGTCACATTCTCTGCAGTTTCTTACGTGATGCACATTCACACACGCACACACGCACACAATCACCAACCCTTTCATGCCTATAGGAGTTCAGACTTTGGGAGAATGGCACGTCTGTTTACTCTGAAAGGTTCAAAGATAATTTACCTGGATTAGAGGAGCCATCTGTGCCTGCCATCCCAGATTGCTTTGGAGGTGTCTCAATAAATACTGAGCAGGCTGCGTGGCAGGCAGAGCAATGGAAGGCAGTGAGAGGTTTGCTCTAAAGCAGGACTTAATGCTCCTTTTTACATCAATTACTTCTGGGTGCACGCTGGTGACACTCTATGACCTCTCCACCGCTAGTCTTCTGAAACTAGGTCTTTCCTTGGCCCACAGCACAAACCAAATAGTAGAAGAAGACTTAGCGCATACAAATAAGTCTGCTTTGTGTTTGTGTATCGAGAGATTTTTCCTCATCTCAATCAAACATACAGTGAAGTCAAAGCAGTGCAGCAGTTATATGTTTTTCATTGTTTTGTTTTTTCTCCAGCACATTGAATTTCAAATTAAACAATGACTAGGAAGGTAAAGTGCTGACTTACAGCCCTGACTCTGGTTGAGAGTGCTCACATCCATATTAGCTGAACAGTTGGGGGGCTGTGTAAAAAAAAAAAAAAAAACAAACCAAAAAAAACCACAAGGCTACAGTCAGCGCAGTTCATCGAATATCAATGTAAACACCCTCAAATTACAGCTAAAGGCCAGCACTTAAACATCATGGTTTTATTTCAAACCCACTAAAACAAGAGGAAACCTCTCACTGCACTAATTCTTTCTGAGTGGTCTGACGACGTGTTCATAAAGATTGATCAAGTGTGTGACAAAATCTTTACCTTCGTGGACAGGTTTGTCATACAGACTGATGGAATGAGGCTGCCATGCAGACAGAAGCCTGAAAAGCGAGCGGAGCAGGCCGCACTGTGGCATCGAGGTTACATTGACCTGTTCAGTTCAGAGCCACTTCACATTTCGTGCATTTTTTGGTGGGAGTGAGAATTGAGCTATTTTGTAGGTGTTATAATCCAACGTTACAACTCTCTAATGTAAACCTTTGCGTGACAGCTTGTTTGAAGTAAACTGAGACAATCTTGGACAGTTGTAGCTACTGAGAAAGTGTTAGTATTGTAAAAAAAGAAAAAAAAAGAAAAAGAATAAAACCTGCCTAAGGTGAAGGTATTGATTTTTAAAAAGGCTGCATCTGGTGGTTTCTCGAAACATGCTGAGGTGCAGAAACACCTCCCATCCCTATCTCTCAAACCCACAACCCCCTAGCACATTACCCTCTTGTACCCAACCCACTTACACACACGCACACACACACACACACATTTCACAGAGACCTATTCAGATGCCTAGTTAGTTGCACAGTCATTAGATTCGAATGCAGGAAGTTATCACTAAATGTAGTGAGGAGGCTGTACATGCCTGGGGACACACCTAAGGCTGAAGTGGATAGGGATCCCACTGAAACGTCATGCAGTCTACAAGATGTCAAACTGACTGCATTACACTCTCAGTGCAGTTAAGATTAAGACACTCACCCGTGCTCAGTTTTGTCTCATTCAATCGCCTTTTTTTCCCCAAGGTGAAATATCAGGAGATGAGAGGTGGCAAGTGAGTAAAACCTTCCTACATTCAGGAAATAAATAGTTGCCGCTATCCTTGCTGTGATTAGAGTGGGGAAGTTTGCACCTGAGCAGCCATATCCGGATTATTTCCCAACTGCTGCAAACAAGAAAATGAAACGGCTGAATTCATTTTGAAAGATGCGAAAAACTACAGTTGTGGATTTCAAATGCAGCATCACACCATGCACACGTTTGAACTGGAACACACATGTTTCAGTGTTTTCTCAGACATGGACACACATGCCTGCACACTTAACTATAAAAATGATGTGTGTGTGTCTGTGTGTGTGTGTGTGTGTGCGTGTGTGTGTGTGTCTGTGTGTGTGTGGTGGGATTGTAAAGAATGCGGCTCATGCATCTGTGCCACTGGTAAACCTGCCTTTACAGGGGTGGGGAGTCAGGAGATCTATATTCTGCTGATGCTGCGTACACCCAGGGAGGCGCACACATCTTTCTTTCATACACACAGCATGTACACAGACACTAAACGTGGTGTGTACCACCACATCACACACACAAGCAAAAAAAAAACAAAAAAGCTGGGGGACGTTGCTACTCTCTGCATAAAGGCTGTTGCTCACAACAAAAGGTCTGATGATGCCTGGCAGCATCAGTAAGAGAACAATATAGTGTTATTAGTCTGTGTGAACATTTAACAGACTAATATCCTGTTGTGACATTGCACTCTACCACTACAGGATATCATTTTCACTCAGCGGTCCTCTGAAGAAAGCCATTATACTATCTTGATGTTTTGCAAGGAGTCGACTTCTGGTATGAAACCAAAAAAAGTTAAGAATGAGAATGTCGTACCGCTGCGGCTCGGGTATGATGATGAAATACACTTTATTCTACATCAAATGCATTGTACGCTTTTAACAGCAGAGTTGAGCTTAAAGAAAGCCATTTTCAGCCCTCGCTGTCAGGTAGGTGCTGAGAGATTTGAATGATTCATGAATCGATTTGCCTCGTGTGAATGTAGCGCTTATAGGAATGAAGCGTTTCATTCCAAGGTTGAGGCTAGGGGCTGGCTGCTGTTGTGCGCCACTTGTCTGAGGCTGATTCAGTGGCTTTGAGGCTGTAGTTTTAGCTCTCACACCACAGAGATGCCATTACCTGAAAGCATTTAGAGAGGGGAAAATGAGGTCATGTGCAGCCTGGCTTGAGGTCACACAACCTGCTCTCTTCCTCCTTCCCTCTCTCTCTCTCTCGCTCTCTTTTGCTGTCCCACACACGTTTCACCATCACAGAGTATCACAGAAACATGCAGGGTCTGCAGTCATGTTTTTGTCTCATCCCATCTTACAGTGAGAACCTGAAAACCCTGACCCCTTTTAGAGTCACATTACTGAACACACCAGCTGAAAACACACATGCACAGGCTGTACTTTCTCTGCCTCTCTGTTTTTTTCTCTCTCTTTCTCTCTCTCTCTCTCACTCACACACACACACTAGTTCTGACACAGGCAGATAGTGAGAGGGAAGAGGATAGATGACACATTTCCTGAGGAGAGGCAGCCAACGTTATTTGTTATAATTCAGCTCTAATTTCAATATTTTCAAACCTTCTCAGAGATTTATATGTGCTGTCTGAAAGAGCATCCATCTTGACCGAGCCCTGGCTGGCCTCAACTGTGGCGGTGTCACATGATCGATGTTTTCCCTAGCCTCCCGACATCTTCGGGGGTCACATGGGCCTCTGTCAAGCTTGGTTAATTTTGCACTCTCAGCTCCAGCGCTATTAGCATATGAATATCCTCATAGCCATACATATTCTACAGCCATGCAAGGGGATTTCAAAAAGTGGTCCTTTTTAAGGGGGAATCTGAAAAGACCGGAGGGGACGACGAAGAGGAGGAAGGAGAGGATGGGGGCTTGGCAGGATGTTTTCACAGCTGTCATGGTGATGAATTAGGCTCTTATGATTAATCTGTATTTAAATGTAACATTACCATCTCCAGACAGTTAGACCCAGCCCATTTTCAGTGGGCCGTGGCCGTCCAACAGCAAAACATGTTGATTATATTGAACACCACCGAAAGGAGCAAATCAAACTCCGACTACATTATTATCCCTAATAGATGAGTCATTATTTACAGCCTATACACGCGGAGCTTTCGAAAGATAAGAATTAGTAGGTGTTGCTCATTTTTAACTTTGCAAAAGCGGCCATCACGATACGCGAGATCTAATTCGGGTAAACTTCAGCTTCATAATCCCAGTGTTGTGGTGAAATGGAGAGAGGCTGAATGGGTGGCTATAAAAGCTTCCTCATCCATTGACTCTGTGAGGACAAACTCTCCTCCCATCTCCATTGTGTGTCTATACATGCCAGCTTTTTAGAGCCAAGTTAGCGTTAAAGTGAGAGCTGGGCTCCCACCCCAGCCATTTAGTTCCCACACGACCTTGCGGCGATACAAAGGCGGCCACGCCGAACAGCTGCCCACTGGGGCGACAGGTTTATGTGGGCCAAATCAAACCTCTAAAACTCCAACAGCTGACCTGAGCGGCGAAGAGAAATAAAAATCACAATGTGCATATTATTGCTCTTCGGAGGCTCTCGTCCTCTCCAGTTCAAGGCTTCAGCTGTCATTAGTGTTCATAATAAGAGCTTTCCCATATGCTTCTGTCCACAGATGTTATGATTGGGACATAACATGTTATGACTGCACATTCCCAAACAGTGTTACGGGTCAAGTGAGGGACAGCCACAGTAGGAGTGCTAAAGGGAACAGGTTGCCCGAGGAGCCAGAGAGTTGTGGTTACAGATGCTGACAGAAATCAAACATGATCTGATGTTAACTCTGCTTGGCAGGGCTGAAGTGACAGAAACCGTACGCTGACTCTGCTTTCCTACTTTCTATCAGGTTAGTCGACTGTGAGGAGGAAAAAAAAAACAAAACAAAGGCTCTTGCACCGGGGCGTGTTCATTAAAGTCTTGCCTGCCACAGTGCCACGTATCTTTTTACATTTTGAGAGATATGCTTATTGGCTTTCTTACTGAGAGTTAGATGAGAAGATTGATAGCACTCTCCACAAAGTAAGCATGGAAGCAGCCAGTTAGCTTAGCTTAGCATAGCAAAAAGACTGGAAACAGGGTGAATGCTGTATCTTGGCCAAGCCTTGCTTAACAATTCCTTTAAGAAAGTAAATATGTTTATCATCAAATAATATTGTAGCAAACATATTAAGAGCCACACTACTCCCTCATGGCAGCGTCCTGCTGCCAGTGCCATAGAGATGTCCCTTTAACGCCAGTGTACTGTATATAGTCTTTAATCTGATGCCACACTGATCCACAGGCTGTTTTTATTGGCATTATTCATTTTTGCTCCGCTTGATGTTCTTCTGACAATTCTTCATTGCCAGACACCATGTAAACCATCTGTGTTGAAGAGATCCTGGACCGCTGTGGCATTGTTTATCGCCTCAGGGGTGATTTAATGTTGAAGACATTGCTGCTGTTTACTGTATTTGTGAAACGAGATGGTCAGTCTCAGCTCTGAATTTATGCCCATGAATTTACTCTAAAATTTAATTTAAAAAACCATCTAAAGGTGGCTGATTGAAGGGTCCGTGGAGATGGTCTTAGTTCCTCTTGGCTGAGCTGATAGAAGACAGGGAGATAAGAACGCCAGACTTGACTGTGATTAATGGGTTGGTATAGCTACCGATCTCATGCAAACCAGCAGACACTGTGTAAATTATGCTTAAAATATAAAGCTGTCTGAAAGCACTTTGTACGTTTCTGCTTGAGGCCCCTGTGTTTTACTGTGTATTCATGACATCAGAACAGAGAGCGAGGAAATAATTTGACAAGTATTTGGCAGGTGGAGTTTTTTTATAAAGACAGGAGCAGATAGGATGGGACACATTTTGATAGTGAAGCCACAGAGCCTGTATAATGTGTCTCAAAGAATGGAGAAAAAAAAAGAAAAGAAAAAAAGATCTGATTTAAATTCACATCCCCCCACCTTGAATTTTCATTCACCCAATGTGAATGCCAACATTTTTTGACCTTGCCTTTTATGCTGCATGCTAATTTATACAAATGTAAGCATTTTCTTTCCCCTTCATGCAATATAACCGGAGTATGGTAGCTTTTTCGGGGTGGGTGGGGGTCCTGCCTTGAACCACCCAAATCTTTCCCTCTCTTTCTCTGTACCATGGGAATAGAGACTGTGTGAAAATAGAAGAGGGAGGGGGGGTGGGAGTGGAGTCATAGGAAACTGAAGTTAAAGCTTTGCAGCGGTTCACTGCCTCTTCACTTAGATTAAAGACATTCATGCATTTGGTAAAGGGAAGGAGCATTCTAATGAAAATGTATACAGTGTGGCAAATGTCTTTGTAATGCTCTGCTGATAAAGAATTGGAGATGGGCAGCGTAAAGGAAAGAAAAAAATCATGGTAATGTATTTTGAAGGATAAACAGAAGGGGTAAACATTACAGAGGTAAATAGTTTGGATATGTGGCTCCCTCATCAAAGCTAATGCCCTGCTGTGTAAATTTGGCAAAGTCTTTGTGCGTAATTGATTCGCAGAGAGGATGATAAGCTGTGTTTTGCGATAAGAGGATGGTTCGAGGACAATTTTGTTTGAGGAAAAATTGGAATTTCAATCCAAGTAATTCACGCAAAAGGACAAAAGTAAATGAATTATCACAAAGAATGGGTTGAACAGTAAAATAATCAGACTTCATTTCAGCCAGGAATACTGAATCCAGTACTTCTATTCATTTCCCCTCAGCGCAGTAATAAAGTGCGTGTGAAATCCCTGCAGAATATGAATTAGCTGTGTTTCTAACATCTAGAGGTTAATGATATGACGAGCTGCATGTGTACTGTATACTTGATGAGTAAGTGCTCTTGCAATCAACCCCTTCAGGCATATGGTGCAATTTCGGGAAAGTCCGATGAGAAACACCACGTGGCTTCTTGTATAATAATGAACAGTAATAATGCCATAATGAACAGTCACAGTCAGTGACAGTGGCTTTGACTTTTCAGCAGCATCTCCTTATTTGGAAAAGTAAATAAGTTGAAAAGAACATTTCTTCACTTCCTTCACTCTTCTCGCCTCATTCCACCCTGCTGCTCTGGGCTCTCTCATCTGACGGAGATTTTATAGATGCACACAAAGGGAACAACAAATACTTAACCAGGCACATGTTGGCATGTTGGGGGCGAATGGAAAAACATCATAGGATCTCTTTCAATAAATCTCATCCCAATACAGTACACACCGTCGCGTTGTTGGTACAAGAACACATACCTGTACAAACACAGCCAGGTGCCATTCAGTCAAACCAGGGAAAGTAGCATCTGCTTCATCTGCCCATCTTTGTGTTTGATACTTATTTTGTCTGCAGTCACTTAGTCTAGCTTCCTCAGACTGTCTCTATCTCTTCCTATATTTACCTCCTCCCTTTCTCCTCTCAGTGTGTGGTGTTTAGAGCATGTGAAGGCTCAGTCACCTTGCTGTGATGTTAAACAGGTGTATTGCCGGGAATAATTCAACAAAGGCAATAAAGAGCAGTTGAGGCGCAGGCAGTATGTACAGTATATGAATAGATAAAAGTAAAATAGCGACCTAGGGTGAACACGGAGAGAGATCAGAGGCCACACAGCCACACGAAGAGCTATCGGTGCAGAAAAGAGCAGCAGTCAGCATGTATATGACTGGCTCTCCTCAGTATTCCTACTTTTGTCACATCTCATACCAGGAGCAGAGGGTTTGCTGGTTTAAGCATAAAAACAAAGAAGCTTGTGACGTGTGTGTGTGTGTGTGTGTGTGTGTGTGTGTGTGTGTGTGTGTGTGTGTGTGTGTGTGTGTGTGTGTGTGTCCCCTAAAATCAACCTCTGTGCCTCTCAAATTGCTAAATGATGAAGTGTCGAACATAAATTACAGCTTTCGTGCATTTTGTCAGCAAAGACCAACACATTTGATTGTGGGGACACAAAGCTTATGTTTGGTGCTGTGTATCAGCTGGAGTAAAGGTTTTTACCTATACAGCAAAGTTATTCTGCTGCTCACAGATGAAGTGTGATCAAAATTCTCCCTGTTATAGAAGACACAAGAGCCCGACGAGCCGTGACAATATGGATAATTCCTATTTTCTCCAGCGTAGCAGAGGTTTCATAACAACCCTGACAAACAGAGGGAAGTATGGCAATATTTTTCATCAGAGGTGTTTATCTGACAGGTGCAGATGTACACACACAAGCACATGAATGCGGATGGTACGGAATGCCAAGTGCAAGGGCTGGCTAGAAACAGAAATATGATTCCTGTAATAATTTCTTTGCACTAAATAGGCGAGAAAGAAACAAAAAATTCAAATATTCTCATTAGAAATTCTCCAGCATTACAGATGATTCGAGAAATCTGGGCATCGCTTCTTGAAATACTTATAAATGAAAGACAGGAGTTAGCAGCTGATAGCTTCTACGAGCAGTGGAGGGGAAGAAGCAACAGATAAAATGCTACTGCTCTGCTTCAGTGTCAGGCAAGCTGGCTGACTGTGACACTTTGGACCAGGCGGCAGCAGATGGCGGTGACAGGTCTGCACTGGTCTGAGGCCACAGAGAGAGAGCAAAAAAAAAAAAGCGAAACACACGGCTGTGCAGTTACAGCGGGCAGGAAAGACTTTGGAGAAAGCTCCTAATGATGGACAGCTGATGACACAAACACTGGTGGGAATGGAAGCCAAAAAGTTTTCAGACAGTACGAGCAGGCTGACCCACTAACATTAAGTACAGATAACTATGGTCGCATCAACCAAAACCCTGAATCGGTGTTTATCCCACGTGTACAAAGAAAAATCAAACAAAAATATTACGATTTTTTTTTCATTAACTTTGCCAAACAAATTATTACGGTAGTCATTTTTATATGTTATTAAATATAAATGAAAAAACTACACCAGAAATGACTAGAGATTAAAATCTGTTTGAATCGTTGCACAAAGCATAGCACCAACATGTTAACAGCTTGAAATCTTTTCATGCAATGTCTTACGTGCAAAAGCAAAAAATATCACAATGCTTCAAAAACATATTCAAGACACAACCAAGATAAATGACTCCATTTAAAAATGTAAATCTTATTCAAATGGTCAAGCAAAGCCTGTACTCAGAGGTGTGGTTTCACATTCACATATGGGAAGCCACTAGTGTTGTTGTCACAGCAAGGGAGCAAATTGTTTACACACTTTCCGTCCTTATGGAAAATAAATAAATAAATCTCTGTTAAGACGTATTAGTGGCCAATTCATAATCAAAAAAGTTGGTGAGTACATTTCTCTCTCTTCGCACCTCATTTTTGTGTTGCACTCTGTTCTGAAGTTGTTAGGTTGAGTGGGAGGCTGGAACTCTGTCATATTACATAGCGGCTGTAACATTTTGCTCAGGGATTGTTATTTTGTTTGTTTTTTTTTTAAAGAAATTGTGCAGCACATAGCAGACATAAATAAATAAAAGGGAATTGCTGTCTGAATTTCATGCTTTCAAATATCCAAAAGGGCATTCAGTCACCATTCTTTACTTGACACAGCCCAAAATAAGCACCTGTGGGTTTATGCCTCCATTACTGTACTGCTTCTTAAGGTAGGGCATTAGTGGGTATTGCAGAAATATAGGAACAGTATCTTTTATGTTGCACCGCTCATCCGGGGATTCGGCACATTTTCGAATATGCAGGCTTCATAATCACTGGTCATTTTACATCAACTTGCATAAAAGTATACGTACATTCAAGAAAACATTTGACTTTTTAGTCAAGGTAATTACGGAGTTTGTTTTAGGCTGTTCAATTTCAGAGTGTGTGCAGTTCACAGCCTTCAGGCGTTGTTGCATGCTGTGCGCTTACTAAAAGCTGGTAATGAGGCCTGGGTTTTCTTTGCTTTCTAACCCGACCGTCACCTGCATAAGTGTTTTTGAACGCATAAAAAGCAAAAAAAAAAAAACACAATTTGAGCATTGCCTACGGCAAAGGAAAAAACATCAGGCTGTACAATATATCAGAAATCACTAAACAGTGTTTTATTTATAGCTAACAGGTGGGCCATAGCCCACAGCCACCTGTGTGTTCATGCTCACCTTTGCTCTCCTATCCTGTGATACTACCAGTTGCAGTGGATTTCCAGTGCCACTGCAGTGCTTGGGATTTAGCTGGTGACGTGTGTGACGATCACAGCGCCCTCTCATTGGAAGTGATACAGCAAAGCATCATTAACTAAAGACTGATCCATTTACAGATGTTTTGCTAGTCGCTAGTCACTTTTAGTACTGTACTAATTTGGTCTCCATTTAGACCTCTTGACTGAACTTTTCCACTGATTGGGGCGCTGGTTTTTATGGTGGAATGCTTCATAAATTACCATTAGAACAATGCTTTGGAGATATTTAGTTAGAACTGACATGGCAATTATTTTTTAGGAGATTCTTCTAAATTGGCCATTGTGCTTTATTTTTCCAGACAGAATATGTTTGTTATACAAATATATTGGATCAAAGAAACCCATGCAAACCAAATATGATTACATATACATTTACACTGTACTAGGATGGATATTGTTATTATCAACACACTGTCACTATTTTAACCTCACCATCTTGAAATCACACAGTGTAGAAAACTAGGGGGATGCTGCCCTTATTATGGAGTAAATTACAATGTTCTGTTTTGTTTCCTTGATTGGAGGGCCTCGGCTCCAATTAATATCTTAGAAGGCTGACATTTCAAACGAGGCTCCATCCTCACTTGCTTGGAGCACATCGCCTCATTTAATGAAGGTGCACAAATAGGAATTTCTGATGTGGTAGACTAAAGGTGTTTATTTCCTTTTTTAATGTTGGCATGTTTTGTGTGAATCAGTGGGTGTATTGAATGTGCTCCCTTTAGAAAGAGCTTCACCTGGTAAGTTTTAAAATGTGACATTTAATTTGTATATAAGAGTCAGGTTATTCATTGATGATACTCACATTGTTGAAATGAACGTCATCCTACACATGCGGTTACAGCCTAGGCTGTTCAAACATCATCTTTTTCTATAATGACGTATTATTGCTTGCAATATGAATTTTTTCCTGAGCCAGAAATGTTTTCTACATTGCTGAAAAGATAAAAATTCAGACAGTTGACACAGGTTAATAGAAAACATGATCGCTCTTCTTCTGAACTCTGAGATTAATTTAAAAATTCTCAGGTAGAGAAACATTAGAACCTGTTTCATATGCAGAGCTACACCCGCTAAACCGTCGCTCTACATAACCTTTCTGTTTTTGAGGCACAGTGGATTTCAAGCTGGCCGCTATCTCTTTCTCTCGCTCTCTCCCATATAATGCAGCTCCAGCTGGCAACGCTGCTTTAGAGATGTCACGCCGGGTCACATGTGTGACGTTCTTTCCCTTCCCCCCCTCGCGCCAGGCCCTACAGGTTGTTTAGCATTTCAGACAGGGCTCTTGTGTTGCCTCGCAGCCGAGCACAAGGGCGCTTAGGGATGTCATCTCCTCAAAGCTAATTGCTGTGCCCTTCTCTTAACGAAACAAGCTCAGGAAATAAATAACTAATGTGCCCCTTGGTACGCTCATTAGCTAACTGCAAATTCGCTGTTCCACAACTTTTCTTGCTCTCACCACCTCACTCCATCTCACTCAGCTCTCACTCCCCACTCCAAACTCACCCGCCACGCGCATGCACACACACACACACCCACACACACACACACACACACACACACACACACACAGACACACACAGACACACATGCACACACTCACACAGACATGCACCACTCTACTTCATTTAACTTCGACTCCATTTTTCCTCTGTCACATTCTGTCTTTCCCTCTGCCAGGAGAGATCAACATAATGAGGACGTTAAAGAGTCTTTGTGCAGTTCCTTTGAAGAAGTCTGAAGCGGTTAAAAACAAACAGCTTCATTCAGTAGGAAACGAGAGATCTTGTTATCAGTGCTGGCATTAAAGTCACTAAAGTCACTGAAATTTGACACACTCTTTATGCAGCATTCAGTAATGGGTGAATGAACTGTAGGAGCACAGATATTTTCTTTTCCTGGTATTGAAATGGAAGTAGCTCACATTCACCAAAGTTATATTGTTTTTAAACTTACTGAACGGAGTGGCATGTTTGAAACAGTGTTACATTATGTAAGAATTATCATCTCTACAAAACTAACAACAAGGTAGACAGTCGTTTTACTTCATCAGGGTCAGTAATTTAAATTGGAAATATCTTTTTTGGCATGAGGTCCTTGTCAAACCTTAATGGAATATGGAAGCATCCAACCAGTGATTACACTGAGAGGCCTAACAGTGAGTGAATTTACACTGGAATTCATTGTCTAAATTGTTTTTCATAATAAGTAGTAGCGTTTACTCTACGTGATATCCCTAGACATAGTGTCGTGAATAATTCTTTCAACCATCTCATTGGATTTTCTTCTTTACTCCATCAATTCAATCTGTGCAGTGTAAATGGGTGAGGGACCTTGACAGCAAATAAATTGAATGTGACTGGTAGAAGCTTTGACTTTTAAAGAGGCTTTTGGAAAAAAAAAAAAAAATCTGGTTAGTTTTGTGATTCTTCTCATTTTCTTCCAGTTTGCTGAATTCCTGAGGTACTGCAGTCCTTGTCAGTTCTGCTGGCCAGGGGAGGGTGTGGGCATGCTTTTTTTTTCACCTGCCCTGTCACTTAGTACAAACTAATTTGTTTTGAGCATACTCCTGGAAGGACGTAAAACATGTGAGGTTCATAAGTCAAGCATGAAAGATCATTATTGACCTTGGAAGAAGTAGTTTGACAAAAAAAAAAGTTCTTAATCCACCTTTGAGCTTCTTCAGGATATTTTAGGTACATCTCATGGTCTTCCTCAACAGATGTATGCTTTGTTTTCATCGAGACCATGTATCACAGTGACTCCCATTAACCAGAACAAAATTTGATCACAGTTTTTTCTCCTCTGCATGGAAATGTGACAAGAAACTAGGAAAACACTTTTTTTTGTCAGTGGTTTTATCTATGGTTTTTTGAACTACTTAGAAACTTAGAAGGATTTTTATAATCAAGATCAAGAAAGGTCTTTGTTGAATTTACCCTCTTAAGATGTGTCAGTTCCCTCTCTGAAAAAATAATTGCTTGATAAATTATTGCTTTTGGTAGGGAAATGTATTCTGCTAAAGTAGCTAACCTCACTTCTACCTTGCTGTACAGAGAGATTTTTTTTTAATACATTTCGATATGAAAGGATTAGTTCTGAACTTATTGGTAATGATTTGTTATTTCTGAAAGCAAGCAGGCCACATCTGGACTATCTCCCATCAGAGATTTATAACTTATTATTGAATGGACGTAACTCTGAAATGGAAACCCTCAGGGCATAATGTTACTGATTTGACATGGTACTGGCCCTGTGATGATACGGCTGGTAGTGGGTGGCCTATGGGACATAATATTGTGAGTTGTCACTGCAAGATGGGTGTCTTGTTCTTGGTTTTTTTTCTTTAAATATAAAATAAAAAAGTAGTTCCAGTAGTAGTCCCAGCAGTCCTCGGACTGGCTGAATATCACATCCGTGACTATATCTCTCATCCATCCATAACTAGATTTTATACCCACGGGAGAAGTTGAACAGATTGATTTTGAAAATCATGAATCTGTGGTGTAAAGCCTGGATTACTGAGCTTAATTTTAAGGCTCGGAGATATGTGGACACACAGCACAACTAATGTCTGCCTATCGTCACAAATAATCAAAGGTTGTATAAAGAGTAAACCTTGATAGAAAGCGAGTTTCTGCTCGGACAGTCCACTCCAAAGCCAAATTGTCCCTGGCCAAGCGCAAGGCTTAGGTTGCTGGGAATTTTTGAGTTCTTTATTAGTGAGACATATCTATCATTAAATTGTGGGGCTCATGAATGTAAGTTGATGAAATAAATACTACAATGTCACCTTCTCATAGTTATCTCTGACCTTTTTTATAGATTTGTCCTGTTGGAAAACACTTCAGATGCATTCTTGTAGTGCTCTGGTAAGTTTGGCAAATGAAAATGTCACGCTACACACCGTCACAAAGGGTAAAAGAAGATAAGAGAGAATCACTAAAAGCACAAGTCCCCATGGAGACTGTTCAAGTACAAAGGAACACACTCTCTCTCAAAACCCAGTTCCTGTGGGGAAATGGGATAATATAAATATGTCATTGCATGCCAAAGCACAAAAGCACACATGCCTACATATAGCGCATATGTGAATGCTTGAGTGCATACACACAGAGACATACACAGCTCTCCAAAGGGTTTATGTTTGGCTAATGAATAACTGGCAGACAAACATGAATCCCCATTAGTCCCTAATGACTAACTTTTAAAACATATAACCTCAGACTACAACTGAGCACAGTATTGATTGCTTAAAAGAGAGAATGTCTCTAAAATGAATTCTCTTGTTTGGAGCTTGTCACTAAAGCCTGAGTAATGCCCTATTTAGCTATACAGGGTGCAACCTGCATTCAGAGACCATGACGATGAGGAATGTTCCTCATGATACAGCTATGGATGTTAATTACTCACATACCAGAACTTCACATCAGTGGTGTACTAGGGATCAATAGAAAACCTTTATCAGCTTAGTCTAGATTAACCGTGCACGTGGTGAGTCTGAGCAGCTATTTCTTAACTTAATGGCTTTGCCTCAGGTAATGGTAGAGAGCCGGAGCATCTCCCAAATTAATTTAATTTTTGATTTCTGAGCTCAACTCAAACCTAATCAGGTTTTTTCAGAGTGCCATGCTTTGCTTTTATGGATTCCCCCTTAAATGCACACACACCTGTGCCACATATGCACACACACGCAATATTTGTGAGGACACTACACTGACTACTTTTATTCCCCGATATGCAACCCAAGCTGTAATCCTAACATCACATATCATACCAGCCCCAAAACGACTTTTTCCCATACCCAATCATACAAAAGCAACAGCTGTGAAACTGTGAATTATGTTTTCTTGGCATTCCCCCGAAATGATTGTATTGTCAGAATTTGATCCATTTGGTCCATATAAGTTTGAAAAGTGAGAAATGCAAAAGGTGCATGCTCCTAAACGATTTGTCCAGAGAAGGATTTCCGTGCTTATGCATACCCAGCTTTCAATGAATGGGGCGCCATCTCGAAATGGGGTATTCAGTTTTTTTTTGTTTTTTTTTCCAATACACTCATAGCCCTTACACACCAAGCCACAGGCAGCCATTGGTGCCATTGGGCCATGTGTAGCCAACCATTTGAGTAGTTTTCGTGTTGTGTTCACTTGGCCTTTTGACAGCCATTCAGCGGATTGAGCATGTTGAATTATTTTCAGAGCTATTTGCTGTACAGCCTAGTGAATCGGTGATTTTATCATTTAGTGCAGTTTCTTCTTATTTGTTGCCTTTTCTTTACTTCACCCACAAGCAAAAGATTTTGGGCTGACAGGGTCAATTTAAAGCACATCAATGCATTCGTTTTTACCATATGTGAGGATAGTTTTCCAGTTTCTTATTTTATTGGGTTTTTTTTACTTAGTAATTATTATATTCTCTCACACATGTTGGCAGTTTGTTCAAGTCAGCTTGTCATTACGTTTCATTTAAAATTCAGGAGTGATGGATAAAAAAAAATGGATTTGTGTGCAGTTTGATGCCTCACTCAACTTCTTAACTCTTTAGAATTCATATGCTGCCTACAATTAGTTGGTATCATTCTAGATAGTGATGACAAAATATGTGTCTTTGAGTAGGTGTCATGGAAATGTAGGGATGACGACAAGCATATTTTTTGATGCGTCATGATCAAATAATGTACAGTTTGATAGTGACACACAGATGTCATGCTTCAAACTGTAGACAATGATTACTTTGCTGGATCCTGCAGATCAGCTGTAATCATGGTTGGACAACATGAAAAAAAACTGAGCTTTAAGGCAGCTCTACATTGTCAGCTGACTAACAATATCTTGCACTTTGTCGTTCACCTTTAGGGCATTCTCAGAACTCAACCTTTTCCCTATATCACTGGATACCTCCAGTAGTGCATAAATGATTCAAGGGGAGAGTAATGATGGAAGGACCCCCACATTAGCTCCTGTATTTATCTATTTTGCCCCCATCTGCTAAGTGGAGATGGAAGTCTCACTGAATTGACTGCTGTTGGATAATATATTGAAGTTTCGGAAAAGAGAAGAGGAGGGTAATAGATGTCAGGAAATGAAAAGGTCTTGCGATTTTTTTTTTTTAAATGGTAAAATGTTTTGCCTCAGATAGACCCACCACTGGGTCAAATTGACCCAAAAATTATCTCTGTGATATTAAGATGCTGGGAGAGCTTGTCTTTGTTCAAGAAAAGATGTATTTCTACTTTGAAAAGTTTATTACACTGACGCAAACTAAGTACATTTACTGTGTAAGAAATTGAAAAGGTTCAATTTGACTAGTAATAAAAACAGGAGGCAAAGACACCATGTCGTTATTGCAAAATCTCCGCAGACCAAGCTTCCTTATAAATATATACACCCACATACAAAAAGTATGAGGCCTCAGAAATTCCCCATGCCTTTTAATAATTGAAAACTGTGAGTTTTCTCCCATTGGTCTTTATGTGATGTACAACAATGTCTGGGCCTCATTTACAGTCAGGGCTGCTGAGACCACTTCATGCATTCAGATGTGGTTTTGCTGCCAGGCTCAGTGCATGAAAACGAACAGTGGATTGAATTGTCAGGCTGGAGCCATAGTAAGAGGAGCCACTCTGCAGTGAAAAACAGAGTTGCAGACTAATGTCTCCCATTGGAATAGCTTCTCTGTCTAGGCTGAGACAGCCACAGTCTGTATCTTGTATCTAAAAGCATCAGTGACAACAAGTCTACTCTATCTGTGTCTGGGTTTGGGTGTTTGACACAAAACTCTGGAGAAACAGTCTTGAGCTTTAGTCCCCCAACAATCTATCTGTGAGACTAATCAAATCGATTCTCCAAAGAAAAATGATTAAATGGTTTTAGTTTGAATTCTTCTACAATTCCACCCTGGATATCTGAGAATTAAGAGCTATTGCTGGATGATTGTGCTGTAGCTGAAATTAAATGACTATATTACCTCTCATACAAAAACAATAGAAGTCTTTGTAAAACTCCTACAAAGAAAGGTTGGAGGAGAATTTTTGCTCCAGAGGGGGAAAAAAAGTTATTCCAAAAACACTTCTCATATTGTTTTTCAGAAACTTAAAACACATGTCCAGCAGGTGGAAAAAAAAGAGGGTTAATGTCATGACCTTGCCTCCGAGTCTGTTTTTTTTTAGAACCAGTGAGGACAATGGCAACCTGTGCCCACCCTGATATTTATGCACATAATCACACACCCAAGCCACCAGAGCTACCTGTCAAAATCAGGAACCAATCTGCAAAGAGTGATTAGTTATGCCTGACTGAGTTTGCTGAACATTCTCCATCTGCATGCACTAGTAATATATGGAATAAGCAGGGTTGGTAATAAGGCTGGAGACTGACAAGGTTAAGCTGGTGCAGATGCAGAATAAACAGTTTGGCATGGACAGAGGTCACTAAGGGCTGATGCTTTTTTTTTTTTTGTCTTTTATTTTTTAGGAGGAGGATAACAAAATGGGCAAAGATAGACAAATACAGCCAAAGACACACTATACTGTCAAGACTGAGCTGAAGCCTACATATTCTATAAGTGCAGCTCTGGAGGTTTATTTGTGGTAAACAACAGTGACATCAGTGGACTGTGTCAGCAGCTGTGATGGTAAGACCATATATCTTCTGCAATTTAAACTTGAGAGAGCACTTTAAAGCACGAGTACATTTAGAGAACATCAAGTTTCAAAAGGCCAGACGGATGAACAGTGCTAGCGGCATTTTAAAAACTGATGCATCACCTATTAAAGTTGGGGTGCAAAGTGCGGGCAGTGAGCCAAATAGAAAAGTTCGAGGTTACTTTTGATGACATAGTCCCATTGAGAACAAGAGGTGGTGGTGAGCACAGAGAGCGTTATCTTGCCAGAATGACTGAAAAGTCAACTCAAAAGAGTCTTTTTCAGACATGTCAAAAATATTTCTTACGCGGTCTCTGCCTCAGCTGTTTACAGTTCGTGGACCATAAACTGCAACTTTAAAACTAACTTTATGTTCCTTTGCTTGTGTTGCCAGATGATGAAATCAGCAGCAGGTCAGCAGTGACTTCCTCCACTGTAAATTACTCATCTAGGTGGCTCTGGACACATAGTATAGGCTATTGTTACCGTAGAGTGCTACAGTTCCTTTGAAATTCGCGTGGGAAAGTTGAACGGCGACTACACTGACGGTTATCTTTTTGTCAGTGAGAATGTTCCTGTTCCTTCTGCTGGCTTTGTTGCTGTGAGGAAAATGAAGTCACCAGGGGAGAATTCAGTGCTTACCTTTGTATTGCATCTCTATTGATTTGACTCATACAGTAAGCGACTGAACCTCAAATGTGCAACACTGCTTTTCAAGAATTTTGCCAGTGCTCTGCTTTCCTGGCTGCTAAATACAACATACTGGAACCTGCAGTCATCTGCACAGAATTAAGCTTTGTTTACCAGCAAACGTAGCCGCACACTGTCTGATCACATTACTAGTTTCGAAGAACTTGATATAATAATTGTTTAAATAGGTATTGGCAGCAACATTCCTTGGGTGACATTGTTCTCATCGAGAAGGAAGTGTTCTCATGTGATCCGCCCCCGAGATTCATTCAATTTATGAAGCAAAGATCAAACATTAAGGTTTTAGTTTGTTGAGATGTTTGAGCAACATATTGGCATAGTGAGGAAGACGCTGTCCATGCCCCTGTGTCTTTTGTAATCAAATTACGGAGGAGCTGACTGATCAGCTTAAGAGCTGCTCTCAGATTTATGTGATCCCTTTGTAGCTCACTGGCTGCAACATTGTTCTCTTCACATGCAGATGCTTGGTCAGGACCCCTTGGCGTCACATTTTAATGCTCTGGGTACCCTTTTAGTGTCATTTTCTGACATGTACAAGCAACATATTTTTTGAATGAATGAAGTGCTGCATTTATGAACTGCAGCAGAGTCGCCAGGAGGTTGTTGTGGTGGATGGTGGACGTACAAAGCATGTGAAATGTCACACCAGAGACGTGGGGTTTGCGTCTGTGGTTAGGGTTAGGCAACAAAAGCGCTTTGGTTAATGTTAGGGGAAGATTGTGGTGTGGTTTAATACAGAAAAAAGTCCACCATAATGCAGTCTCGCCCCATATATGTCAGCAGACAGCAGGGCTGCGGTCTGCTTAACTCATGCATCAACTTTCAGCGCTGCAGAGAACATAAGAAGTCGATTAGATTACCCTCCACATTGAAAAAATGATGCTAAAGGGGTGCCCAGTGCGTTAAAAAGTGATGCTGTGGCGTCCTGACCAAGCGCCTGGATGTGATGACTTCGGAATGAGACTACCCTCTTGGCTCACATTTTAGGAACTAGACTCAGAGTTCACTGTGGCCTAATGTCTTTCAGAGCCAATTAAAAACAGACACCTAACTTTCGCTCCGGATAATATACACTAAGAAAGATTTCAATATGAGTCTAATATAGGAGGAAGACGATGATTATTCACATCACACCAGGTCTCCCTCTGCCAATTAATGGTTTCACTGAGTTAGCATGCTTTTTTTCAACAAGTCTTCATGCTGTAGGTGAGCTATTCCAGTATATGCCACTTTACTCCCCCACACACACCATCAATGTCAAAGTCCTCTGTACAGCTCCCCAAACAGGGGATCCCTGAAACATGGAGCAATGGATTGATTTAGTCTGAGGTTATCTTTGTTTTTTTTAGTTATAATCATTTATATCAGCATTTTGCTCAGTGGTTGAACCTTGGCTGGTTAATGACTGCGTAGGAAACAAGGTCTGAGAGTAAGATTCTTAGTAAAAGAAGCTGTATGAGCTGAAACTCCATATTTATCATTGGAACACATTGTAGTTATCCCGCTCCCTGACCTTCTCTTTTATTCCCCTATTAGGCCCAGACTTTAAACATTTCTGAAGTTATAAATTTCTCATCTCCTCCAATGCTTCTTCAGCCGCATTCATAGTGGGAGAAGCGAGGTATCCCATGGCGCTCAGCTGGAAAAGCAGCGGTATGAGGGAACTACCATCTCCCTGGGTGTCAGTCAGAGTGCCGTCTATAGGAAATGACACATGAGCTGGCCACATACTGTGCCTTCTTGGTGGGATAAAGACACATGTCTAAAACCCCCTTGCACCTTAATGTGATTTGCTTTAGAGTGCAACAGGCTTTTATTACACACAGGGAATTATATTAGGATTATGGCGTCCAGGGATGTGGGCTTCTTAGACCCCAGACTGTGAGGAAACCCTTGTCAGCTGTCAGTCAAAAGAACTGAGGCAGAGATACTGCATCTATGGTGTCCAAGGCTCTGACACTGCCGTGGCAGTCGTTCATAAGAGGGGATTCTTTCACAAAAGCTACAATGTGTCGAGTGCTGTGACTGCCAGAATACAGCTTATCACGGAATGAAAAGGATTGCGCACATTTGAAACTGCATGTTACGGCCTTGATGTTTGATAAGCACTCATGCTTTTCTGAATGATACAGGCATTGCAAGTATTCCACCCCTAAATGTCAACCTGTCCCCATCATAATGTACAAAAATGCATTTTGTTTATTTATATTTTCAGAGTGAATGTAAATTCAATGTTGGTATCTTTCATCCAGCAGCAGCAGAGTTCTACTTTATTTATAGCTAGCTCATCATTACTGCAGCACAAACAAGCCTCGGTCTGATGAAACTAATTGGGTTAAAGCAAAATGTAAGTATGTTTTCTCTTGCTGAGTTGACAAAACTGACTTGAAGCGCTGGAAATGTCAATAATTAAACACTGGCATGGCAAAACCTTCTTGGTTCACAGCTTGCATCTTCTCTCTATTTGATCTTCAAGGCCGGTGCGGTCTGGCATCGTCAGTCTTTAATGTGGGTTCAGGGTGGATTCCTGGGACTGAATCCCACCCTCTAAAGTCTTTCCGTCTTCCCGGCTTACTCGGGTTGGGCCTGGCAGGAGGCTGAGATCTGCCTTTGGCGTCAAGCCTCTGAAGGTGCCCCCGCACTGAACGTATTTCCCCTGCTGTGCAGAGACACCTCTGAGCTTTACACACACATACAAACACACCCGTGGACAAAAAGTCAGTTTGTTTTTGCCTGTGTTTGTGTACACATATGCTCTCACACGGAGGCGCTTGTGCACATTCATTTCAAAAAGGTTGTTATCCTAAAAAATAACAGATAGCAATGCTTAATACCATTCAAGGAAGAAAATGTGGACCCACTGCAACCGCTGAACACATCATCATATCATTACCAGGTACTCATACATACCCATTATATAAGCACTTTCAGCCATGCTAGCAACATGGCTCTAGGAACAGCAATGTCGGTGCACCACTTTGGTCCAGACTGAAATATCTCGACGACTGGTGGATGGATTGGCATGACATTTTGTATAGACATTCATGTTCTTTTCAGCATGAGCTGCAATAATTTTAGTGATCCCCTGACTTTACCTCTAGAACCACCGTGAGGTCAAAATCTCACTTTGTGCCAAAAAAAAAAAATCTAACTCTATTGTGGGCTTGCATACAGTGACTCGTAGTATGTTTTTATATAAAATAAAAATGCAGACATAAATGTGTGTGGAGGATGTGTGACGGACAAAGAGTGGGAAAGAAAAAGAGAAAAGAGAGAGTGAAGTAGGTGGATATATGAGTCTCTCTGGTGCTCTGTCTGGCCCTGATTGGTGTGTTAGAAAAGGAATGGTGCTCCTCCATCTATCCATCCACAGGCTGTGCTTCTCCCCGGCCTAATGAAACCATAATAGAGGATGACAGGAAGCAGAGTGGGAATGTGGCCTTCATGGATACACTGGCTGGACCTGTATATCACTCTTTTTGTGTGTGTGTGTGTGTGTGTGTGTGTGTGTGTGTGTGTGTGTGTGTGTGTGTGTGTGTGTGTGTGTGTGTGTGTTGTGTGTGTGTGTGTGTTTGCAGCCATAATATGTAGCTGTTTGGAGAAGGACAAGTGATTTAGTGAACAGGAGAGGCAGACACGCGCAACTAGAAGGGGTTAACCACCTCAACTGTGCCAACTGTGTAATCATGTGGAAAGTCATTACAAATGTGGCTTCATTTGAAAACTGTACCACAGTAGCAGGTCGTTAGATAAAATCAAAACTAATCAATAATTCTACTGTGTCTGACCCAGCCAGATGTCTCATGTGAAGATAATGCCTTTTGCTTTTAAATGATGGCTCATTTCTGGGTGGGAGAGGGGAACAGCGTTGGGATTCAGATGAGGGATATGCTTCGTGCCTTTCCTTTGTTTCCCCAGTTTGCGTTTTTTGAGTCTGTTAATCCCCTGGCAAACTCTGATGAGACTGCAACTCCCTGGGAGTGCTAACAGCACATCAATAATACATCCAGTCCAGCTGCATCCACTAAACACTCCACACACACACACACACACACACACACACACACACACACACACACACACACACACACATACACACACACATATAACACATACACGCACAAATACACTGCTCACAAACATGTATGCTCTATATCTCTCTCAAACACACATACATACACCCTTTCTGTTCTCCCCCCCTCGACCATGGCTTGACTCCTCGCTGTCACTGTCATGAAAGCCCAACATTGTTTATTCATGGCAGACCCAAAATATGAGCTAAAATCGTCCAGAAAAGGTGGCACCTGAGACATTTTCTAAAGGCTGCTGTATCATTCAAGAACAGGCCGATTGCTTAGTCTGAAAGGAAGGTGACAAGTGTTGTTTAGGCTTCAGCGTTGGTACAAAGTGCCTCTGTGTTCACACTTGGATTGCATATTCAATGTAGTGACTCTCTGAGGTCCCACTAAGTGCACATCAGGGAAAGTGGCTAACTGGAGCAACAGTGTCATGCTGCAACACAACATCAAAGATTTATTTCCTTCAATACAGTCTCAGTTTATGCACTACACAAGTATTGATTGTTTTGGTGGATGATTCGGGGAGGTAGAGACAATGCTGCCAAAACACTAACTGTATCAGCGATGCTATAACATCTCAGATTATAGCAGTTACTGGTGAATTAACAATGCGAAGGTTACGTGCAAAGTTGAAAATAATGCATATTGTGTGGGGCATTTTGTGGCTTTAGACAGGGTGCCTCTTAACAAGGGGTTATTGCTCTATGCATGCTGCGTAGTTTCTGCATACAATGCTTTAACCTGTCCTTTGCCTTATTAAAATGTGCATTTGTGGCTGTTATATGACAAGGGAGCAAAGCTGTGAATGCAAAATTGTCTGTTTGTTATTCCACCCTGCCAGGAGGTCAGGAAAAATTAAAAACACACTCAGAGAAGTGCGGTGGCAACCATCCAGAATAACCATCTAATTAATTTCAGTGCATACGGTGAGTGCATCTTTTGTCTATTTTTGAAGGTTTGTAATGTTTTGGAGACCTTAGTCAAGGCCAAAGTGGAAATGGCTCATTTTACTCACATACATAAATGAAACCTAATCCTACCAGTCCCCATCTGGCCTGCCTCTGCGTTTGCAACCGAGACCAAGGTTGAAAATAAAATACAAGGACAGTACTTGAAAGAATAAAAACTATGTACATCCATACACAGCCAGCACATTCAGAAAGCAAAATGTAGTCGTCAGTTCGTTTTCCATATCATAGCAGATAAACTTTAAACCAGCCCAAAGCAGTAACATCAATAATGAAATGTGTGAAGAACATGTGTCATCCCTTTTAGCAAAATAATAAAAGGATCAAAAGTAGGACAAAGATATTTGCAAATTTCTGATACTTTTCAAAGAGAGGGTATTCACCTTCTGCCAATGATCAGAATTGTTGACTTAAAGAAAAAAAAAGAAGCTATTTTCTACAGAAGGTGTTGTGGAAATAATCAAATAATGTCTTATGCTCCTGATGGATGAGTTCCATCAGATCAGCTTGATGATTGATGGAGCTGTTCAAGTTTTTGCACTTAATGGAGCCCTCGATGGTCTGCTTGAATAAAAACTGATACTACAAAGGAATTTAAACTTACATATATTCTTTTTTTAATTTCAGAAGCCTCTTTTCAATAACTAATAGCTTGGATATGAATACATTTTTATAAATACCAGGACTGGAACAAAGTAATTTCTGCTACTTCATGAAGTGTGATTTATTATTTTAAGAATGCATATTAATCCCTACTAATTCCTGATTAAAATCTTGCTGAACAATACCATTTAAGAAGAAAAGAATCCAGCTTACTTTCATTTTCTGTGAGCTGTTTGGTAAGCAGGTGCTGTACAGTGGGTTAGCGGAGCTCGTTTGTTCAAAACGGCTGGAATATCATTTATTGGGAATGGTGACACTGAACCATTGTAACTGTTGGCGACATAAAAGCAACACAGTGAGTTGGAAAAATACACATTTAGATGATAATTCAATTGTCATTACAAGTGGCCACTTCCACACACACCACACAGTCATTTCATCTGACATTAATTAAAAACATTTTGATTAACGCAGCCTTAATAATAACAAAGTAAAAATAGTTCAGTTAATGTGTGAATATTCACCAAAATCATGCACATTACTCGCCTAGGACACTGCAGATACTGCAATATCTATATGGTAAGAGACAAGACATTTGTCACACAGCTGATTATTCCCCTAAAAGAAAAAATACTTTTCTATTCAAAATACTAATGCTTAATAACAAATTGTACACAGGCAAAATAAACTCCCTAAACTCCCCTCTCCAATCAACGTGATTACACTCTGTGGTGGCACGTGTTAGAGGAATGATTTTCTGTTCAGTAGGCCACTGCTTATCAACACCTCCTTCTGGTTCGCTCTGTGCTTTGTCTCGCCTTTCCACCCTTATTTTCTTCAGATAACAATTGAGAACAGATTGCTTTTTGGTGCTGGCCTAATTGGGATGACATGGCTCATCAACACCTAGTCTGAACCAACCATGTCTCTCTGGTCTGAGTGGGAATAAGACTCCCAACAAACGAGAGAGAAAATCTTTACTAATTCTGCGGACTTATTGCTTGTTAAGAGGCCAGGTTTTATTGGTTTTCCATCTTTGATAGACCCCCCCCCCCCCCCCCCCCCCCCCCCCCCCCCCCCCCCCCCCCCCCAATGCACAAAACCCCTCCATGCTGGATGTTTGGAAACAGAAATATGTATCTCCAACACATTTCTGATATACAAACATTTTGTGTTTTTGTTGCACCGCTTACTGTTTCATCTATCTTTCCGTTTTCTATACCACTTATCTTGTCCTGGGTCACAGGGGGCTGGAGTGTATCCCAGCAGGCATTGGGGGGAAAGGCAGGTGTCGTCCATGCTGGAAGCCACTCCATCACAGAAATAACTCATATACTCAGACAAACACATTCAGAGTTATGGATGATTTGGAATTCACCTAACCTGCATGTCGTATACACTGGAAAGCTCCAGCTGGCTCAGCCTCAAACCCAGGACCTTCTTGCTGTGAGGTGATTATGTTACTCAGTGAAGCACTGTGATTAACTTGAGTTTCCTCTAAACTCCTTAATCTCCAAGAACATATTTTCCCCTTCACGTTTATGAGGGTGTTATGTGGCTAAAGTGCATAATTGTGGATTTCTCACACCTTTCAACACATCACACCTATTTTCATTGTCATGTGCTGGGTTAGGGTTTAGGTATGAAGTTATTGTAGTACATTGCTTTTTTGATGGTTGTTCCATTTTTAGATGCTAGCTTTTTGCATAGAAATCGTCAAACAGTAGTTTCTCTGATTATTCAACCATCGTTTTCCAAATAAATTACCAAAATTTTAGGGCATAAAAAAAATCATTGAGCTTCACGGCTGTAATTATGATACTGTTTTACCCAACAATGATACTGTATATTTTAGAGATACTCTAAAAGAACTGAATTCATGAAGACGATCTCTGCACGAGATGTTTTGCCTTGAGGGACGCTGTAGTGACTCAGATAGAGGATGGTTAGATTAATATGGCTCCCAGGTATAACACACACTCAGAGGTAATCAATATCTGCCCTATTGCTTTGACAGGGAGAGGATGGAAGGTAGAAACAGAGGAGAGAGAAAGGTAAGGGTGGAACCAGGGCCAGAGACAAAGCAAGACATCCTGTGGGATTGGTTTATGGAGGCACCTCAGCTATTTTCCAGCTTTACTTCAAACAGAACCCCTGAACGCTCTCACAGAGCAGCAGCAAAGGTTATTCAAAACCCAGCGGTACCTGGGTGCTGGGTCTGTTTTTAGTGTATGGCCCAAAGGTTAGATTAGAAAGATTTTTCTGTTTGCTGTCAGTAAAAGAAAGGCAACATCATCACAATGCATGTAGAAAACACATTCACAAAACACACATCATAAAACTGCTAATAAAAATAATAAATGAAATGAATAAATAAATGAAACTGACTTCTTGGATCTTAGACCCACAAAGAGAGCAATTAAAAGAAGTGAAAATCTCTTAGGGGCAGGGAAAATGGAAGAGACCAGACAGCCCTGTGAATAAACATAGACAGAATGCCCAGGTGGATTACACAAATCTAGCCGAGCCCCTTCAGGGTCAGTGTGAGAATGATACCTGGTGCCCAAAAATAGTAACAACAAGCTGTGTAAGTGCTATGTTTGAATTAATGTTGGAAAGGAGACATTTTGAGGTGCAAAGTGAGACTGAAAGCCATGCCCGTCACTGAAGCAGTGAGAATGTAGAATGAGAGTTCTCTCTGGTTGTTTTCACTGCTTTGCATGTGAGTACGTGACAGCAATTACAGAGGTTGTAAATAAAATCGAGTTTCACCTTTTCTCCTTAGTTTTATGTTTGTTTTTCAGCATTCGGTTAGTTTTGCTTCTCCATGATGACAAGTGGATGGTTGTATTAGAGAAACAAGACTTATGGGTCGCCACACTAGCAACTCTGTTAGGCTGTACTTTGGCACAATGATGCTTTGGGTTAAATGCTAACGTTGCCATGCTAACATGTTCACAATGACAATGGTAACTTGCTGATTTTTAGCAGGTATAATGTTTACCATGTTCATCATTTTAGTTTAGCGTGTTAGCATGCTAAGATTTGCTAATCAGCACTTAACACAAACATAGCTGAGGCTAATTGGAATGTTTTAGTTTTTGCAGGTAATTCATTAATTTTTATTTATCCAAATACTTAGCCATTCACCAAAGTGCTTGGATAAATACATTTTTTTAATTTGGAGAAGAAATTTTTGCAATTCATCCCAAGGTGCAACATCAGTGTCTGAACCAAATTTTCCAACCATTTGTTGAGATATATCACTCAAAACCACACTTAGAAACCACATAGTGACACTAGAGGAAAAGTCCGGGGATAATCAAAGTCCTCCTCTGGGGACCATGAATGATTGTGCCAGATGTGAATTGTCACAGACATTTATCCAATAGTTGGCCAAAGTGGTGGACTGACTGTCAGACAGAGTGTCCAACAGCAACTCTGCTTTCTAGAATTTATGTTTATATACAACCAATTTGCAACAGCACATTTTGAAGGAAATGTAATGCAGATGGGATTTTTTATGTCTTCTGTTACTGACTAGATTTTAATTAAAGTATTGCATTTAGCCACAAAAATGTTGATACTGAACATATCAGTAAAATGTTAATTGACACCATATTTGTTTCATGCCAAAATATCAAATTTTACCATTTTCACTTTAAACTTAAACTTAAAATATAAACGTTTTTATGGTTATGTTCAAACACTGCAGCACTTGGTTATTATACATACGTTATTATAATAACTACTTAACAACAAACCACAATCTGTCCCTTATTTGGAAGAAAAGACTGTGGTTAGAGGCTGGTTATTTCCAGGGCAACTTCGGGTTGTTTCGCCTCTTGAGCCGTGTCAAAAGTTTGGCTAAAAAGTGACATGAATGCATATCCTTCACTGACTGACAGTTACGCAGGTGAGGTTTGATCCCAATTTACAGTTTTTGGGTAAATATTGTAAGGAATTTATCACATTTCCCAAGATAAGCCTGAAGAAATACAGTGCATGAGTATTTCTGTCTTAATCTCCTTTCTTCGTTCTTTGATGAAATGAGAGCTTGATCCTTGACCTTAACACATCTTGAGATCGGTGCTGAAATAGACAGCTGTGTATAGAAAATCGGGGTCTACGAAAAAGAAATTATCAGTCAACAGAATATATAGAGGAGTCACACCTCGTTCAATAATTAAGTAGAGTGAATAGCAGTCAAGAGTTAATGATGCAGCATAGTAGGACAGTGGAGAGTCTCCTCTCTTCTGTGTATGCTGCTGTCTCCTGCCCAACTTCAAAGCCTGCTTTGAAGTCCCTAGGTGGAGATCTCTCCGTTCTCAGGGAGATATCTATCCTCTCTTCACTCTCTTTTGTTAGCTAATGCACACCGATGAAAACGGGGTTGAGGCTGAGAGAATGCCAAGGGAAGATCAAAGCATGAGGGGCAGAGGAGCCATGCAGTTAACTGCTTTGCCAGTCTTTGACTGAATGGATAATAGGAGAAGTGCTCTCTCATTCTGTTGGCATCTAAGATAAGAATGAAAAACACCATTTAGAATTAAAGTGCATTTCAACCTGCAAAACATAACATTATCCACCAGTAAGAGTGAGTAAAAGTAGGACAAGTATTACAATGTTTTCTGATAATGAGTCTTTGTGGCGTGACCAGGAACCACCACACTATGCAGCAACTTTGATATAGTGGACACAGTTGAAATAGCAGGTCACATGATGTTCTCATGTAAACAAAAAACTTCACAAAGAAGAGCTGTCTCATTATATCATTTTGGGGGGTATTTATTTTCAGTTCCACCAGAGAAATATTCCAATACAGGCCCAAAAATTTCAAAGCCTCAAAGACGTATTCTGATATGCACCATGATTATTCAGGATTAATGTGGACATATTCAATTTCCTTTAGATGTCTTATTTATATGAAGAGCAGGTCAGATATTTCAACACTGATGTCCAACAGACAGGTTCTGTCTGTTGTTTTTTTTTCTCAAACTTGAGTCAAAATAAATGAGCCATTTTTTCATTTTCCAAAGAATAATCATGAGTATAAAAATTAAACAGGACATAAGTTTTCAAAGATAGGTAAATATGTCATCTTTTTGATGCTGAAAATCTTAGGATTGCCCTCATTGTAATTCCAAGATCACAAATGTTAGAAAGCAGTAAGAAAAAGGTCCTCCAGCGGAATGTGTGGCAGGCAATGCTTCTCAAAAAACGTGGGTGAGAATGGTTGGGGGTTTTTTTGTTTGTTTGTTTTTTTTTACTCAATTGCTTGCACTGACCGGCTGCTTTGTCAGAGCCTGTGCTGGCTTTAGATATACCAGTTACTTCAGCCTCAGGCTAGATACTATATCAAAGCAGACAGCAGGATGATTGGCAAGTGTTGGAGAGTGAACCTGACCAACTGAAGAGGAGGAGGGCAGGACTAATAATGCATGTTGCAGCCTCATGTTGAATAGTTGCATATTGTAGAAGCTTCCTGAATATGGATGATGTAGCTATCTCCATACATACAGTGCACCTGCATATGGGCTGTTATGCCCCTGCATTAATTTATATTAATGTGGAAGCATGTTTTCAGTTGAACAATTTCTTACTTTTCAAACTGACTTGATTTTCCTCCAACCATTGCTGGGTTGAATATTGCAGCTGCACCTTTGTTTAGCTCTAGATTCAAAATTACAGTCAACTAATAAATTTCATCATCAATGGGATGCTAATAAGTTAGCAATTTAGCATCATGCATCAGGTTTATTAAAGTGTGCCAGTGATGAACGCACGCACTCATATGGGTGAAGCAAATAAAGTTGAGTTTATGCAACAAATAAACGAGTAGTGCCAAGCCACTATGAATCCACCCTACACGAGCTCCCGCAGCATCGAAAGAAAATATTGCTCAATTTAAATTTAATGACTGCTTCTGCTCAACCCGACACTGGCAACTGGGCACAGCGCCCATGCTCTAATAATAATAATGCACTGCTTTATGAAACGCCCTTCACCCAAAAGTGTATGCATTTGTGAGTGTGTGGCGAGCTGAACACAGCACATTAATAACTTGGGTCCTAACTAAGAGGTTGAGTGCCTGTGAAATGTAGGAGCAAAGTGCAAAATTTAAGTATAAAGCACCGGTTCAATCTTCTTTTGGAGTGTGATGGATACATGTGTGAAAAGGCACATTAAGACTCATAGACAGAGATGGGAAAATTCTGGATTTAGGGCTATATTCGGGGATTAAAGTTCTTCGTCGCCACGACTGATTTCCCTCAGTTGGATTCCAGAGAGGCCATGAATAAGATCAGTGCGGATCCAAGGGGGAAAAAAACCAAGCGGGGGGGGGGGGTTTACGGGACTTTGGAATCTTGCTACCAGGTGATTCAGGCTAGTAATTTACAGCACTAAGAATCATTCCCAGCATTAAAAAAGCCACTTGAAAGTTTTGCTATTGCTACATTGCTGCAACGTTAGCATTAACAGCTGTTTACTTACCAGTCTTGCCAAGAGCCTTAGCCATCATTGCATTTTCAAGAGGTTATAACACGCCCACTTAGCAGCGCTACTTCTTCAGGGCAGAGCTAGACCCTACAGTGACTCTGTATCGGAAAGTGATGAGAAGGTCTGGCCAGACTGGCTGATTAGCATGTTAACTTCAGTAGAAGAAAAGAA
This sequence comes from Seriola dumerili, assembly GCF_002260705.1. Taxonomy (NCBI): domain Eukaryota; kingdom Metazoa; phylum Chordata; class Actinopteri; order Carangiformes; family Carangidae; genus Seriola; species Seriola dumerili. Next base: position 6,176,428 of record NW_019174481.1, read on the forward strand.
GTGATAGCTAGAAATAGAGGCAAAACAATTCAGTTTCAACCACTGGAGACAGCTCTTTGCAAATAAAGGAATGAAGTTAGATGTTGAGCTTGCAATGTTTCCTCCAGATTGGTAAATAAACAGCTATTAATGCTAACTTTGGCTATGTAGCAATATCAATACTTACAAATAGCTCCTTTTTGTGTATTTGAGTGGATCTGTTTTGGGGTCCTGTTTAGTCAGCTGCACAGTGTGTAGTAACAATGTGGAAATGTTTTTAGAGGGTATAGCAGAGGCAGGAAGAAAAAGAGGTAACCACTTGAATGACATATCAAAACACTCCAAAAGCATGAACTCACAAAGTAGCCTTTTTTAAAAGTAGAAGTCCCCTCCAGCATCAAATCATGCTCCTTTTTTTCTCTCTCCATCCTTCATTCAGACTTAAGTGTATGATAATGAGTAGCAATCAAGGATAGATACTTGTGTTATGCTCAGTGAGGAGTTAGGAGTTAGAGAAGGGCACTATACACCTACATACTACAAAAAGATTCAGTAATTTAAGGCTTTAGTAGAAAAATAATAATATATCAGCCTGATACAGACGGGATGTAATTTAAATTGTGTTGACCAGCAGATCACTGTCTGTCTAGCATTTCATGTGGCTTTGGTGCTTTCACACAATAATCCAGATGTATGAGCTACTATAACCACAGGGGGTGCTACTGCATAATTTAAGTGCATAGCCAGTGGTAAGACATGCAATAATAAAAGCCCCTGATCTCTGCTGCTATAATCCTTAAATAAATACTTCTGTAAGATACATTGTATGAATATTATGATAAATAGGCAGGGATAAGTCACCATGGGAATATTTAATAGTAGAAGAGCAAATGCTGATCCCCAGAGACATGTTACATTACAGTACTTCATGGTAGGGAGTCACTGATGCTTTCAATAATATTTCCCAATCTACACAACCACACACGCTACTGCTGCCTCACTACTTGTCTCAGTTGTTGATTTCAAAAGTGAGTTTAAGATTTGGAATTGAAGCCACCACCATCTATGCCACCACAGTCTCTTCTGATACCACAGAGAGGTAAATAAGTTTGACCCGTGTTTCTGTCCCACACACCCACCTTGTTCCCGGAGTGTGGCTTCTCAGAGGCCCACCTCATCTCTACACCCTCCTTCTGAATCAGTTTCCACCTCCCTCTGATTTTCTCATCTGATTTTTTTTTTTCTTTCGTGCTTACTGCATCCCTGTCTCCATTCTCACCCCTTTTCACACAGTTTCTCCCTTTTGCTAAATCCCTCTCCGCCGTGCTGCTCTTGATTCTGTATCTGACCTCTCACCCTGCATCTGAGCTGCACAATTCATTGCCTGCCTTTAAGAATGAATGCTGACAAAGAGGCTAATGTAGATGAGATGATGCTGAGGATATGTTTTCATTTTGAAGGAAGGGTACGGGAGATGGGCGTTGTGCACTGAGATCTGGAGGGCCAGCTGCCAACAGATTAATCCCTCTCTGTGGTTGAGCAATGGAGCGTTTTGGCAAACTGGTCACAATACACACAGTTAGGGTGTGTGTGTGTGTGTGTGTGTGTGTGTGTGTGTGTGTGTGTGTGTGTGTGTGTGTGTGTGTGTGTGTGTGTGTGTGTGTGCGCGTGTGTGTGTGTGTGTGTGTGTGTGTGTGTGTGTGTGTGTGTGTGTGTGTGTGTGTGTGTGCGCCTGCATGTGCATGTACAACACATCATAAGAAGACAGAGTGCTGAGCCTAGCTTGACACTGGTCTCTGCGTCTCTGTTGGTGGATGGTGGCTTGCCCTCTTTCAGATGGATAGAGGCAGAGCAGTGAAAGCAGAAAACTAATCCAGCATAGCGAAGCAGCAGAGGCACAGGAAACAAATTGTATTAGCTCAACACCACGGCAGAACCTCTCAACATCGTTTAACGCTCCATAGAACATTCAGACCACAGCAGTCCCTGCTATTCAGCCAATTACTCAAATATTCTACAAATGTAAATGAGATCTTAAAATGTGCATTGTGCAACATGTGTAATTATGTATTTTGGTTGGATTTTTGTGGTCAAGGTGATATATGATAAATGTAAATGAAGACCATAACTCACACTTACAGCGTCAGTCGAAATCATTAAGTGCAGTCTTAAGTGGAATTTAATAATCTTTTGAGATAATTTCCTGTATTTTTAAGACTCTGCTTCAAAACAGAGCTTGTTTATAGTAAGTGGTGAAATATAAATGTTTGATGAACCTAACACTTTTTGACCACCATCTGTTGACAGTCACTGCAGTTTTAGCCATGGGGTTTTATCCAAAGTGAAAAGTTTAAAAAACATATTCATCAAAATATTGTTTGGCCATTCGCCTCACAGTGGTAGGGCATCAAATAAAGCTTGCAAGTTCTGAGAATTTCTTATCAAGTTATTTTCTCAAAGCCCTCAAGCTCAGCATGGGGTAATCTTGAAAATATAAAGTGTTTTTCCTTTTTTTGGACAGTCCCATTAGAAACCCTCCTCTGTTTTCCCACTGAGGTGTTCATTGAAAATAAAGAAGCAAATGGGTTAAGAGGCCCATTTGTTGCTGATTATGGAAGTAAAATTTTAGCAGGTGCTGTTGCTCAGACTCCAATATTATGTGATCAAACAAAGAATTCCACATTAATTTGTGGTCATTAATCATTAAAAGCAAGCAAATAGCAATTAGTTAATGATGATAAATGTTTCATGGATGTATCAATAAATGATCATTAGGGTACAGAGCACTCCTTGGAGGAAAAAACAATGGAATAATAGAATTCTCGGAATTGCCAATCCTGTGTGAATGCATTCGTGTGGGTGTTTGTCAATACAAATGCATAGACTTTATCTACATTAAGTGCAGTTTGGTGCGTTTCTCAAGTCTGTGCATACTGATGGCAGCTTTTATTGTACTATATACAGTACTGAATTTCTCATAGAAAAGTATAGAAGAGGGTGAGCTCAGTGGTACAGTATTTTACTACGACATTGTTAGATAGATAGATAGATGTATAGATAGATTCAGATCTAGGTTTGACGTTGTTACATTACTCTCCCTTGTACTGCAATGTCAGTGAAAATTGCACTTGGTACATTGTGAATGGGGAAGATGAAGCACGTACACTCTTGTATAACAGACAGATTGTTCCCATTTCTCTTTTATTGCAAGCTTTGGCTGTTACAACATGTTCAATATGATATTTTTAGTTGCAAGCTGCCATCGGTAGAAAATGTACACTTTTAGGTGTCATTTGGTGTTTTCACAAGGCCACAGTTAAAGTACTAAATTGCAGTGAGTCATATGGCTGCTTTCCACGCGAGGGCTCAGGCTATTTATTGTAGATTTTTGGGCCTCTGCCACTAAAGGATAGCTGTGCATATAGCATTGTTTAAGGGAGAGGGAATTTACATATAAATTGGGAAGTAGAGGTAAGTGAGAAGAGTAAAAATGCAGGCAAGGGGGAGGAACTGACAATACAAGGTTTTTATGCTATGAGCAAGGCTGGCATTTGTGATCTGAACGCGTGTTTGCATGAGTGTTTTGGTGGCTCAAATCTCCATAATACAGCTGCCTGGCCTGCTGGATCCTTTTCACAGTCCCTTTATGTTTCTCCAAGGAGAGGAAGAGAATAAATCATATGGAGACAATAGGTAACAACAGACCTGCTGATATGTCTTCACCCCAGACCCTTGGAGATTAACCAGGTTGCCTTGAAACCAAATCATGGGACGATCAAACAGTCTTTCATAAGCACATGCATCACTGGCAAAATTGTGCATTATGGTTTAACTTGATTGTTTTGTCAGAGAAACTTAGACTCAAACCTCTTCCTATCAGCCTTTATTGACCCAAGCTGGACACAGGTTAGTTTCAGTAACAGCGGTCTTAGGGAACTTTGGCCAAATGTTAGCTGCAATCTGATTTGCTATCTGATTGTCTTTTTAATGTGACTCTACCACGGTTTACACATTTGAAGGTTTGCAAATAGACTGAAATACTAAATAACGGCCACATTAACAGTGTGAATAAATTATTCTATCACATGGTTGCTTCTTTTTTATTACAAGGTTGACTCTGCTCTCCAAGAGGTGTCACCGAACAGAGCAAACCTCTGCTTTCAGCTGAGGGATTAAAACCATAATGAGAGACATCATTCAAATAATGCACACTAAACATATGAATGTACTGAAAAACAGCTCGGTCTATGATGTAGATTTATCAATATTTTATCCAAATGAAAACAGAAGGGGAGTACCAGGTTAGTGTTTCAGGAGACAAAATCTGGCAACCTATTGTACGAATATAAATTGGGTGGCCTTGTAAACCCCATGCAGAGCTGCTTTTCTATGGAAAAAAAAACAGATTGAACCCTGCCGTCCGCTCTTGTTTTCTTGTGACTGTACTCCTGTGCCGTGCACCAGTTGCATTGTGGCTGTCACATTAATATTCACCTTAACAGCTTTCAGTGAACCATTTCAAAGTGGCTGATTTCAGTCAACAAATCAAAATGCAATGGCGGGACGTCTGGCCACAACTCCGCTAAAAAGCATCAATGCAGTTTGAGAGCCAAACAAATAAAAGGTGTCTCCTTATTAGTGGCATATTAACAGAAAATTGATTTTGCCTGAAATAAAAGGTCAGTATAAATGACTTGTGAGCTGCTAGCTCTGCTATTTATTAGCCCTCTATCTACAATCTAACAAATTACTGCTTCTGTGCGTCTCAGTGGGCAGAACAAATAGGAAAGCAGGGAAGCTACTTCTAAAATGTCATTCCATAATGTCAAACCATGGATTATATGTCAGAGTCTCAAAAAAATACCTTGTGTTCTTTGTATTGCTTTGCTATTGTCTGAGAGATTGGTTTCTTTGGCTATGAAAATTTGACTGTTTTTGTTGCCTTCCCTCACAATCATCCACCCCCAGTGGGAAGTTGGCGTTTACCCAGCAGAAGGTGTCTGAGTTGGCACACTTTCACTATGATCATTATGCTTGCTTTAGTTGTAGTTAATGATATACAGTGGCAAGAAAAACTAAGTGGACCCTTTGGAATTACCTCCATATATGGATAAATTTGTCCTAAATGTAGTCAGATCTAAGTCACAATTATGAACAAACACAATCTATTTGTATTGTTCTTTTCCATACTGAAAACATCATTCCAACATTCACAATATTGGCTGGGAAAAGTATGTGAACCCCTCAGCTAATGGCATTAACCAAAGCTATGTGGAATCAATAGTTAGTAAACCTGGAGTCCAGTCAATAAAACTATTGGACATGTGGGTTATACATACTTTAAAATGCTTACTACTTTAAAACATTTTGACTTTGCTGTTCACAAGGCGCATCTAAAGATGTGAACCTTGCCTCACAAAAAAGAAATCTCAGAAGACTTAGAATCAAGAATTGTTGATTTGCATAAAGTTGGAGATTTCCAGAGTCATCTCAAAGAGTTTAGATATTCATCAGTCCACAGTCAGACAAACTGTCTATAAATGCAGATGATTTAGTTCTGTGGCTACTAGAAGTGGGTGACTCCAAAAGGCTTAAAATAAACATTGGAGCTTGTGTATGTCTCTGTTAATGAGTCAAATATAAGCAAATCATGGTGCATGGTTGTATGGTGTTCATGGCAGGACACCACAAAGGAAGCCACTGCTCTCCAAAAAAAAAAAATTACATACACGCCTGAAGTTTGCCAAAGAGCACTGTGACACTCAACAGCACTAGGGACTTCTGTGGACTGATTAAAGTAAGGTTGCATGGTATGGGAAGGACATGCAGCACATGAAAACATCCTGCCGGTGAAGTACGGTGGACAGGGCTTCAGGAATTGGGGCTGATTTTCTGCCTGTGGGCCTGGACAGCTCGCCATCATTGAGGGGAAAAGCTCAGTAAACATCAAAGTAAATCTACTACAGAATGAGCTGAAGGAGTTTCTGAAGCAGGAAGAATGGTCCAAAATTCCTCCTGAACATTATGCAGGTCTGACTTAGGTGAAGATCATACCACATCATATCACTACTCAGAAACGCAGAAAACCAGGTAGGCCTACTTCCAAAGGGTTGAAATGCTTTTTTCTTGCTGCTGCAGTATAAGGTTGATTGCAAAAGGCAGGCCTGTTTTCACAGGTCAGATGTCAGCGCAATCAAAAGACAAAACTGTCTATGCTAGTTTTCTCAGCTTTACAGCACTTGGAGGAATTTGACAGGCAGAGGCAAAGGTATTAAAGGTCCCATATTTTACAGTTTTCATTATATCTCATGCTTCTCTCTGGTGTGCTAGCAAGAACAGGGATTTTTGTGTCGCTCTCTGAGCCTCTGATTGGCTGATTGTTTCCTGAGTGACACACAGCCAGGCCAACCACAGGTGCTGAAATGAACAGACAGTTTAATTCGGACTAAAGTGCTCTGGTATTTCAGAAAAAATAAACATAAACTTTAGCCCCTGGTCTCTAATACCACTCTCCTTGGGAAGGCGCAACAATATTTTAGCTTCTCTCTTGGAGCTTGCTAGCTCAGCCAGGGAATAACTGCTTAGTGTTGTCTTGTTAATAAAGTTAAAACAACAACAAGAAAAGGTTGCACTGGGCACCAGGTTGTCCATGCTTGGGGCATGGCTGGGAGCTGTATGGGTGTGACATCACAAAGATAGAGAGTCTTGACAGCTTGTTTTTAGGCACAGTTTTTGAATACGAGGTGTGTGCATTTCTCCGTGGATTGAGCATTTTGATACCTTCACAGTATTTATTTAGCACCTACACCTGCTTTATAACTAAAGAACACATGGAAATCTCACCATCTACAAAATGGGACCTTTAAAACAATATTTAAATTGTCCAGTGGCGTTGAAATAACAGGATATTGTTTAATTACTGAACTAAATGAAGTGTGAGCAGGAATGTCAAGTTCATTAAAGCCATGAAGGCTAAGGGCCACAGATATGGTTATATTTCATGCCCCGGCACCCTGCTCCCATCTCTCTTTGGTAAGCAACATAGTGATATGTAGTAATGAGTATAGCAGGGGGGTGGTGGGTGGAGAGAGAGCAAATGAGAGAGAGGGGGAGAGAGAGTTGTGTACGGGAGTGTTTTGCATGCTTTCACCTTTGATTTACCTATAATTACCATTGGATTTACCTTCAATGACTCAGCCGCTAAGCCAATCTCTTAAATTGGATTTCTGCATAAAGTAGCTTTCCCTGCAGATTGGTGTCCCTCACAGCTGCCTTATTACAATTTTATTCCCCCTCTTCACCCGCCAGCCTGCTTCACCCCACCACTACTACTGCTGCTGATAGATTAGCATATCAGAACAATCACAGAGAAAAAGAAAAGAAAACAAAACTAAAAAAAAAAACAAAGTTTTTGGCTTGACTAGTCTCACTTTGACCAATTTGATGTGGTCGTCATGGTAACACAGCCCCCCCCCCTTTCCAATTGTGTTGGGGCCGCAGCGATGGGACTTGGCTGGTGATGACTCCATCTCTCATTGAAATGATGGTGATGAGACTGCTGCTCTCTGCCTCAGTACATACAGTAAACACAGGCCACAGGAAGGAAGATAGAGGACAGAGAACGAGTACGGCTGCAAGAAGAGGGGGGTATCTCTCCACTGGGACAAGCTCTGAGATATTGTACCAAAGCCCAGCAACATTTCTGCAGCAAACAAGCAATTAATAGGGCAATTATGCATCATGTACTGGAGCATTTACATTTGCATTTACTCACTTTATTATCTCTTACTGCTATGGATGGAAATTGGATAATGCAGTTAGTCAGGATTGGGAATATATTTCATTCTGAGCAGTAAGTTGTGTGAGCATCGGCCTTAAGCATTTTCAGCTCTCACCCTGTGCCTACCATACTTATGCAATCAGACACAAAACAGCTCAAATCCTGATTTTTGGTCCCATTCCGCCTTATGTCAGCAATGCTTTTCAGACTGCACACACACACCATATGCATCAATATTTGTTTTTATATATCCCAAACAATCTGCTTTTTGCTACAAATGTTTTAAAGTAGGCAAACTCAGCATGTGTTTGCAGATGCAGGTGTCCTCCCTTAGTAATTGAAGATGATGAAAAGGCTGCCCATGTGTTGGCATATTGCTCATGGGCCACTTATGAATCAAAGTGACAGAGTTTAGTAATTGATGATGTGTTTTGTGGAATACAACCGTCTTTAAACAGGGGCTTTTCCTATTTATTCCTGCACAATAGCATAAATTAACTGCAGCCTGAGAGTTATAGAATAGAGCATCATTCGTGTCAGCTTTAAATCTTTTGACTGACAATAATAAAAACAGCCAAATCCTTTGTCAGAAGCAATTGTGTCGTGGTGGTTTTTGAATGGAACGTACAGTATATCTGCATAAATAGCCTCAATATGTCAACATACTGGAGAAAAATACACAATCCATGTATCCGTGAACAGGTTATTTAACCATTCTTGTAGGTCTAATGTGCAGCTGTCCACAAGCTGTTCTGCACAACTAGCAGGTATGATGGAAAATAGAAGAGATGTGAAGGAATGGAAAGCCACATCTGGACGTGCCCTTCCCTGGAGGACCCTTCTCTCCTCCAGCTCTGTAACCTTTGACCCAGGAAGTCTAATTAGCCAGCGCCTATACTTTTATGTAGAAAACAGGAGAAATGCAGAGCCACGAATATGCAGATAAGGAATTCACCCTGGGCAGCTTTAACCGTGGTGGAGTCCCAGTCAAGGTCTTCCACACAGTCACGCAATGAAGCTCATGTAGTCAGCAATGTTTCTGTGCGCGCACTTGAATTTTTTACTCAAAGTACTGTGGGAGAAAGATATTTAAATTTGGATTATTAGTTTTAGAATGATTCTATGAATTCTGGATGACTATCAGAGGCAGTGCTTTAAGCAATGGATGACAGTTTTGTGGACATGAGGATATCTAAAAAGATATGTTCTTTCAGAGTTTGACAGTGAGTGATGGGGGTTGCACTTGAACAATATTATTTGCAGACATTTAGAAGAGTCTCGCTCATTTTTCATGAGAAAAATGACATATCTGCATTATCCTTATACATGTCTCGCTGGTATAGAGTTGGCCTGGCCCCGTTGAAAAAGGTGATATCACATGTTTTTGTGAACCAATCGCAATCTAGGAATACAAGAACTACAATCAGAATGTGATGACAGTAGTTGTTTGCTTATGTTACCAGGGAGATGCAACTGTCGGTCCTAATGAAGCAGATGAATGTTTTTGTTGATGTTGTTTGATTGATTGTTGCTTATTTAGTCATCAATACTGAATGTTATGACAAACGATTAAAAGTTGAAACCAAGCTTTAAGCTGCTTTATAGGGCAACTTCACACTGTTTTTTTTGTGCTGATTATATATTATGATAATATGGATGATTTTTCCAACAATACACATGCTGTGTAAAAATCTGCCTTTTCTATTCAAAAATAACTCGTATGGATTTTCTTGAATTTTAAAGTTCATTCCAACAAAATTCTCTGGTCTCTCCCTAACCGTGACACAATAGGCAAGACAAGACCCCCTATGGGTATAAGCTGCCATGTTAAGTATAGATAAGGGTACACTGGCTGACAGACCATAGCAACAGTTTGTGCCTCTCAGATATAGCTGTTGCCCTTATATAACTGCAAAAGTAACATTTGCAAGTCTTGACAAGCGCCGGTGGAAAGACAGCATCATACATGAATAAGAGATGTATTCAACTTCAGTGGCAGGAAACACAGCACATAGTCCCATGAATACCTGTGCTATATTATACTATGTGGAACACATAGTCCCAACAATACCTATATTCAGAGTTTAACAAGATATAAGATGGTCCCCCACAGCTCTGCAGCATTTTCCAGCAGAAATTGAGAATGTACTTACAGGGTCTGTAATGTAATTGAATATAAAACCAGCTGTGGTCCTGTATATGTGAGGACCCCTCACCTCAAACTTCTTTCTTGTGCCTTCAGAAGCATCGTGCCTGTCTAGTACGGCTGATAAATGACTGTGTTACATAATTTCACACATCAGTCTTGTCTCTTGGAATTCAAAGATTATAAGTTTAAGCAAACACTTTGCCCAGGTTTTGGGGAAAACATGCAATAAAATGCCCCCCACTGTGATAGTAATAGGATCATAATATAAACTGGAGAGAAAAATGAAACATGAGCATGTGGGGATCTCTAGAGACAGAATATGAGGCAATAATGGCTTGGCATTGATTGACATTTCCCTCTTGTTTTTAATCATAATAATATGCTTTCAAGTTAGGCATGGAAATGACTTCATGATCGTATAATGACAACTCAATAGCTGTCAGGGTGCTGTGTAGAGGATAACATCTTTATTGTTTTCTAGCATTGTATGCTGACAGAGCCTTGACTTACAATGAAAAAAGTTTCTTTCTGGGTGTGTTTGATGTACAATTAATGGTCATGGTTATTCAACGTCACGGCTGCTTTTTGTGTCACCCGGCACCTTAATTGTTTCTGATACCACACATATTTTAATGTGCTTTCTTTTAAGCTCAGCAGCTTTTAATTTTATTTTTATTTGGCAGCAATAAATTTCAGTTAAGACTTTGGACAAAAAAGATGTTATATTGTAGATCATTGGTAGAGGAAAAAACATATCCATGCTGTAAAGCAGTCTTAACAGGGTAATCCAACTGACTGCTCTTTGATCAAGTCCTATTCACACATATCAAAAAGCAGCTCTCCATTCAATACAATGCTGCAGATAGACAGGCTCTAAATTTGCATATTACCTTTTCTTGCTGACAGCCAGTTACAGAGAGACACTATTTGTTGTTCCTTTTCATTCTGTGGTCTAGTTTTTGAAACTATCAGCCAAGGTGAGAATGCATATTCATGACTGGGCTATGTGCAGCCCATTAGTGGTGCGTGTAGGTGGACTCAGGCTCATAAACAACTAGTGCCATTAAAGAGTGTATCAATGCCCCTGACTCTGTTGCCAGTACCTGGACTCTCCTCAGTCAGTAATTACAGGGAGGGTTTTGATTAGAATGCCACAGGGAAATGAAAGGCTTCTTTTCTGTGTTATAGAGAACAGGCACCCATATGGATCTTGACCAGGAGAAATGAAGCTGCCATGCATTTAAAGCAGTAATTTATTTTTAAAAACAGTATGGTGCCACATCAGAGTATAAGATTTCTGCTTTTACATAGAAAAAAAAAAAAAAAAAAAGATAGCTTACTGCAGCAAAGGTGATATGAAAGTTTGAAATGTGTTTCACAGTTAGAATGACCCAATTACAAACTTTTATATAGAACATTTTTGTTAACTCAGTTATTCTTATGGCTCAAAAACAGCTCTCCGTTGCATTCTTGACCCTCATGTTCGGGGTCATTAACCTTAACGCTTGAAGTCACATCTCAATCGACAAAGGTACATAAGGATAAAATATTGACAATACTAAGGACTATTGGCTCATTAAGGACCTATCCTCGCTAATAAGCCGGAAAGAGTTCAATGCAATATTAATGGTATAGGATTTCTCACAGCCACCATTTCCAGAGACCATTCATTGAGGTCTCCTAATTATTGATGGGCCAAATTACAAGGAAGACTTCATTACATCTCCTAGTGAATGAAGAATTCATGAAAGCTTGGAGAGCACAGTGCATGCTAATGAAAAACTGCAATAAAGACTCTTCAATACGTGTATTATCTATTTGTGTGTCATGTACTCCGACTACCAGCTTAAGTATTAAGTGTGTCTGTTGAAGACTCTGTTTGTTTCTCAAAGTGAAATGTTCAAACTCACAAATTACAATTACATGGTATTTACTCAAAAGTTGATTGAATTGAATGAGTTTTGGTTCATTTAAAGATCATGAAGCTGTTTTTGTTGGTATAGTAATACAAATTAGAGTCAACCAGCGAGGAATTAGATAAGATGTTTTTATACTGCAATTAATTTTACCAGCAGCAATGTTGATAATTACTTGTAAATCATATAACTACATTAATTAGAATTACTTAGGCCATTACCAATCATTTCAAGTAACTCCCTAGCAGCTGTAGGTCAGGACAGTGAAACATAATATCTATTTGGCATTTAAGGCTACATTTAGTGGGTGTGTTCTGTTGCCCATATAGTCATGGCAAGCAAGAAGTGATTTAATGTTTTCACTAAACTACAACATTATCACTTTTCAGATGTTGTCAAGCCTCAAACCGGCTATAATCGATATTTTCTTTATTATCAAATTACCATGTTTGATGTTAAAGAGAGTTGTCACCTGACTCTTGAGATTGGAAATATGAAACACAATGATGGACAGTGGACACAAATATGACCCGAGTGAACGGCAATGTTGCTCCATATCTGTTGAATGCATAAATTAGCAACTGCTGGCTGTTTAGTTCACATAATGATAATATGAGTGTTGTTGTGTTTACAGCTTGTTTCTGCTGTTGAAGTGGCCAAAGAATATATTGCAGGATTAATCATACTTCAGTTGCCAGATATTTAAGGAATGACCAAATGTAAATTGTTACAAAGTGAAAGCTAGCGGGAAAAAAAAAACCCCATGTGGTATTATTATGCCCCCCAAAACATCATTTTTTCCTAATGAAAATTGGCTGCATGTCAAACAAAATAAAAGATTTGAATTGTTTATTGTTAGTTGGATTTTGGGTGAGTAAGATTATGTGTACACTAACCCACATAGGTGAAATGTACCTTCCATAGCCGACAGGAACAGATTATATTATGCCTGTTTTACTTTGATGACTACCACTCATGTCTAGGCTGTCCAATGTGAATTGCTGGCAATCCACCACAGCTATTATCAACAGTTCACAGTTAGACACTCTGAAGGGACCTGTATTGTTTTGTTCAGCTGCAAAACATGTTTGTTTAGCCACCTTAATTAAAAAGCTTGTCAGTAGTGCACAAACAGTCTTAGAGAGCTCTCAGTATTCAATTTAAAACAAATTTCTCTCTGCACTTAATGGCGGCGTGTCATAGAAATATGGCAGGTGTTGACAGGACAATACTAATCAGGGAAGAGAAGGAAATGCAAGAAATGCGGAGTTCAAACGAAGATGGAAATGAAGAGGAGAGAGTAGAAATGAGGTAGTAGTGATTAGGTGACGGAGTTCTCTGTTGTAGCCCTCTACTTGTCTCTGCCTATCCGAATGCTCTCAAAGTGAAAAAGAAACATAACTCCCCTTCCTCTCTTTTTTCCCCACTTCTGTGTCTCTTTTGTGAGATATCTGAGCGGTGCTCTGTGATCACACTTGCGGCACTGTCCACAGTAGTAACACATACATCTGTCTCTCATTAAAATCTGGATTGTGAGTGAGAGTACACTGACCCTCACATATGTGACTATTTTCGCATCTTTGTTAGAACAACATCCTGTTAGTCATATGCTTTTATGAACGTCTTTCTCTCCCTCTCTCTCTCCCTTTCAGTTTCACCATACCTCAGCCTTTTGTGGTGGCTTTTGTTCTCACTCACCGCTCCCACCTTGAATTCTGAATCTCTCACAGATACAATGTAGAATCAACAGTCCCTTCGTCTCCGCTCTCTTTCCGCTCCCTTTTATTCAGGGGCGATGAATGGTAAGAAAAATGCTGTGAGACAATTAGACAAGGCCACATGATGCTGTAATGGCTGATCCCACTCCCCCACAGCAACACGGACATTGATGTTCCTCCCAGACGCTTGGCACATATAGAATAACAAAGGAGCTGACTGACATGCACCCACACATGCGTTTTGGGCATGCCGTCGCTTGTGACTGTTGCGATTTCAAAAGGCATTATGACAACTGAGCGGTTCACACGGACAGCTAACTTCAGAGGGGTGAGGGTAACATCACATGCTGAGGCTGCATGTAGGGAGCTGCCGCAATGTACAGATCTGAACTGGGTGGCTCCCTTGGCTAGATGGAGGGCATCATGTTCCCTTGAGGCAATAATCCACTTTTTTTTATCAATTGAACCCACAATTCTTTCTGATTTGCTGCTTCTCTGTTGTCAGCCTCTGTTGTCCCAACTTGTGCTTCCTTTTTTCTCGCTTCAGTCAGTCATTTCTTTATTTCCTCTTCAAGTTATTTTGTTGGGTGCAAGGATGAAAAATGAGTTTCTTTCATTCAAAACAAGAAAAGATTCTCTTCCTACCCAAGTAACAAATCGAGGGCATTCTGCAAGTGGGCATCGTGTATACACTTTCTCAGCCTGCAGTATCAGACGATCCTCATGTGAACTGTACATTATTAGCTGGCCATATCCAGGGAAAAATATTGGATCCTTTGTTCTCCCTCTCTGTCAAGCCAAACCCTGCAAGGTGTTTTGTGCAAGTGTGAAGAGGTTTACATGGATTACTTATAGGACAACTCCATTTGTATTCCTGCTTTCATACTTTGGAGCTATAGTCTGATTAATGGCTGAAGACAGCCCCTCCACACATACACTATGTGTAAATATGATCTGCCTTGTGGCGCCTTTGTGTGGTCCAAGAATGGAGGGAAGGATATAGGTTGCCTCTAGTGTATTGTGCATTCAGTGTGTTGATCAGTGTGTTTTTTATTATTACAGATGTTGATTTGCTGTACAAAGAGAGCACTCTGTCAGAAAAGCATATTGTCAATTTTGAGTACTATGTACAGATATTACTATAAACCTCAGAGCGCTCAGAGCTGCTTAGGGTATTTTAAAATGTAGAACATGTGCTGTTGCAACATCCTCAGAAAAAGACTTGATAAATGGCGTCTTGTATCACTAAAAGCAAGAGAAGTCAAGAAAGTGTTTATCAGTGATAAAACAACAGCAAAAAACAATGGAAAAAACAAAACCTGCATAAGAATGTGTCTGTAAATCCTACATGTGCACATACAATGATGAGTCTATGATTCAACTGTCGCTCAGATCAAAGCACGAATACTTGAGGCATATCGTTATTGCACACAGGCACATTTACATCACTGCTGGCTGTGTTTCTCTCTGCTTTTTTGAAGACAAAAATGTTATTACAACAGATCTAAAGACGGCATGGCAACACACAAAGCTATATACCCTTAAGAAAACCTATGCCTGTTCTGTATCAGAAGGTGTGATCACCAAGTAAATTCCTCATTGTTCAAATGCATCTGGTAGACACATGTCTACTTGCGTAACCACATTGCTGTCTAGGACAATTTCCCTCTATGAAAATTTCCTCAACAGTTGACACCATTATCAGTCCGTCTTGCTATAGCAGAAGCCGGTGGATCAGGTGGTCAAGGAACAAGTGTGTATGTTAACACTCAGAGCTGTCAAGACTTGCAATTTCACCCTCTTCTCTCTCCTCAGAGAGAATTATACCTAGTCCTCAGCACTCACTGCTGAATTTCAGTGTCTTCTCTTGTAAGACGTGATTTACATGACAGTATGTGGGATTATAATGCACAGAACTGTCATCAGGAGAGCCATTTATAGTTGTGGCTACAGGCAGAGCGTATATGAGTGGTCAGAATTTCTATAACATACTAGCGTAGAATCCCAGAAAGGATATTTTATTTCATGTTTTGTGCTTGTACAACAGGGGTTCTCATAAAGAAAATCAAGTCAAAGCTTTATTCCTGGGGCTTTTTTCTCAATTTCCTCACGTCATGTAATTTTGTCAATGCAATAGATGGAACATCCTGTACTTCTCTGTTGTGATGCTAAAGATTATACTTAGTTTTTTTTGGCATAACTCTCTCATGTACTGTATGGTAAATTAAAAACATTTAAATGTAGTTTGTAACTAACGTCATACAATAGGCCAAACGACCAAACATGGTTGATTATAGCACCGCATTTCCTTTCCATCCTGCCAATGTTTAAAAAGAAGTGGCATGTTTCATTGGTAGATGTGCCAGAGGTGTTAAAAATAGGTATTTGGTAGCTTGTCAGGATGACAAGCATTGAAGCCAGGACTTAACAACAGTGCCTGACAATGGAACCATTTCAGAGTTTTCAATTATACATTATTTAGGCTCTGTAGTGGAAGCAAGTCTTGCTTGAACGACATATTGAGAACCCCACCTGGCAGCAAAATGAGAAAGCCAACATGATTTGCATTCTGTGGCAGGGCTGTTAACTTGTCATCAGCAGCACTTGACAATTGAATGAAAATAAACATCTACAACCTGCACTCTGTGGAGTTAAAACCAATTTAAGTTGGGTGTCTGAAGAGGTTTTTGAAGCATCCATTATTGCCTTGTTCT
This sequence comes from Seriola dumerili, assembly GCF_002260705.1. Lineage (NCBI taxonomy): Eukaryota > Metazoa > Chordata > Actinopteri > Carangiformes > Carangidae > Seriola > Seriola dumerili. The sequence goes on from NW_019174481.1 coordinate 6,192,684, forward strand.
CTAGTTTTTTTTTTCTTTTCTTTTTCACATCTAGAGTATGATTCTCAGTTAATTCATTATTCACTTTCACCCTGCACAGTTGTTTACAAACACCGGCAAGAGATACTCCCATCATGACAGTTTTGTATTGGACACTGTGATGATGCTAAAATCAGCCGTGTCAGAAGTAGTTGGAAAAAAAAAACAGAAGAAGGGCCTCCTGTATATCCAAGAAAACTGTTACGTCTAAAACTGTCATAATGCAGAACGTGTGCACATGCTATCAATAACCCAGCTGACTGTTTTCCTGTGATGGTGTGTGTACTGTAGGCATTATAGGTGAAATTATGAAGACATTTCCCAGTTATAAAATGTTGACCAAGGATTTATTTTCCTTGGCAAATGCAAAAGGAATAAAACCACTTACAAGGGCATCATCAGTCTGCATATTTAAAAAAAAAAAAAAAAAAGAAAAAAAAGAATGTTGTCCCATACAGCTACACATAGACTGCCAGTGGCAGATGCTTCAACTAAGTACACACATCCACTTTAAATATCACTTTGAGCACAGACAGGGCAGGAACTGAAAGTCTGTTCACTAATTCATCGGCAGTCTTTGTGTTGACAAGACATCAGCCTGATATCTGCAGACAGCTGCTAGCTAGCATTAGCTCACCGACAGGAACAGACTGAATAAAGCAGAAACAACACCGTCAGTCGACTTCACAACTCATAGCCAGAAACAATATCTCTGAAACCAAGAGCTCAGATCAGTGTGCAGAGTTTTTTCAGTCTATCCCTCTCGTAGATGTGCTGTCTAAATCCACGACAAGATAGACTCGACGTGGCTCTTATAGTCAGCTATAATGTATGTATGGATCATCTATTGACTATAACGTAAAATAACCCTATTGTGCATGTTTTAAAATGATTGATTGATTGATTGATTGTTTACTTGAGTGTCGTGCACCTGTCTGATGCCCAGCAGACACGGGCTTACAAGACACTTAACAATTACATTGATGGTTACAAAAGTACAAATCAAATCATGCAACTGTTTTATTGGATAGAGTGTGTACAGTGTCTCAGATGCCAAGCATCTTTAATTTGAAAGTAATCTCTAAGCTTTGGATTCTTACAAATTTCCTGTTTCCATTCTTCTTCATAAACCTTTATTATTTTTTGTTTAACTGTATTTATATCATACTGCAAGTTATTCTTGAAAATGAAATCAGCATTGATCAGCAGTGGAAAATGCTGTTGCAACCTCTCGGGTCCATGGATAATTGTGTGCACGATCCAAGAAAGATCTTTTTGCTCAGTCTTTCCTCTGGCAACTGAACATGGAAGGTTCCACAACCTCACCAGTTCACCTCTCTGCTTTACAAAATAGGGCTCACATCCCACATCGCCTTCAGTAGCTCGCTTAGCATTGAATTTATGCACCCCAAGAAAGCATCTCATGACTCGATTCTGAATAGCACTATTGTCAGGGGAATCCTCAAAACCCTACAATCCTGCAGCATATAATACAACTGAGCCTACCACTGAATTATAAAGTTTTGTGAAGATTGAAAAACTAAGGTCAGGTAACAATTTCATTTCATTCATCACTGATCCAGCTGATTCTGCCAAGACTTTAATTCCCTCTGTAAAATTAATATGTTCATTGAAGATGAAACCGAGACATTAATTAGAAGTAATAATTTAATAAATTAGGTAGCCACTGCTTAGTCTCATCTGCAATTTTAGCACTGAATACATTACTTACTACGTTAGTAAGACATATGCATGAGAGGAACACAACACTGAGCTGTGCAGGAGCTGCCAGTCGCTCAGCGGGTTTCAATACAAGGTAACATGAAAGAGAAGTACTATCCAGTGGGAATCAGTGCTTACTTTAGCAACCCAGGCTAACTAGCGTCCTATTTCAGAGTGAAAGCTAGTTAGATTTCTCAGTGGAATACAAACTTAACAGCACAGCGGTTCCTCCCAAACTCAGAAGACTATGCAGGTTTGTTAAAAAAAAAAAAAAAGGGGGGGGGGGGTCAAACATTAACATTCACTGGTTTTGCAAGGCTATGACATATTCCAGTCAGTCATGCACCACAGAAGTTGACAGTACATCAGCTAGCAATGCCGGGTATCAAATGTCAGTCCACAGCTGCCATGGGAAATATCCACATAGCAGCTTTTGTTTTTGATGCTGTTTCCACAAATATGTCCAAAGAAGAGTTTTCCCTTTTGAAACTGGAAAAGTATGCACAATAACTACAGCATCATCATAATTTATATTTCCTTGCAGAAAATGTGAGAAGAATTAAAATATAAATTTGACTTAAAAAAAAAATCTTCATCCAAGGTTTTTGGGACAGACATCTGCAAAACAGAAAAAGAACAAGGAACAAACAGTCTTTTAACAAGGCTTTTTGAATAATAATATAGCTGAGCCATTAACAAGTGTGTGTGAACAGTTTATCAGGATGTTTTTTGTACCCTGTAGTCTAAACATCAAAAGGCTTGATGTGTGCAGATAGTAGAGGTGCTGGAAAGAGATTCAAGGAGACCGGCATCTGGCTGGTCAGCTCAGTGTTCCACACTCCAGGCTGACTCCTCCAGCTTTTGAAGTCAGTCTCTAAGTCACCTGGGGATACATTCTTGAAAGAGATAGAGCCGTTGATAAGCAGTTTTTTTTTTTTCTAACTCCACATCTACAGAACTCCACGACACGCACTGGGGTAAGAATGATAAAAATCTCTCCTGACCATTCAGACAGACAGATTGCATGTGAGGCAGGCATAAGCTCATGTAATAGGCACAGGATCTAACAACAGTATTAGATGTGGTTGGATTGACAAGAATACTATGCTTTTGTGTAAACTGAACTTTTCAGAGCTCTTCACTTTCTCATTCAGGGTTTAGGTGGAGCTCATTTACTCTGGGGGTGAGACTGATATAGAAGTAAACAACGCATTTTTATTCACAAACACACATCTGTAGAGATGCACATGAGTCCTTGCCCCCCACTGCGTACCTGCATAGCTCAGATGTAGGCTACAAACATCCTCAGAAGCTGCCTGTGATCTATACATAGAAGTGAGGCAAACGGCAAAGGCTAACTTTGATGGAGCATTTTTTTTTTTTTCAAGCCGAACAAGTATACCGACATATACAGGCACAAAAAAAAAGAACAGCATTGTGTTGAGAAAGTAAAGTTAGATTGAAGATAAATGTCACTCAACCTGACAAATCAGCCTTTACAGACCAGAGTGGGGGTGGTGCGAGGGGGTTATATTTTTTCTCCACGTTTTATGTAAAGAAAACAGAACATGATGCTTAAAGGCTATATATGCAAAATAGTCAACGAATCAAAAATAACCATTTCCAGCTGCATATTCAGAACTGCATATACAAACAGCGCACGTGTGTCTGTGTGTCTCTTTGCATAACATGTGTTGGTATGAATCGCAAACAGCAGAGCTTTGTGCGTCAGACTGTAGACATATCCCTCTGTTTGCACTTCTGCTCTCCAGTACTCCAGTGAGGGCCAATGAAAACTCAGATGACCTCAAACATGAACAACCTCACAGCATAGCTCAGTAAGTTCACAGTGTAAAAGTTCATGTTTTATTGAAGAAGAGAAATACCTCTGGGTTGTGTTTCTACGGGGGCCCTGATGGTCAAAATATATTTCAACATGTATTTCCCTGCCTGGACCGATCACATAGTCATTTGTTTGATTTTATTGCTAACCTTCTCCCCTAACACGACTCCTGCAAAGTCATACAACAGCTGGCATCAAGCCTTCAAAAAAACATGTGTGTTATTACAATGTAACATCAGACAGATTGTGTAACTTTGCACCAATAGGCCATAAAACCTGCACACTGGTTTTAGTTTTGGGTTTGATTTCTTTAGATTGATTCATTTTACTGCACTAGGTAAGAGTAATAATCCATTTTATCTGACTCTGATGATGACTTGATACGCTGGATGTTCTTTTTTATTAAACAAGCATCAGAAAGAGTTTTTTTTTTTTTTAAATGCTTAAAAACGTAATGAAAAGCTACAGCAGCTTTTCAATTATAAAGAATCAAATTAAGAAAAAAAAAGATCATTGTTATTTTACTCAGTGTGCTTTCTGTTGAATAGTATTCTGCGCAAAGTATACACAGCTACAACTTATAGCAGTGTATCAACATTTGCAGACAGACGCACATAGATAAAGACAGACTTGAAGAACACACACATACACACACGGATGATAACACACCTGCTGTTATCATCAGAATGTCTATGATGGTTATAGGATGAGCACAAGCGTATTTACCCATCTCATTCATCTTGCGCAGGCCTATCTATCTGGCAGGGCTGTGCAGACACACATATCTCCCTATCCAGGGAACAGATGCAAGAGATCTGTTTAGCTTTGCTGTGCTATTATCTCTTGTTCCTTCCTTTTCCCCTCCTGCATGCATCCTAGATTTATTTTCCTCTCCTATTTGCTTTGTTTTCTCTGTTATTCCCTTGCTTTTAGGTCCCAGTCTGTTATATACTCATCCTTACTCCACTGTTCGCTCCGCTCAGTTTAGACAGGTCATTACATTAACTCTCCTCTCCTCTCCTCCATTCAGTATTCAGTCCATTTTGTGGCCTCTTTTGTTGTCTGCCCCTCATTTTTGTTCTAGTTTTTCCCCTTCTCCTACACTGTGGTGTATCCTCTCGTCTCCTTACCTCTCCTCCTTTCCTCTGAGGCTGTTAGAGTCTTATTTTGTTCTAGGAAATCCAGTCCTGGCCCATCTGCATGATTATGCGCAGCACCACTGATTGGTTCCAGGGAAATCATTCCAGTGGAACATGATGTCCTGGATTGAAATAGCCCATAGTAACAAAATAACTCACACTTCCTCTCCAATTTCAAAGTTGCAAACTTTATATCCACTCATTTCAAGTCTGGTCAGACACCCAAGTCAGTCCTTAAGTGATTAGATTAATATTTTTCCTATATTATGGATTACGGTAATTGACAACTCAATACTTTTATTTTAAGGCCCGGCGCTTTGGGGATCAAATTCTTCATTAAATCAGAAAGGATCTGACAAGGTAATTTGATGCATCTGCTATTAGGTGACAGTTTCATTAACCAGTTTTCTTTTTCCCTGACACCTGGATTATCAAAGTCTATAGTCTGGCAGACTACCTCTTAACACTGATTCCTTTCTTTATCATATAAAATTGATTGAGCTATTGCTGCCTTCTGTGATAAAAAAAAAAAAAAAAAGTCAAGTTCAATTTTTTTTCCTATTTGTTATGCTGGTGAAGGTTTTTATGCTGGTGACAAACCATCTCAAGTTGTCAAAGAGCTGTGTGAAGAAATATCAAGAGGGGGGAAGTCTGACAAGGATAAAATATTGGGAGGACATTTTTCACTATAGTTTTGTGTTATTTATGATACAGGTCGATACAAACTGGTTCTTTTTGGTTTCTTTGCTCTGATTCTGCCTTTCAAAGAACAAGAAACTGTTTATATTGAATAATTGGTAATCCACTTGACCGCCTGCTTTTGAACAGTGGCTGAATGAGAAAAAAACACTATGAATACAACTGTTGTTGTTCTGGTCAAAATTTCAACATATCTGCATTTCACTTTTTTTTTCTGTAACTAGTGTCAAATTCAATTTTTACCGCTGTCCTTGTTTTTTCTTGTTTTTGTTTGTTAGGCAGTTTATATAGTTGTAAATTTTAAACTTTGATGGATTTCTGGCATGGGAAAAAGGGGGGACACTTGAATTGCAGGCGTGAGACTCCCTATATTCTTGTCAGTATGTGGAACCACTTATGAGCCCTCTGAATACAGAAGATTACGTCCAAATAAGTAGAACTGACATGGCAGAGACAAGTTCAGTAATCGCTATTCAAATTAGAACAAATCTACCTCTGCAGTAACACGTCTAACTCCAGAGTGAACTGCTGAAATCCGGTAAAAGAAAGACAAGAACTAAGAGAATCATACTTGTCCAGATGTTGCCTGGATTAGTGAAGTTCTTGTCAAAGGGAACCAGGATCAGCTGGAATGTTACTTTAACTGCAAAAAGAGGTGATACACCGTTTGAAATCCATGAATGCTCAGTAGACCAGCATCCACACTCTCTGAGAAATATCTACTGTAGCTACCCAAAGTTAAACCAAGGTAAAGACAACTCTGTTATCACAACTGAAGACTGATGAAATGCTTCAGTAAGATTCAATACATCAGTGTACAGCAGGGACGAAATACAGAGAAACAGTTTTTTTGTGGAAGGCTATAACAGCAAGTTTCTGAACGTGCCTAAGGCAAAAACAATGTTCATCCTCCGAGCATACAGCACAACTTCAGACGTGTGCACCCTCAGCTGCACATATAAGGTCAGCGCAGAATGGACATGTGGTCAAAAAAAAAAAAAAAACCCAAAGAGACTTGCCTCGTATACAAGTATGATACATATACTATACACACACATATTCCCCTATTTCAACCCCACGTCTGCCACGTGAAGTAATTGGCCTGACTCGGAGGGAAATCTCCTATCTGAGCGGTGGTCTTGGGTTGCAGATTGCCATAGGTTGCTTTCTCAGAGGACCTGACCCAGCAAGACTCCAGCTTATCTACTGCCTGATAGAAGGTTCTGCAGCTTACACCATAATTAAGACAGGCTTCACACACACACACACACACACACACACACACACACACACAAATAAAAAGTAACTCATACACATTTTTAAAGCATTTTTATAAACTTTGGCACACATTCATATTTGTGTGTATTCATTGACACACGCACGCACGCACGCATGCACGCACGCACACACACACACACACACACACAAACACAAGCACTGGACCTTGAGAGTTGTTGGTTCTCTTATCCTCAACATCGCCCACTCAGGGGTAGCCTTGGATAGTCCATTTGATGTCCAACACTCGGCAAGATTAAAAACAATCAACAACAATAACAGCAGAAGCCACAACAACAGCTCCAGCATATGGCTATTAAATCTAAAAGGCGTTCATGCATCAAAAGGAAAACTAGATTTTGATCATTATTATCAACACTATGGGGCTGCTTCAGGGGCTCATTTTAGCAAATATCATTTCCTATAGACAACAGATTGGGCCAAGTGATGGGTTGAGAGTGGAATGAGCAAATATGCTAATGCAATGACAGAATGTAATGCAGTTCCATGCACAGATAAATAAACATAGAGAGGAGGAAATAAGTACTGCTAATGGTTTGCAATGTTGCAGAACAAAACAAAGATAAGGTTGAGTTCAAGCCTGAGAAAACTGTCAAGTTAGTCGACACCCACCGTGTCATGTTTGGCAAATTATCCTGGTAATATAGAGCTCCACAAATGCATGAGATTAAAGCTTCCCATTCTGACTGTATCTGAGGGCAGGCCTCTACTCTGCTGAACAATGCAGCCTATTATAATTTATGAGTCTGGGACCCGGCTGCATGCCTTTCGGTTCGCATTTCATGTGATACTAAACCTCTTGTGTTGCTGGCCTGGAGGCTACGACAAAATCCTGGCGACCAAGTCTCCATGTCAACATGAGAAACACTGCTCTTGTCGATATGTAAAGCAAGCAAATCCCATTCAAGGAGTAGAGTAAAAATGCTTTGAGTTCAGTTTGAAAATGGATATAGTCGACAATGCCTGTGTTCAGACCAAGGAATAACATCATGCCGTATATCAAGATGGCTGCTACTAACATGAAAACACCCCAGCAATGTCTTTTCCTGGATATACTATCCCATATTGTGCCCTTTATATAAGCCCACCTCTCCCTGGTGTAATAAGTGACATGTCAGAGGTCAGCCCTTGAGTTATGATTATTGTGACCACAGGGGAGTGCGGAATGTAGGATTTGGGGTTCTAGGCATGTCTCACTCACCCTTCAGCTGTCACAGATCTCCTCCAGTGGCCAGGCCTCCGCTGACTGACAGGTGTAAGTAATGACTTCAGTTCAGAGGTCATGAGTCAACATAAGCACACAGGCCGAGCACAGCTGCATGCAACCTTTGATACACAGTCCTAGCCTCCCAGAGGACTCAGCCATTTAATGAAAACTCCGCAGATCTAGTGCCTGTGAACAAAAGATGCTAATTAATAATAACAGATTTCCTTTATGAATAAGCCATTGATATTTTTTAAAGGATTTTGCTGCACCTCTATTCATTTTAATCAGTGCATTTGATGAGTACCATATTATTTGGGTTCTCTTTATTAAAAAAGATACATATACATATATCAATGCACTGATTAGAATTAATAGAAGTGCGTTTGATGAGTGTACTATTTAATGTATATATTAAAATCATTAATTTATCAAGTGGATTCACTTCCGATCTGCACTTAATGAATTTAGGAAAATAATGAATCTTTCTTTAGCTTTTTATCATCTCGTGTGTGCTGTTCACCTGTGCTGCACCACACGAGGAGAGCGGGACTCTTGGAAACAAGATGGAGGAAGAATGTGGTGGATAGAGGAGGGAGCAGTGCTCATTATGGCACAGCGCATTCCACAGAGTGAGAGATCAGCCTGGAGGCCCTCGGCAGCTGACAGCAGCTGCATTTCCCATCCTTATGAGGATAGTGGTGGTGGTGGTGGAGATGGTAAGTGGAGAGGACAGTAGTGAGGAAGGCAGGGTTGGGTATGGGATGGAGACGTCCGGAGGGACTTTGTTATCATTTGGTATTCCTCCTCTCCTTTCATCACTTTAGATAATGCCTCACATGTGGGTGTAGGGGGAATAGGGAGGTATCGAGGGGAAGGGCTGGGTGCTGGGGAGAGGAGGGATCTTGTTCTAGGTAGACTCAATTTTTGAATTGTATTGAAGTTTTGAAGGCATCACCCCCTTTCTCGCTCCCTCGGCATGTTCCTCAAGGCTTTTTGATCTTTGGCTTGCGACAAACACTCGTACCACAGGCATCTGATTTGGAACAATTAGAGGTTTCACTCTTGATAACGGAATCCGTGAATATACACCAGCAATGGGGAGAATAAAAACCTGTAATAAATGAAAAAGAGAGGAATAGAGTCATCTGAAACAGCATACATTTTTCAGCTGGTGTGCTGCCATCACAAGATGGTCTCTAGTTTTTACATTCTTTTCACTATGATCCGCCCTGTTTCTTTGGCATAAGTGACTGGAGGAAGGTGCAGGGCAAGGAAAGGCCAATATGAGCCTGTCAGAGAGAGAGAGAGCAACTGAGAGAGGGCATTCAGATGGCTGCCTGTCTATAGCAATTACACTAACCAAGACTGTGTGTCTGTTTTGGCTGTTAGCGTGTGCTGAGGCTGTTGTGTCCCTCTCCACTGTCTTTAACAACCGATCGACTCTCCCCTGAGAGCCACTTAGTCTGTCCTCCATCCAGCCTCTTGAGTTACAGCTTACCCACACACATGCTCCCATCAGAGGAGTCGCCATCTGGGCACACAAAGACACACAAACCTCACACACGGATGCGGGCTACCAAACACACATGGAAACACTCAAAAACTGATACTTTTAAGTACATCCATGAACACAGCAACAACACTCTATTGACCCTACAGGGTCAGAGACAGCTTCCTAGGGTCCTGCATATAACCTCGTCACAATAATCATAGCAGGCGGCAGATTTTCGTGGCATCCGTTAAATGAAGTGGGTAAAATGACGGGGTTGTTTTCCATCATACACCCGTAGTTCCTTGCCTCACAAAATACTGTTGGTGGACAACGTTAGGACGTTGGATGAGATATCTGCCTGTCTGAGTCATTATCAAACTATCAGGGAATCATTTCACTTGTAAAAGATATGAATACGGGACATTTTTCCTGGGAAGTCTTCTTACTGTTGAGCGTTGTTATTTCTGTGCATTTTACATACTTTGATCACCACAAACCAATTTTCACTCACTCGTATTATCTTTGTTCTTGCTGCAGAAATCTCAGAGATGGATATCTGAAACAAGTCTGTCTGTGTCTAGATATCACAGAGGTAAATGAGAGAATTCTTTTTTGTTCGTTGTTTTTTTATGATTTGTTATTTGTGTCAGCTGAGCATTTGAATCAGTACTGATTATTTCATATTAATACATCCACTAAGCAACATTCTGTAGTGCTTTGGGGTAGGCGTGCAGGGAGGCCCTCTTGGCGTGAGACTCATGGTGGCATTGTATCCGTTTTCCTACATTTTACTGCTTTGTTTTCCATATAGGTTTAAGTTTAATTTGAGTTGGACTGATCTCATTGCAGAAACACTGTCTGTTTTTTTATGCTTTTAATTGATAGTTGAAAGTAGAGAGATGACATGAAATGAGGAGAGAGAGAGAGAGAGATGGAGGATGACGAGCATTAAATACCAGGACATTGCTCTTAGTGCCCACAGTATAGGTCATCAGGACACTCCAAGTGTTTGCAGTGTTGATAGTCAGCCTGTTGCTACCAGTGAAATCACAGTTTAACATGTGATTTTTTTCTCTGACAGAACCATCTAGCCACAATACCACCAGCACTGGTGAGAAGGACCTTTGTGTTTAACTGACACATGTAATTTTTATTGCGTATTTTAGCCAATCAGAACAGGGGATCTATAGACAAGTATGCATTTTATACGTTCTTTAGTCAGTATGCCCACACTAGTGAATCATAAAGCTGAATGTGTTGTATATTCCCCATGGAGCTCTGCGGCAGCCAGTTAACAGCGTCACATAAAGTGTGACTGTGCAGTGTATCCCTCTTCACCAAGTATGAATACCATAATACCGACTGAAGTGCATCTATGCAACGTAGCTCTCAGTGCTATGAGCATCTGTTCAGATGGCAGGTGCTGGTTAAGAGCAGTAATGACTGCCATTAACCAATGTTTCACCGCTCTACATAATCCTGGTTCACATGCATCACGACCGTGCAGTGCTGGTGCATAAGAAGATATTCTGAGAAGTCATCGTAAGAGTGGAGAAAAAGGGATGTACTGTATTTTTTATGATGAGCCGAGGAGGGTTTTAATTAATCATCTGCAGTCATGATGATACAGGTATGTACTGTATAGCAGAAGTGGGGGTAAAGTCTATCTGTCCTCCTTGACACAAAAGTCTGAAGGCGAACTTAGAGGGAAATTTACATATCTTTATCCCAACACCCTCATTAGACAGAGGTCAGCGTTGTCTGTTATCATCTTCTCTCTTGCGTCACCCCGTGAGGACAGTCAGGTTCAAGGGGATCGTGGAGTTTTCCACATAAGAAAGACACAGTTTACCTTCTGCACTTATACCCAGAGCAAAGACATCAGAAGGCCTTTCAATAATACAACAATATAGCAAGGTTTCCACTTCCATTTTGAGGGTTAGATGTGATAAAACACTGCGACATGTCTCTTTACACATCAGGGAAGGAGACAAGGAGAGGAAAGGCTTGTAGCTTCTGGCATGGCATGCTGTGTGCACAGCTATGGCTAGAAACATGGAGGGATGTCAGCGGTTCAGATGTACTCTGGCAGCCAAGGTTATGAGTTATGAAGTTGATATTAGAGAGTAGAGAGCAACGAGTGGGAAGTGTATGACCTTCATCACTCACTATCCATTCTTTCTCCTCTTCCGCCCTGTCTCCCTCTGTTCTGCAAGCCATGAAGCAAAAGGAGCCCTTTTGTGTGAACTCTCTAATTAGGAAGACCTTGACGTGCGGATCTCATCCATTGTTCCTCTTCATTTTGGTGGGAAAATATTTCATTGATTTTTGCAGCAATCGAAGGCGGGCGGAGCTGAGAGGGGCTCTGTGTGGGATTAGGCTCTGCGGGGGGTTTCTGGGACAGGTGGGGAGCTTGTGAGGAGGAGTGCGTGTGTGTGTGTGTGAAAGGCGGGTAATGTCTCTCCGCATAACCCCTACCCCTTCTCACCCCGTGAAAGAACCAATTATGGCTGTGATCCTCGAGCCATCATAACTCACCTCTTCCTCCGGCTCCCACTGTTCGCTCCATACCTGCTGCACAACTACACATTGTCTTTCTTCACACATTGTTATGATAAACCTGGTTCATTTACAAACATCTGCTTTCTGCAAGATTTTTGTTTATGTTCTGTCAAGCACAAGTATGATTAAGGATGGTCCTGTTTTCATAATCAAACGTAATTCTTTTGGATAGTGAAAAGCAGACTGTTACGGGCTGACTGCTGTTGTTTTCCCAGTAGAGCGTACAGCAGTCGCCCGTTTCTGTCTCCTTCTCCCTCGCTCTCTTTCTCCTGTCACTCTAGACTGTCTTGAAATTACGTCTTATCCCTGCAGGTGCCAACATCTCTGAAATGATTATTCCTACCACACAGAAGATTGCTTTTGGTAATTATATGTATCATAATTAAATTTGATGAACTCCTCTGAGACATAAAATCTCATTTGACCCAGGTGCTGGATTTCTCTTCCTATACATAAAAGGAGAAATGTCTTCTACTATTAAGAGAGATACACTTTGAATCCCACAACTGACATCTTGATTAAGCAAAGCAGTATTTCCACATTTAGCAAATTCACTGAGGTCCATCAATAACTTAATTACTGAACAAGTGAATTGCAAATTCTCCATCGCTGCGGTGGAATGAATTGAGCAGGATTAGCTATGTTGTTGCGCAAAGGCCAAATTTGGCTTTTGAAGCAAGAAAAAGAAGCTGAAGGTTAATACCTGTTCAGCCAGACCACACATGGGCACATGAGTCAGAGGGCTCTACATGTGCTCTATTATAGTTTATGGAGGCAGAGCGCAGTCTTCTACTCATTTACTGTTTTACTTTTTTTTTTTCTATCAAAGTCATATGACTAGACAGCAAAGGGCAGACATCTCTTATTCTGATCTTTGTCCTCTAGGAGATTCAGCCTCACCTCTTATTTCTTCTATCTGCTATTCCTTTGTTCTCTGTCTGAATAGTATCCTTGAATTTTGCCTTGTGTGTACATGTAGCCTGTTCTATTTCCCAGTCTTCGTGGGATAGAGGTGGTTTTGCCAGACCCATAGTCTTCATGCATGTTTGGAATGTAATATTATCATTCTGTTTCTACATAGGACATTATTATTTCTGTCTCCTGTGTACATTTAGCATCTATTGCATGTCCATGTATCCTGAAAGAGGGATCCCTCCTCTTTCTCTCTTCCTGAGTTTTCCTCCTTTTTAGGGTTTGTACAGTGCACAAAGGTTCACTGAATGGCTTGATGAAAATGAAAAACAGAATTACAAACTATCAACCCAATTTAATACTTATGGGAAATTCTGTCAGCACCATGGTGCCATAATCAAAAACAACAAATGAAGGAACATCTTTTGAAGGAATTATGTTTCATCCATCCAGTATAGTCCCAGAGACTTTAAGAATCTACGCAAATGAGCACTGAAGCTACTCCGGTGGCCTGTGATTTTGCCTTTAATTTGCAGCCCACCTTTCTGCTATATCATTATTTGTAAAATTATGCACATCAGAAAACAACACAGGCCTCCACAGAGCTTGTGAACCACATTCAGAGGTCTCCTCAAGCAGTTTGTGCTTCTGGCTTTTGCTAGGCCCCCAAGATCACTGTAAATATGCAGACAGCTTACTGAGGCCCTGCAGCCAGCAAGAGCTGAGATTAGATTTAGGCCTCAGACAATCTCACGAGGGGAGTCACTGGGGATTGACACAACTCTAGTCTTGGTATTTTCTCCGTGTTTTGCTAAATAAATATTTTAGAAATGCTTACACACACACACACACACACAGGTACTTTAAGGACACATAAATAGAGCTATGACAAGGGTTTGAGAAATGCCTACTTTCAGTTTTACCATTCCTCTCTCTCAGTGCCAGGACACTCTCTCTCTCTATCTCTGTGCCATCGTCTTTGTGCCATGGTCGTAAGTTCATTATGTTCCTACACTGTCCTTCACTCAGTATTCCCTCCAAGTTTTCAACTCCCACACTCTGATCTGCACCGCTGGATGGATTGCTTTTTCTCCAACTCTCTCCCCTTCTCTCAGCAGGGGTTCCCCGCTGTGCACCAATCCCTTTCTCGCAGGTGATTGCTTAGGGAATATTGATTAAGGTGAAGATTTGCTGCTGAGAAGTCACTTTTCAAACTTCCTGTGACTTTAATGTGAAATAAAATGAACCGAGTCCTCTGTCAGTGATAAACACCCTGTTACGGATGAAGTATATGTTTAAGAGAACTCTCTCTGTGCTCATGTCTGTCTTCACCTCTTTGGCTTACTGTCAGCCTCAATCTGTCTATCTCATGCGGTTGCTCTTACACACACACACACACACACACACACACACAAATCAGCTTTCACTCCTAATGTAATGTAGTTTTTCTTGTCATGAGGGCAGTATCGTCCTCCGTCTCTCTAATTACTCCAATTAAAGTGACAAACAGGCCCAATTAAGCTAAAGGCATAGGGGAAGGATACCATTAACAACATCACCATATCAATGGTCATTACATCTCTTTAACTATTAGTAGAGCCCTACAAGTGCAATAAAACCACCCATATGACCTTGACCTGTCTCTTGAGCAATAAAGACATCTCCTGTGAAACGTGGCAGTATGTGAGACGGTGTTAAACAGTGTTAAGTATTTTCTGACAAAGACGACAAGTTTGGTCTTCTTTTTGTCTTTTTCTAAAGGTAACAATAACAATCTGGAGTAATTACTGAGATCTGGGGAACTGGCAACAAAGACTGGTACAGAGCAAGAGAAAAGCATTCAGATAACCAGACAGGTTGTAAACGAGCCAGTAGGTTTATCCAGATGATGGAAACCACTATATTTGGAGGTAAAACATAAAGTAAACTGACCTCTAATGTTGGTCCTTCATTGCACAAGAAAACTCACTGCGCACTGCTGTGATACCTATCGAAGGTCAAATTTGAACAAGGTCAGCCTGTAAATTATAACAGCCAGTTTGGGTCTCACCTTCAATTTGTCCTGAGGTTTGTTTAAAATGTGTAAGATTGTTTGACTGCTTGTGTTTCTTACCAACGCTGCGTCTTTATGGCTTCATTCCCAAATCTCAGAAGTTAACAATGCTATAGAGTTGTGAAATGGAAGGAACTGCTGGTTCTAGAAATTATTTTCTATGAATTTAATTTCTGTTGAAAAGTCCCAAGAAAATGTCACTATGAATACTATGACTTTTTTATGGCTTACTATATTATGATGTTTTTATGCCTTACTAAACTATGACTATTTTTACGTTGCTGTACTATGATTTTTTTGTCCAATACTTTACTATATCTTTTTTATGACTTACTATACTATGACATTTTTATCCCTTACAGTGCTATGATGTTTTTATGCCGTACTATACTATGGATTTTTTTCCTTACTATACTATATTATGTCGATTATTACTTAGGCCTCACTAAGCTATGCAATTTTTATGACTTTTCATGCCTTACTATACTATGTCATTTTTTTACATATTAGGCCTCACTGTGCTATGTCTTTTAATGACTTTTTATGACTTTACATGCCTTACTATAATATGTCATTTTTTCATTTATTAGGCCTTACTATACTATGTCATTTTATGATTTTTCATGCCTTACTATACTATGTGTTTCTTTCACTTTTTATGCCTTACTATAATATGTTGTTTTTTCACTTTTTATGTCTTACTATACTATATGGTTTTTTTTATTTTTATGCCTTACTATACTATGTCATTTTTTTCACTTTTTATGCCTTACTATATTGTTTTTTTCACTTTTTATCCCTTACTATACTATGACGTTTTTATGACTTTTCGTGCCTTGCTATAGCGTGTCGTTTTTTCCACATTTTATGCCTTACTATACTATGAACGTTTTTATGACTTTTTCATGCCTTGCTTATAGGCGTGTCCGTTTTTTTCACATTTTAGCCTTACTATTACTTATGTCCGTTTTTTTCACTTTTTATGTCTTACTATACTATATGGTTTTTTTTGATTTTTTTATGGCTTACTATACTATGTCATTTTTTTTCACTTTTTAATGCCTTACTATAGTCATTCGTTTTATATCTTTAACTATAATTTAATTATTTTATGAATAAATGTTTGTCTTAGTTTATCGTATCTTCGGGTTCATGGGGAGCTTTATAGCAGTTTCAAGCTCATGATTGTCCGCCCGTTCAAGACCACAACTTTAACAGTCCGGGTCCCTCCAGCGCTCCAAATATTCCACTTTCGAGAACAACACTCGCACATACGCTCATGGCACGTTGTTCTAGCGAGTTTGTGATGTGTAGTTTACAAAACATGCGCTCAGAGAACATCCCAGCACTCGACTGCAGTCACCTGAATGAAATAGTGCAGCGTTTCTCGATCTTTATGTCTTTGATATATTGGATTTTTATACTCGTCACAATACATCGACTAATCGCCAAAACTTACTAGTCAGACTAACACTCAAGATATTTCACCTCCTGCAACTAAAAGTGACAATAGTTCTAAGTGACCTTTTATATGCAACTATCATACACACACTCGGGGCCTTGCTATAGTTTTTGCATGCTCAGTATCGTGATACATATGATGGAGCGCGTTCCCACTCAGAACTGTTCTAGTGATACGAGTGAGATATCCTATTGAGCTCTGCTATGACTGTGTTAAAATCCTCCACTAGTGTGTCCAAACCGACTCTATATGTCTACCGTATAAATTTATTCTTTGCATTGTTTCAATAGTGATAGACTTGCTAGATCTATTGACAATAGTGCAAGTGAAAGTCCATTTTTATCTCTGAGAACGACTACCGTGGTTGTTTTTTTTGCTTGAGGATGATTTTTTATGCCTTTGCTGAACACGGTGTTAACTATTGGACTGAGCTGACTGGCGAACCCCGGGAGCTGTAAAGTTGTGGTTCCATTGAACGCTTACTCTCTATTCATGAAGCACTCGAAAACTTGTCTTCATAAAAAGCTTGCGCCATGAAGTCCGAAGCAGGAGTATCGGGGAACTACTGAGAGACCCCCTCTGACATTGGGCACATTTTTTATCATAAAATATGGCTTAAGATGTACTTAAATTTTTTTAATGGAGCTTCTGTCTTAAGTTTACCAGTAATGGACACTTAAGGCTGACTTATACCAATACTAGAAATCGACCAATCCAGGCGTGAGGAACTACGAGAGTTATTACCTGTCTCTAGTATCAAAGCCCAGGTCAGATCATTGTTCATGCGCACACGCGTCGCCATTAAGGATAATGTTGGATCATAAAGAAAAAAAAGGTTGGACCTTCTATATATATCTTTGGTGCTGCATTCGGTGTCTGCTGGTATATTACTTTTATTATGCATCATATGATAATATTAGTCTTCTATAGTATCTATCTAGCCAGCATTACTAACTATTATAGTGTGTCTCTCTCTACTAATCATCCGAGGTCATACGGGTTATAATACTGTTACTCTATGGTAGTTCTTCTGTGATCGTATCGTTAATTATTTACTTCACTGCATCTTCTTTACGTATTAAGGCATTTTCAAATTAAAATTTGGGGTCTCAATATGTAGTGATCTATTATAATGACTTATTCTATGAGCCCTTTGCTCAAGGTCAGCGTGTCATTTTTTTCCACCTGCGACTTTTCTTGAGATTATTTATTTCATCGCGCGTTATATATAATTATCCACTATGTCGTTTTGATGACTTTTCATTTCTCTATACCAAGCGGTTTCATTTTTTAAGATTTTTTTATATTAGACTTTTCACAATTAGTGAGAAACCTCTACAAATTTCCTGTAGCTCTACCTTATGTGACGCAATAATATTAAACTTTTTTTTTATGAGTTTGAATAAACTTATGCTATTTTTGGCCATTGCACATTTTTACCTACTGCCTGAAGTGTCCTATTTATTACTCTCTCATCATTTTATGCGAATTTTCTTAGTGGCCTTAACTATATTCTGAAGCTTCACCCAAAGTTTCGTTTATTTTCCATTGGATTCGTTGGATTTATGAAGCTTTTTTGTTAGATTGTTTACTTTTCATTGATTTATGATAATTCCATACGCGCACTTTAACTTTATTAACTATAGTACCGTATATGTATTCTTTCAGCAGTTTTGTTATGCACTTAACTTATAGTTAGTTTTCTGAACATGTACTGAATGTTTGTCTTTTTCAAACAGTAATTTATTCTTAAATATTAAATCCTTAACACTAAATAACATAATAAATTTTTTACCCTCAAAGCAATAATCTATTATATGAACTCTATTCTATTAAAGTCTAAATATGAACATAATATAAATATCGTAAGTTGTACCTTTCTTAATCTTAGACATCTCCAATTCTTATGCTTTTTTATTGCCTCAACCAACTTTGAATTATCTAAGGCGGAAAATAAATCAATCTCAAAATGTGGGATGATACGTGTATTTTTTTCAAGGCTCAGGCGCCAAACTTCAACATATTATAATTACACTCTATACACTATATAAACATCACTGTAATACTTACGACATGTATATGTATATGTACGTATTGTGTCACATTTGAGAGCAACGCGGTTCCCAGTGTAAATTTAATATATAGAAGTTGTTGTGTGTTTATAGAGTGTTATTCACACTTATTTTTTTTTCTTATATGCCCACTGAAAATACAGGACTAAACACTATGATAAGCAAAAGGTATATGATTAAGTTGTCACTTATTTCAATGCTGCCTTGCTATAAATTTCTGCGCGCAGGTTTGGCTGATGCCGTATTTTCATCCAACCTTATTGAACCTTGATCATAATGTCTCCTTATTCACTATCTTATTGTATATCATGGCCTAACTGACTTACTCGGAAGATACGATTTTTTTCACTTTTTAAATGACCGTATAAATCTAAGATTATCGCTTATTGAGGTGCGCTTCTTTTTTAAGTATCTTTATTTATTTACTGTCCTACTGTATATCTGGAAAAAAGTTCGCCAGAATGTCATGGCTTAGTTGCTATCACCACCGTTTGTTTTCATGTCCAAAGCTTATAATCTTACCAAAGTAAAACATCTCTATTTGTATTGTTAACGATTCTCCACTGGAATTTTATATAAGGTTATAAGCTATCCTGCGTTTAAGCTGCCTCTCTGGATATAGGAGCTATTGTAAGCTGACTCAACGTATCTAACATTTTATGTTATCTCTTTGCTGCACTATCGCTCCTTTTTTTGACCGTTAATACAACCTGACATATGCACTTAATACGAGCGGAGTTACAGTGTGGAATACGCCATAATTTGTATGTAACGTCACATTGAGATACTACCTGAATAGTGCTTTTTTACTGTATTAGTTTTTCTTTTAAAGTTGCAGGTCTAGGTTGAGATCGCACGCTTCTATTCATTCCTTACCAAAGTTCGTTTCATTTTTTTAAATTTTTTTTTTTTATGGCCTTACTAATAGCGTATGACGTTTTTATGACTTTTCATGCCGTTGCTATAAGCGTGATCGTTGTTTTCTGACATTTTATAGACCCGTTACCGTACTAAACACTATATGGTTTTTTTTAATTCTTTATGCTCCTTACTATACGCAGCTATTGTCTCCATTTTGTGTGTTTTCATCACAGTTGTGTATTTCTGTCCGTTACGTGACTACTTACAGCAGAGTTCTCTATTGGATAATGTTATTTGTGTTTGTTTTTACACCTCGTGACACGCTGCCTTTTTTATTACCTTAACTTATTATCTCTAATTGGCGTTATGTTATGACTTTTCATGTGCTGTGGGCTGATTATAATAGTGTCGTGGTCATTGGCTTTTTCATCTCAGGCAATCGGAGCGCGCGGAGGGTATTTATTTTAGATACCAACTTTTATATCTTCGCAATCGTAGTAAAAACTCTAGTGAAGTTTCTCTGAGTGATGTGTATTGGCATGCTAGCGTGACATATTATATGCAGGCTGGTAGCTATCAATTTACTCTGATGTACTCTTTATGAAATAGAGCGTTGTAAATTCATTGAATTTTTAGAATTTTGTTAATTGTTTTGGCATCATCAGGTCTACCTATGACAATAGGATATATCGAGATCTTCGTGACCATTTGTATCACTTATTAGCTTTTTTTATTGACTCTTTTAACTCCAATATCGTTGTAATCGTTGTGAGACTGTAATTGGAGTTTATTTCGATTATATTTTCAGAATCAGCTTTTTCATTTCTTCACAACTTGAAGTTACATACGAGTATCCACACGAAACTGGTAGGCGTTGTTTAATCGAAATATTTTTGCATAATTCATATTATATGTCTCTAATGTCCATTCTAACAATGGCTCAAGCATTAATGGACGTTTAAGAATGCTATGCTAGGTGTAACGTCTCTCATGGCTGCGGCTCTCTTGTCATCAGTAGTGCGTTTCGTCGTTTGATATTCCTGTGGTACATTGTTTGCCCTTAGCTGAGGTAATTGTTATTATATCTACACTATCGTACGTTTTGATAAGACATTTGTTCATAGCTTGCTATAGCGCCCGTAAGAGCCCACGGTCCTCGTGTTTTTGTACCTGCTAATCTATAACACTCTATAGCCTTTAATACATGCACGAATACTGCTATCGTCGTTTTTATCTCATTATTTGGGGTTTTTATGTTTCTTACTTAGAACTCCAAACCTATACTTATTTAATGGTTTTTTTGAATTTTTATGCCCATTTACTTTGTACGCTATGTTCGAGTCATTTTTTTCACGTTTTTCTCCGTTATGCCTTAATCTAACTATATGTCCTTAACCATTTTTTATGAACTTTTTACATTATCCGCTTAAACACGAATAAGCGTTTCCAATTTTTTTTTAAATGTTTTTTTTAGTATGACTTCACTACCACAACTACACACACAACAACACCACTAACTCGAGTCCATCTTATTTTTCAACCACAACACTTATCCATCCACTTCAAATGCCTCTAACAACTATCCCACACACACCAACCTTTAAACAACACAAACACTGAGCCTACATGCGGACATCTTATTTTTACACATTATTTCCTCATCGCACACCTTACTAGTACATATGACATTATTTATGACAATCTTTCCCATCATCCTTGCTACTCACCTTTGTAAAACCCATCACAATATGCTGGTAAGCGTAAAATGTATCGTTAGTTTTTATATTCCCACACATTTCAGTTTAGGTGAACCACTCAGTATAACGTCGGTTGAGTAATAATGCTGCAACTGTTCTGGATAATGCTGAGGCTGCATCGATAAAGGGAGGAGGTGTGATTTATGACTTTTCATGCCTTGCTATAGCGTGTCGTTTTTTTCCACAATTTAATGCTTACTATAACTATGTCGTTTTTTTCACTTTTTATGTCTTACTTATACTATATGGTTTTTTTGATTTTTATGCCTACTTACTATGTCATTTTTTCACTTTCTATGCCTTACTATACTATGTCTTTTTTTATGACTTTTCATTCCTTAACCATAGCGTTTTCATTTTTTAAAATTTTTTATGCCTTACTAATAACTATTCATTCTTCTGTTGCTTCACTTTTTCTTAATGGCATTGTCTAATAGGCGTTGTCATTCTCTGTTTTGGCTTTCTATATTTTTTATTGGCCTTACTTTTCAGGCTATAATGGTCTCTTTTTTTGTTTGTTATGGCTTACGAGAGTGATGGACGCTCCGGATAGCCTATCGTCAATTTTCTTTTCCCACTTTTTATTGGCCTTAACTATAGCATGTTGTGCTTAGTGGTTGTTTTTATCGTCGAGACGGTTTGTTTAATCAAGCCTCCTGGGTAGCGTGATAACCTCAGTGTAGCATTTTGTCTACTGACGTCTTCCCATAAGCCGTCCTTGTCTAATTAAACTCGAGCGCTCGTTACGGTGGCTCTTCTTTGTATGCCTAGGCCTCGGCATTAATATTTAATCTAGTGGAGCTCGGAGCCCTGGGAGGCTTTGACCTTCAAACAACCATTTAAGAATAACAAAAGTGTGTGGGCATAACATCTGAAAATGATTCTCTTGTGATTAGAACATGAGTTCAATCCATTGGTCATGTAAAACATTGGGGACCACAATATTAGCCTTGGTCTATTTATCTATTTATTTGGATTGCGTCAAAAAATAAAAAGATAAGTTTGAGCCGGGGATAATTGAAACGAGAGATTTTATAACTCTATATAACAATCATCAATGATTCTCAAGACGCAGTTAATCTGATTTTAAATGCCATTAAGCGATACTGAGATTTTGGGAAACTTTTTGACTCTAGCTTTTGGTGTGGAGTTTTTTTTCCACATTTTTATTGTCTTTTAACTATAAGCTTCATATTAAAAGTAAATTGGTTTTTTTGATTTTTTAATCCTACTATACTATGGTCATTTTTTTTTCACTTCTCATTAGATTTTCCCATAATCAATAAAATTAATTAAACATGGAAAAGTAAGAGAAGGGATGCTTTGGATTTTAATTATCGTAAACATATATATCTCGCTCACTAGGTTCCTTTATAAAAAATTCAAATTTTCACACATGGCGTGTCAAGTCTATTTTTAACATGTTTTTTAATGAGAGCCTTTTAACTATACTACTCTGAGAACTGGTCACAGTATATATTTGATTCACTTATTTATTTTTAATGCCTTTACTATAAACATTGACACTATAGGGATGGGGTTGTTTATTCAATATCACGGATAATTTATTTTATTCACGCTGTTGAACTATTACTTATGAAACATTTGTTAATATTGACTTTTCATGTCACATGAGCTCATAATGTCCCGTTTCCCCCAGGCCCCCCAGGTTTTTGTCCGTAGTGAAAATTTCTAGTCGTCCACAACATTTTTAATGCTCTCATTTTATTCCCCAAATCATTCTGGTGAATTTTATGAAATCCTCCAAATTGATTGTGCCATACGTTTTTTTCTTAGACTGACTTTTCATCTAAGCCTTGCTATTTAACATAGGGCGTATGTTCACGTTTTTTCCACAATTTTTATGGTCCTTTTACTTAATTTACTTTATATGGTTAAAGTGAATACAAAATTTCGAATTTTTTTCTTACTTTCACATCTGTTGCATTATTAAAGAATATACAGTTGGGTACTATTTTAAAACGCAGTGATTTTAGAGACCTCTCGATAAAATATCAAATTTTCGCGCTATGGTGTGTTATTCGAATCTATATTTTATTCGCCTACATACTTATGATTGCTGTTCTTTTCAGCCTATGGAAATCAGTCTGTGTATTTAGCTCTGATCGCTCTTCTCTTCAACTGTGTCCTTTTTACGTCCTAGCTAAGTACCATCTTCTGATATCAAGGAGGTCCATTGTTTTTTTCCACTTTTTTATCCCTTACTATAACCTATGTACGTTTTTATCTGATTTCATGCCTTGCGTTATAGCGTGTCCGTTTTTTTCCACATTTTTTATGCCTTTTAACTATATGCTAATTTGAAACGTTTGTTATACATTGTTTCAATGCACCTTGCTTTAATAGCGTGATCCGATTTAATTGATCAACACACCATTACCTAAAATCGTCCCTCTAATAAAGCTTATAAACTCACCCAGGTTACTTAGTCTCGGTGCTCTTTATTTCACCTCTATTTTTGGGTATGTCTTCAACTCTAAAAAAACATTGACTTCAACATATGGTTTTTCTTGGGGATAAAACTTTTATGCTGGTGAGAGAATCACCTAAATGATCATCCATTTCTTGCACATTTCTTGTTTGTTATCTTGCCATAAATGTGTGTGTGTGTTATAATTTACGTCTGTATTTTATATTGGGTGAAGGGGACCATCTCACTAGTTCTAAAAGTATAAAACCCAAACCTTCTTATGCCTATGGTTGGAATCTGTCCTAAGTCCGTTTAATAGAAAATGATCTCTTATTTTAATACCATGTTCTTTCCAAATTTAGATCACAACAGAAAAAAAAAACCAAAAAAGACGTTGATTCGCGATGTTTTGAATAATATTAATTTAATTTATTACTTTAAGTTGAATAAAAATTAAATATAACAAAGCCGCCATTCTTTAAACTACATAACCAGTGATATTCCGCGTGAATCCTTTCTCCCGTCTTTTCCGTGATATTCTTTAAAAACGTAATCATCTCGTAACCCTAAGTGTTGTGTCATTTTAGCGTATGCTGTAGATTATTCAAATGTATACGCGTAATGTAGGTAATGTTTTCTTCATCCAAAATCACCCTTCTTCTATCGTCATTTCACTCCCTCCTACCTATATAAGACTATCTTTATAACATTTTTAATTTTGTATATTTTCATTTTTTATGCTTAAGGACACTTACTGAGTACTTGACTAATGGTTGACATGAACCCTGTCCATCTCGCTAAACACTCTCATTCCAGAGTGGTTCTCGGCATGAAATATAGTTCCTCTTACAATTCTGCCAAGAATAATTTTTTAATAATGTGAGAACAGACACACATTAATTAAAAAATAAATTATGAAAACGTTATGGCTAGTGTTGTTTTATAAATTTCAGCACAAGAATGTCTTTATTTTTTGCGTAGTAATTAGTCTAGGTTTGGATTATAACCTATTGAGCTTTATATAAATAATCATATAATTATATTGATTACTGATATTGATGTCTTGCCACCATATATAATCATAATTTGAAGTAAAGCTTCTAATACTTGACGGAAGGTCGGTTCAGAAGGTGCTGTGATTATGCCTGGCGATGTTCATAACCATAATGGCTGCCTGAACTCCAGAGGCGAGGTGCCGGGCGTGGTATGACCTGGGCTGGTGCACGCTTTGGGGACATTTGGGGAAAGGTAGGAATGCGCGATCTAGGCTTGTTGTTCGAATATACTGCTTGTGGGTGCCCTCGTCTGTCTCCTATAGGTATGGAGTCTGCTACCGCTTGACTGAGCCTGACACTCAGCGCGTAGCGGCTTGCCACTAGTGATAGCTGCATGTGCATCTGGCAGTCGGAGCTGGGCCAGGTTAGAATCTGTCCTGGGGTAAGTTCCCAGGGATGACCATTAAGCCCGGGAATAGGCGGTCCTCACCACACTCCATTGGGCGAGTCTGTGACAGCATGGACAGGATTGATAATTAATTCAAATCTGAGTTTCTACGTAAGTGTTACCGAGTCCAATGTAACACGTACAGTAAATGGAAGATAAGAAGACGTGTTGGTGGTAAACACATAGCTAATAGGACAGGCGTTGTGAAATATCGATGCGCTGGTTATTTATAATTTATTCGATGTTCACAATTAATTCAATATGTTTTTACTGCCTTTTGTAATTTTTCTTCACACTGTTAAATGCCATTGTATACTGTTATATATTTTTAGGTTAAGTAATTTTTCATTGTATCTTGTGTCTATTTGATTATATACTTGATGTGATTGTAGAATTTTCCGCTTTTTTTTATTTTTTTTTTTTTTTTATTTTTTTTTTTTTTATTTTTTTTTGTTTTTAGATTTTTTTTTTTTTTTTTTGTTTCTTCTTTTAGACATTTTAATTTTTGGATTTAGTTGTTATATAAGTTTAATTCAACTATATTTATATTCTATGATTCATACGAGATATGATAATATTAATTATTCAATCCTCACTGTTATACTGTTCATAGTCTGAAATACAGTAGACCTTACTAATAACAAGGTTATACTCCATTCACCTAAGAATGGTCACCAAATGTTACTTGTGTTGCTCGTCCTATGAGTAGATGAACTGTTTTGGTGCAGATTTACCAAGCAGAAAGAAGCGCACGTGCTGTAACTCCGCTCTTGGTCAGTGGGCGTCTGATGACTCAGTGCTAGCCTTCGGATAAGAGCTGTGGCAAGGAAGCTGGAACAGGATTTACGATAAGCAGTCATGCAGTCACATTGAACACTTACTCTTCAATTGAGCTATTCTTCGATTAGATAAACTGCTTGGCTATGAACGGTGCAACAAAAAGGCCCTTTTATTTTAATATGTTGGCAACTAACCTACTTTATCGCCCTGTACTCATAATTTATTGTTAGATAAGCAGATACTATTCCACTGAAACCAACAGACATACTTTAACAATTTACAGTTAATCTCAGTTTTAATTCATCTTGCTTGAAACTGTCTTTTGTGGGTAAGTATAGTGTATGATCCCACCACGAGTTGACAATTTTTATGAACTGAGTCTCTAATCTTCTTGGTTCTGATTGGCAAATTAAAACTAAGATAATTATTCAGATATCTCGGTTGGCATCGAGTGCAAAATGATGCTGGTTATAGTTACTTACTTCATAACAATAATGTTATAATTTCCAGTACTGCTGGCTCGTGTACAGCTTTTACAGTTATTGTCTGGTTCATAAAGGCAGACAGTAGAGCCTTCCAATCTATTTACCCCCCACAAAAAAGAATCAACACTAAAAGATAATCAAAGCCGGCTTTCAAACAGGTCATGTTTGCTGTTTAAATTTCCAGAGAGTAATTTTTATAAAAAAATGTACTCGTTATATTAACACCACGTTATAGATGTTATGTTCGTGTTCTTTTTGTAAATCACTAATTTTTTTTCAAATGTGGGCCGTTTTTTTTCTTTAACCTGTACTGTCTGTGCACTGACAATCTCGAGTTTAAGTCGTCTACAAAACTTGAAATGAAAGACATGTGGGCCGCTGGACCATAAGCAAATTTATAGTTTATTAATATCACTCCCATCTTTACTTGTTCTTTCATTACGAATCTATAACTGTCAGTATACGCTGTGCTGCCATGCCATGTGTGATGGGCCCAGTGGCGCGTTT
>NW_019174481.1:6219449-6310050 GCF_002260705.1 Seriola dumerili
ATGACTTTTCATTCCTTACCAAAGCGTTTCATTTTTTAAATTTTTTATGCCTTACTATACTATGTCGTTTTTATCACTTTTTATGCCTTACTATACTATGTAGTTTTTATCACTTTTCATTCCTTACTATAGCGTTTCATTTTTTTCATTTTTTATGCCTTACTATACTATGTCATTTTTTTCACTTTTTATGCCTTACTATACTATGTTGTTTTTTTCACTTTTTATCCCTTACTATACTATGACGTTTTTATGACTTTTCATGCCTTGCTATAGCGTGTCGTTTTTTCCACATTTTATGCCTTACTATACTATGTCGTTTTTTTCACTTTTTATGTCTTACTATACTATATGGTTTTTTTGATTTTTATGCCTTACTATACTATGTCATTTTTTTCACTTTTTATGCCTTACTATACTATGTCGTTTTGATGACTTTTCATTCCTTACCAAAGCGTTTCATTTTTTTAATTTTTTATGCCTTACTATACTATGTCGTTTTTATCACTTTTTATGCCTTACTATACTATGTAGTTTTTATCACTTTTCATTCCTTACTATAGCGTTTCATTTTTTTCATTTTTTATGCCTTACTATACTATGTCATTTTTTTCACTTTTTATGCCTTACTATACTATGTTGTTTTTTTCACTTTTTATCCCTTACTATACTATGACGTTTTTATGACTTTTCATGCCTTGCTATAGCGTGTCGTTTTTTCCACATTTTATGCCTTAGTATACTATGACGTTTTTATGACTTTTCATGCCTTGCTATAGCGTGTCGTTTTTTCCACATTTATGCTTTACAATACTATGTCGTTTTTTTCACTTTTTATGTCTTACTATACTATATGGTTTTTTTGATTTTTATGCCTTACTATACTATGTCATTTTTTTCACTTTTTATGCCTTACTATACTATGTTGTTTTTTTCACTTTTTATCCCTTACTATACTATGACATTTTTATGACTTTTCATGCCTTGCTATAGCGTTTCATTTTTTCCACTTTTCATCCCTTACTATACTATGACGTTTTTATGACTTTTCATGCCTTGCTATAGTGTGTCATTTTTTCCACATTTTATGCCTTACTATACTATATCGTTTTTATGACTTTTCATTCCTTACCAAAGCGTTTCATTTTTTTAAATTTTTTATGCCTTACTATACTATGTCGTTTTTATCACTTTTTATCCCTTACTATACTATTTAGTTTTTATCACTTTTCATGCCTTACTATAGCGTTTCATTTTTTTCACTTTTTATGCCTTACTATACTATGACATTTTTATGACTTTTCATGCCTTGCTATAGCGTGTCGTTTTTTCCACATTTTATGCCTTACTATACTATGTCGTTTTTTTTACTTTTTATGCCTTACTATACTAAGTCGTTTTTTTGATTTTTATGCCTTACTGTAATATGTAATTTTTTTCACCTTTTATGCCTTAGTATACTATGTTGTTTTTTTCACTTTTTATGCCTTACTATACTATGACTTTTTTATGACTTTTCATGCCTTGCTATAGCGTGTCGTTTTTTCCACATTTTATGCCTTACAATACTATGACGTTTTTATGACTTTTCATGCCTTACTATACTATGTCGATTTTTCACCTTTTGTACCTTACTATACTATGTTGTTTTTTTCACTTTTTATGTCTTACTATACTATGTCATTTTCAAAATTTTTATGCCTTACTATACTATGTCGTTTTTTTTCACTTTTTAAGCCTTATTATACCATGTTGTTTTTTTCAATTTTTATGCCTTAATATACTGTCGTTTTTATGACTTTTCATTTCTTACTCTAGAGTTTCATTTTTTTTTTCATTTTTTATGCCTTACTAAAGCGTTTCATTTGTTTTTCATTTTTTATGCCTTACTATATACTATGTCGATTTTTCACCTTTTAATTCCTTACTATACTATGTCGTTTTTTTTATTTTCATGCCTTGCTGTACTATATCGTTTTTTTTTTATTTTTATGCCTTAATATACTATGTAGTTTTTTCATTTTTTATGCCTTAGTATACTATGTCGTTTTTTTCTTTTTTTAGCAAGAAAGGGGAAACAACACGAGTTTACAGGTAACTTTCAAATAATTTATTTACAACAAGGAAAATGAGATATACGTCGACAAATAACTGGAAAACAATAAACAAAAGAAAGACCACAGCTGCCGTCAGGTCTGCCAGGAGCATGGGAGCGAACACAAAGACAGCCAGAGAGAAAGCTAGAGACGTCAGAGAGCCAGGACTGAAAGAAAGAAGACTTAATGTAGCACACCAGGGTCATGTGTAGCATATCACGCTGATTCGTACATCCAGCACCTGAAAGGAAAGCAGAAAAAACATATAGGGATATTGAGTGCCCTAGTAGAGGGGTCTTCAAATGTCATTTTTATTCCTTTGCATAGTATGACGATTTTCTGATTTTTTTAATGCCTTACTATACTATGTCATTTTTTTCACTTTTTATGCTTTACTATACTATGTCGTTTTTTTCACTTTTGAGGCCTTGCTATACTGTCATTTTTTTTCAGTTTTTATAACTCACTATACTATGATGTTTTCATGACTTTTCATGCCTTACTATAGCGTGTCATTTTTTACACTTTTTATGCCTTATTATATTATGTTGTTTTATCACTTTTCATTCCTTACTATAGCGTATCATTTTTTTCATTTTTTATGCCTTACTGTACTATGTCAATTTTTCACTTTTTAGGCTTTACTATACTGTTGTTTTTTCACCTTTTATGTCTTACTATACTATGTCATTTCTTTCAGGTTTTGTGCCTTACTATACTATGTAGTTTTTTTGATTTTTATGCCTTAGTATACTATGTCGTTTTTTTCACTTTTAATTCCTTACTACACTATGTCGTTTTTATGACTTTTCATGCCTTACTATGTCATTTTTTTAATTTTTATGCCTTAGTATACTATGTTGTTTTTTTTCACTTTTTATGCCTTACTATACTATGTCGTTTTTATGACTTTTCATGCCTTACTATACTATGTCATTTTTTTTCATTTTTTATGCCTTACTATACTATGTTGTTTTTTTTACTTTTGAGGCCTTACTATACTATGTTGTTTTTTTCACTTTTGAGGCCTACTATACTATGTCGTTTTTTTCACTTTTAATTCCTTACTATACTATGTCGTTTCCTTGATTTTTATGCCTTAGTATACTATGTCGTTTTTTTTCATTTTTTATACCTTACTATACTATGTCGTTTTTTCACTTCTTATGTCTCACTATACGTCTTTATTTTCACTTTGGGGCCTTACTATCCTATGATGTTTGTTCTTTTCAGTTTTTATAACTTCATATACTCTGACGTTTTTATGACTTTTCATGCCTTACTGTAGCGTATCATTTTTTTCATTTTTTATACCTTACTATACTATGTCGATTTCTCTCTTTATAGGCCTAACTATACTATGTTGTTGTTGTTTTTTTCACTTTTGAGGCCTTACAATACCATGTAGTTTTTTTCAATTTTCATGCCTTACTGTACTATGTCGATTCTTCACTTTTTAGGCCATACTATACTATGTAGATTTTTCACTTTTTATGCCTTATTATACTATGGTGATTATTATGACTTTTTATGCCTTGTTATACTATGACATTTTTTTCACTTTTTAAGCCTTACTATACTTTGTGTTTTTTTTTACTTTTTATGCCTTACAATACTATGTCATTTTTTTTTTACTTTTGAGGCCTTACTATACTATGTCGTTTTTTTCACTTTTGAGGCCTTACTGTACTATGTCGTTTCTTTTATTTTTATGCCTTAGTATACTATGTCGTTTTTTTTATTTTTATGCCTTAGTATACTATGTCGTTTTTTTGATTTTTATGCCTTAGTATACTATGTCGGTTTTTTTTTAATTTTTTATGCCTTACTATACTATGTCGTTTTTTTCACTTTTAATTCCTTACTATACTATGTCGTTTTTTTTATTTTTATGCCTTAGTATACTATGTCGTTTTTTAAACTTTTTATGCCTTACTATACTATGTCGTTTTTTTGATTTTTATGCCTTAGTATACTATGTCGTTTTTTTCACTTTTAATTCCTTACTATACTATGTTGTTTTTTTTATTTTTTTGACTTAGTATACTATGTCATGTTTTTTCCTTTTTATGCCTTAATATAATATGTTGTCTTTATGACTTTTCATGCCTTACTATACTATGTCGTTTTTTTGATTTTTATGCCTTAGTATACTATGTCGTTTTTTTTCATTTTTTATATCTTACTATACTATGTCGTTTTTTTTCATTTTTTCTGCCTTACTATACTATGATGTTTGTTCTTTTCAGTTTTTATAACTTAATATACTCTGACGTTTTTATGACTTTTCATGCCTTACTATAGCGTATAATCTTTTTCATTTTTTATGCCTTACTATACTATGTCGATTTTTCTCTTTTTAGGCCTAACTATACTATGTTGTTTTTTTTTTTTCACTTTTGAGGCCTTACTATACTATGACGTTTTTTTCATTTTTTTATGCCTTACTATACTATGTAATTTTTTCACTTTTTATGCCTTACTATACTATGTGGTTATTTTTACTTTTTATGTCTTACAATACTATGTCGTTTTTTTTTACTTTTGAGGCCTTACTATACTATGTCGTTTTTTTCACTTTTGAGGCCTTACTATACTATGTCGTTTCTTTTATTTTTATTCCTTAGTATACTATGTCGTTTTTTTTCACTTTTTAGGCCTTACTATACTATGTGGTTATTTTTACTATTTATGCCTTACAATACTATGTCGTTTTTTTCACTTTTGAGGCCTTACTATACTATGTCGTTTCTTTTATTTTTATGCCTTACTATACTATGTCATTTTTTTCACTTTTGATGCCTTACTATACTATGATGTTTTTTTTCATTTTTTATGCCCTACTATACTATGTAATTTTTTCACTTTTTACATCTTGCTATCCTATGTCGTTTTTTTTTTTACGCCTTACTATACTATGTCGTTTTTTTCTCTTCTTAGGTCTTACTAAGCTATTTCATTTATTTGACTTTTTATGCCGCACTATATTATTTTGTTTTTTCACTTTTCATGCCTTACTATTCTATGTCGTTTTCTTCTCTTTTAATTCCTTACTATACTATCACATTTCTATACTTTACTTTCCTACAGTATGATGTGGTTTGACTTTTTTATATCCTTACTTTTTGTTCTTTCTTGTATGTGACACAATATAGTAAGGAATAAAAAAACGACATAGTATAGTAATGGCATGAAAAATTCATTTTTTAATGAATTTTTTCAGTTTTTAAATGAAGACTTTTTATTCCTAACAATACTATGACTTTTTCATGCCATTACTATACTATGTCGTTTTTTTATTCCTTACTATATTGTGTCACATACAAGAGGATATATTATTACTGCATATATACATGCTCTGGATAAATTAAGATATGAGTTTGTAACACATATGAAATACTCATAGTAAAATGCAACATTATTAAAACAACATGCTCATTAAAATTCCATGTTATTACACAATTTTCAGTTGGGAACAAAAGATGAACAATAAGTTTTCTGAACTTCTCAATCTTTATTCTCAAGCAGTTGTCGAATGGATGGAATGCTTCTTGCTGAAATGCACCTAGGGAGTGATAGTTAACTTTTATCCCACAAATTTTTGTTTATGTACACAAGCTTGTGCCATTGATTTCTTATCAAAAAGAAAAGAAAAATCAGATATTTTCTAAAGCATTTGTTAATCTTTTGTACTGATAGTGTTTCACATTGATCCAAACCATAGAGGTGCTTCCAATTTGAATTGCAACATTTTTTGGAGGAAGAATGAATCAGACATTTTCTTCCGGAACCAGAGATACCCACGTTTTCATCACTGTGTCAAAAGATCTGTAGTGGAGCAGCAGACTCTTTCACCACTTCCTCAAAACGAGAAAGTGACAACTGAAGCACTATCACAAACTTGAAAAGATGGAAAATTGACTGTTTCATGAATTTTGTTGGCTTCCTCTCTGTTTGGCACAGCCCCAGCACAGCAGTCACTCTGCTAATATGAAGCTGGATATTATCAATCAATTAGAGTCAATAAACAGTTATGGTGGAATGCTGAGAGTTGGATACAATCCCATATCTTTTGACTCACCTCATTATCTATATCATTACTGTGCAACACACTTTCCTGTGTGTGAAGTGCTCTGAAAGTCCCTGGCAACCTAGAATTTACAAGCGTACTGTAACTGCTTGTGTGTGTTTGTACTGTATGTGTGTATGTCTAACTGTGTGTTGGAGACTGTGATACGAGTTTAGATGGGAGGATAATTTTCACTTGTTTGTCAAAATATTGTCACTTTTCTTGGAGAGCCAATTTTTGGGGTTGCGTGTAATCCCAGTGACGGCTCGTTTATTAGTGGCTGATGGCTTTTAACACGTGCTGCCAGGCAGACCGGCAGTGACAAAAAGCTGTTTATTTCCCTAGCCATTATGAAACCAAGCATTAGACGTCACATTTATGCACAGCACTGACAGTAGTGTTACTGGATAATAACCCTTCCTCTCTTGCTTTTTTGACTCACCATTAATGAAAACAGAATTATCACCCACTGAGTCACACACCATAAAGTGATTGACTTGTTTTCCAAGGCCTTTATTGAGTGCATTTTAGTACAATATTTCTCAGAAAGTTACAGCTTACAAACTCTTGACACATACTTGTCACAATTTACAAGTGGTAGCTATACAGAAACAAAAAAAAAGAAAAGAAAAAGGAACCATTCACGCTCTTAAACAATGTACCTGTGCACACATAAATGTCTGTACACAAATGTGCCTATGCACACACATGAAATCAGTCTCTCGCACACACAAATAAACAAACTATGACATGTGCACACAGATATTCAGCTTCACCATCCATTGTGTACCATAGAGGGAGGTCGTGACTGGTATCCTGGAAAGGTCCCATTTCACCTGGTCTTCCTCCTTTGCCGACAGCAAATACTTCTTGGTGTTCAGTGTGTGTGTGTGTGTGTGTGTGAACATGAAGTGCGATGTGTATACTGTTTTATGTGTGTGTAAATCTCTAAGTCTGGAGTCTGTAACAGAAGGAAAAAAAGAGAATGAAGTTTAATAAGTTTAGTTTTGCAGGGAAGTCATGTCAGGTCATTTTCAGGTGAACACGGCTGCCACTGTTCTGACCTATAAATGACAGGCATGAATTCAGCTGCTAAGAGGATCGTTGGTCACTCCTCAGACAGTTACAGCACCATGAAACATTTAACAAGCTCTGTTCTTGTGTTTTGTATCAGTGTGTGATGAATGGCCTCCATATGAAACAGCGTTCAGAGAGGTATGGTGAACCGCCTCTCCATTCATCACACTGGAGTGTCAGTACAATCAGATATTTAGAAAGACAAGCAGAGCAAATGGAAAAAGAAAGAATTACACTGTTGCATAATGAATACATTCTATCATCTCATTCACAGGCTCTTGGGTTGCAAAGCAAATACATAGCACTAAGCTGAATGGAGGACTAATGCATTCAAATTGAATAACTGGCTTCAGTGAAAGGGATTTATGCCAATCTAAAAGAGTATGTGATTATATTTAAGAATACTTAGTAAATCAATAACTGAGAATTAAAATGAAAAGGCAATTGATTTTGTCCATGAACCTATCCAGTTGCTTGATTTCAGTATTTTCCATTAACAAACTAAAGAAATTAACATTTCTATAATAAATGAGATGTTGCCATATGAACACACTGCAAGACGAAGGTGGCTGAGTCACTTCGATGAACTAACTTTCTGACTTTCATCTGACCATCTCTTCTATATGCCCTGCAACCCAACCCTCCTGTAAACTGACTCATCCCTGTCTCTTTATCACATAATATGCACACACTGTCAGTCTCAGCCCACTTTCTCTTCAGTAAGCATCAGGCTGGAAACCAGACACGAGAATAACATAATTAAGGGTTGCTCTGTGTGTGTGTGTGTGTGTGTATGTTTATTTTTTGATGGTCCCATCAGTCTCCCACCCTGTGGCTGATGCCTGTCAGATGGGGGTCCCAGCAGATGTTTGCACCCCTGCCTGGGCCCACTGGAGCATGAAGCCAACCATTTCTCAGACCGGCCATGGCCTGGCCCAGCCCAGCCCAGCCCAGCCCAGCCCAGCCCAACCCAGCCCTGCCCTGGCCCAGGACAGCTTGGTTACACCCAGGATAAATGAGCTGGAGATTTGCCAGCCAGCTGGTGTAGCCAGGAGAGAGGGCAGGACAGACAGAGTAGGAGGAGGATGACTTGAGGGTGGTGAGTATACTTAATAATCTGCTAATGGGCCTGCCATCAATTTCTAATTTTGGATGCAAGGTGGCTAGAACTGTCGTCACTCATCTCTCTCTTAAAATAGGGCCAAAAGATTTCAGCGGGGTCACAGCTACTGCAAAGAATTGATACTACAATAGCTCATGATAATTGTCTGTGAGCTAGGAGACTTCCTTTGACATACAGCCACGGCTGAAAATTGTCACAGCAGCATTCAGGTCAGTTTGCTCTCAATTTTAAAGGCAAGTGTGGCTAACATTTCATCAACACTTGATTTGACTTGATTTATATAATACAACAACTTTTTTGCTTTCCCAAAGCCTGAGACTAAAGCAAGTCACCAGCAAGAAGAAAAAAAAAAACACGTTGCACAGTCCAATTATGAAGCACAATGCCCAGATTAAAAAAAGACAAATCATCTTTGTGCACAATGCAGAAGTGAAATACTGCGGTGTACTTTCAGAGTCATTAATTCATTATTTCATTTCATAGTCATCCACGACGATTCTTTCAGGAATAATGTAGACATCTCTCAATCCAGCACAAGCAAGGGGGGAATTTCCTAACACCAATTTCTTCAGCTAATAATTATGGCGAGATTCATGTGTGAAAATCTCTGTGCCACCATGGCAGTTTGCGCTCAACCTGCCTACACATATGGCAGCTGCATATAGTGAGAGTGCATAGATTTACTCAGCAGTTTCGCTTCAGTAGTCGATGGGAGGCTGTACTACACTGTAAACAGTGTGCTCGTGTGGGCAGTTTAAGTCTGCATGTTCAACGGAATGGCATCAGGCGTCTGTTGGCAAACCTCAGCCCAGATGTTCATTTTCACTGTGTAGACAAGTGATGCTGATTCACTCCGATTTCCAGTGCCCTGATTAGCCGCTCTCCCATGCATCTCAAACTTGCAGCAAATCTTGCCTTGGCCAAGATATTTGCGGCACCGATGAGAAAGACTAACTGGATTTGCCTGAAATAAAATCCGCCAGATGTAGAGCAATTTGATGTTAAGTAGTGTTTTTACTGTGTGATCAGCAGCTACTTACCATGGATTTGGGCCGGCTGAGGCGTGGAGTTCCCTTCCCCTCTGGATGGCGCTGCGCACTCCCAACACAAACAACAACAACGGATCAAAAAGAAAATCTAACATAAATCAAATCTGTACAAGTAAGTGCTCACCAGCAAGAGACAGCATGTGTACACCCACATTTAACATGATCTCCAGTAAATGGATATTTTGTCAATTATTTTAACTCCTACAGCATTTTTTCATATAGATCTACAATACCAATTCTTTGCCCATGATTCCTTTTATATTTTCCTCAGGTTAAGATTCAGTCAGGATTGTCCTTGTGCCCCTGGAACAAGCCAGTGTCTGTTGTTCAGTCGTCCGAAGGGAACCAGGGCATCGTAGGAATCTAACACATTGCATGTGTCTATCACAATCTAGTCAACAAACATGTCTTTGCCAAAAATGCAAGCAGAGAGTTCTGTACATACATATTCATACATATCACCTTCAATATGAAGGTTTATTATGAAAGATATAATCATATTTAGCAAGAGATAAACATATTTATATTCTCTGAATCTGGGTGGGGCTGGCTAAGAAGTCCTTTGGCAAGGCCTTCCACCCAGGACTCCACAGGTAGTGTTAAAGTTAAAATACAAGTGGACGGCATCTTGCTATAGTGATAAAACAAACAAACAAACAAACAATCAAACAGATGGTAGAAGACAAAAATATAACTAAGCTCTGAATTTTCACCAGTTCATTTACGATACATTTTGTCAAATTCTTCAAACAAGCAAAAGATGATGTGAAAGTTGAAAATGGTGCTCCACTGTACATCCCTGTATTCTTCTTCCTCTAATTATTCCTACTGGTAATTGCTTTTTCTTCTGAGACTTATTTCTGGCCAGGTCAAGGCATCTTCATTGCACACATTGACGACAGTATGGATAAAATCACAGGTCACACGTTGTTTCTAAGTGTCTCACACTTCTGTTTACAATTTTCTAGTCCAGATAATATAGAAGTACAATATCACTCATTTTACCATACAGTCTGAACTTGTGCGAGATTCCCTGTGTCAACATCCGATTGTTATTTTGGTTCACAATGACATGAATGGCTGTTCATACCCACAGCAAAATGATGTCTGTCCTCTTTTTGTGGATCAGTAGAGAAACAGTATCAAGTCTGGACCCTGAACTCCTGGCGTGGATTGCATGAAGTGTGATAGCTATTAACCAAGTGGTAGTGTAGACCCTGGTCTCCTGTTGTCATGGTTTGTGGATTAGATTAAGACAATAGTCTCCACTCTGGCGCGTTCCGATGGATCGGGGGTCATTCGAGGGCTGCCATTGTTGTTGGTCCTGCGAATGCTGCCCGTTCCGTGGCACAGCGCCCCCTGTAGTCATGCCATAGTGATGGGTGACTGGCTCATCTGCACCCTCATGGACTGGATATTACTGAGGATCTTCTTCTGGTGGCCTGCCAGGGTCACTCCTATCCTCAGCAAGTCCCTAGAGAGAAAGAGGCCGGGTGAAAGGAAATTGAAAACCAAGAACATATTTTGAAGCAATAAATGGAAGGATTTCCATCACATTGAAGATGGAATAGATCATCTGAGTATGAAGCTATTATACTGTGAAAAAATGGCATTGTATTTCCTGGTGTATTTGCAATCCTAACATGGCTATATGAAAACAAGTTCAGGATGGAAAGCTAGAATGAATGTAAACACAAATTTACAAAATTAATTCTATCACTTGAGAGAAGATTTAGTAATCTATGTTGCTTTGCATTGCAAAGAGACTGCACCAAGCCCCAAGCATACATTTTTAATAAAAAATGTTAGAGAGATTTTATATTTTCGCATAAATTTGTAGACCGAGCGCCATTCTTAATTAAAATAAATGGAGTGCAATATTTATGTCTATTGATACTACATGTGCTATGAGAATTGCCATCATGACCCAACCTTTGAAAAACTCCACATAAACAGCAGTGAATAAATATGCCTCTTAAAATGTGTAGTTAAAGGATTTACATCCATATCCATATTTTGGAAAATTGTTCTCAGAAAATGCTTAATTATTATATCATAATACTTGAATAGCACCGATGGAAATATTCTCACCAAAATGACTATGTTATTTTCTCTTCTAATGAGTCATATTTTTATGCATAAACCATAGAGGCTTTACTTTGATGCAATCATTCAAATACTTGAGTCACTGGGCGCATTCAAGCCAAAAATACATGCACTCGACGTTGAGTCATTTTATATAAGTGTGCCCATCAAGTGCCATATGGATTCGAAACTCTTCGTTTGCACACGAGCAGGTGAACTCACTCTGAGGTCATTTGAGCCACCAGCTGCAGGGATGTAAAGCCTGAGTTGAGGAAGTTGTCTCTGTACTGGCTCATCTTGATGGCAGTGAGCCAGTCCTCTACTGAGCTGAAGGTGTTGAAGTCAGGTATGGATCTGTC
Organism: Seriola dumerili; assembly: GCF_002260705.1. NCBI lineage: Eukaryota > Metazoa > Chordata > Actinopteri > Carangiformes > Carangidae > Seriola > Seriola dumerili. The sequence continues at coordinate 6,231,308 of NW_019174481.1, forward strand.
CAACAGTGGCTGAGAAGGCCTGGGGGGGAGAGAAGAGAGGGGTAAGAGGAGATATAGAGTGGTGCTTTAATGCAATATTAAGCAAGTGGGATTTAAAGAGAAGGAGAATAACTGTGGTTATGATGTTTGCATGGGTGTGCGTGTGAGAAGATGCAAGATGGAGGAGAAAACGTGTATGTGAGTGTGTACTGTATGAATATTTGCCCTGGAAAGTATCCTGACCCGATCTATCGATTGATATCCGTCTATGATAAAAAGTTTACAAAGAGTAGAGATTCTCTTGTATCACGGGAGAAAAACCTTCAATCCTTGCCCTGAATGCCAAGTGCTGCAACTAGCTAAAACTAAGATACCACTCATTACCTGGCCAGTACTATTCCCACAATGAAGCATGCTGCGGCAACGCTCCGCAGTGTCAAATATCAGGAAACTAGTCACAATTAAGGAATCAGTTAACTGAGTTACAAACAGGAAGAGGGGCCTTGAAGAAAAACACGCTTCATTGCACAAAGTCAAACTCACATGGGGACAAAAGTTCACTTTACAACTTGGCAGCAAACCAAACCCACACGGCCAAAACAAGTGGCTTCAGGACAAGTCTCTGAATGACCCTCAGTGGCCCAGCCAAACCCTGGAAATTGAATTGGAAAATCTGTGAGGAAACCTAAAGCTTGCAGTTCACAGACAGTCCACATCTAATCTGGCTGAGTTTGAGAGGATCTATGAGAAACTGTGGAAGAAAATTGTCCAAAACAAGGTTTGCAAAACTGGCAAAATCGTGCCGAGTAAGATTCAAAACAAATCAAGGCCAGTGGTGTCTGTACAAAATAACGAATAAACATTCTGAATATGTATGTAAATGAGATGTTTCTGTATGTTTTAATTTCTCTAAAAACATGTTTTTGCTCCGTCATTATGGTGTAAGAATAATTTATGTGTTACTACAAAATGTGGAAAAAGTGAACTTTCTAAAGCCAATACGAGGGGTGGAAAAAATCCTGGGGAGGAGAAGTTCAGGTTTAATGCAATCAACAGTAATGAATTCATGTTTATTTTGTGAGAGGATAAAAAAGTAAGCATGTAGCTACGTGCTGGGTGCTGACAGTGAGTGTAAATACTGTCTAAATAAACAGATGAAAAGTATATTTGTGTGTACTTAATGTCCACGTCAGGGTGAATGTGTGGGGTTATGTAGAAAGTGTTGAAAAAGTGTTTTTACTCACACTGCAGGGATGTTGGCTACAGCTTTGAGGCTGGTGGGGTTACGGATCATCTTGTCCAGGGTGCTGACGATGTCGGTGAAGCGGGGTCGTACGTTGCGGTCTTTCTGCCAACAGTCCAGCATTAACTGGTGCAGGGCACTGGGGCAGTCCATGGGTGGTGGCAGACGGTAGTCCTGCTCGATGGCATTAATCACCTAAGGGAGTAAGAGTGGGAAGGGGTGCAGGTGTTATCTATTCCAAAACTGATATAATTAATAGATCTACATACTACACAAGTCATACAATAATTACAACCAATTGCTGTCACTAATAGGGTTTTTCTACAAGCTGGCTGCTTGTCAATAATACACTTCATTAAAAGCAAAACACTAATTTGACTGAGTTTTCAGCGTCTGATGACATTAAGCATATCCACTCTGTAATCCTGACACGCTCGCCACTGCCTCAACAACATCCCCACCCCCACCCCACACAGACACACTCTCTCTGGTCACTCAGCCGACAGTTAGCATTCAGGCTGATGTGCCCTTCCTCTCGACTCTAGCCAATCACATGTCACTCCTGGAGGACAGAGTGAGGAAAGAGTAGGAAAGGCGAACAGAGGTAGTGTCATTGTAGAAAGAAGTCACCAGGGAATGGGCAGATTGCATATAATTAACACTGTGAAGTACAGCTTCCTGACACGTTTCTTAAAGGCTGCACAGGCTATCCTGGCCTTGTTAGACAGAGTTTCAGGGGAGTCAGAGTTAAGACTCAAGTGTTTTAGAAGAGCTGAGTGAAGTTCAGACAGAACTTGAAGAAGATTTGGAGACTTTTGCAGACGTGGAGTACATATAATTCAATGACCTTCGCGTTTTGTTTGTTATCTATAATGCATGGTTTGTAAAAATGTACAAACGATGGAGTAAAAATGAATATATTTTATCAAAGTAAACATGCTTACTCTGCATTTGTGAAGCCTCTTCATAGACAATACAAAGAGTAGAGACTGCTGCATTGCACGTTGATGGACCCAACTCTTACACATATATATATATATATGTATCCATACTCTCTATAGATGCAATCTTTTCCAAAAAATGCATAGTTGCAGGATAAGGGGTCTGGTGTGAAATCAAGTGTAAAAGATACTATCATTAAAAATTAGAGGCTGCTCTGTAGGTTGGCAACTCCACTCCAGAGCTGAGTGCAACTCAGCAGAATCTTGACAAATGGTGCATATGGAGAAGTGGTTGTGTGTGTGTGTGTGTTTGTGCGTGGACTGAGCAGCCGCACAGGCTGAGTGGTGCCAGTCCTCTTCCCTGCATTAGTCCCACCAGGCAGTGTTTGCTGCTGGCCCACTGAGACAACATCTGCTGGGTTGGACGTTCCTTGTGGAGTGGGGTCCATAGAGGCCTGATGGCTGGCTAGTTGTCTCACTAAGACAGCTTAGGGAGAGAGACCTCATACTATGGGACTATATCCAATGGATGTGTGTGTTTGTGTTGGTGCTTGTGTGTTTATGGGAGTCTGTGTGTGTGTGGACCTTATCCAAACGGACATGGGGAACAAAGCAGAGCTCTCAGCAATCATTCATGGCTCTCAAAAGCCGACCAGGAAGGAAAGGGGTTTGGTGTGAGGCTGCCTATAATAAGTCTGCTTTCAAAGTCAGAGTCAAGGACATCGGTGATGATGCTGTGAGATGGGAACTGATAAAAAATGTGTGATTTATTACAGCTTCCGCTCTTAAGCGTTATCCTTGATTGTGTATCTATGGGGTGAAAAGGAAGTACAACCGCATCTGTACAGCAATGGCCGTTCTATTAATGATGCAGTTTATTCAGATTCAAACTTGTTTTTTTTTTATTGCATTGAAGCTGAGAAAAGTGATAAAGCCCAACTTAAATGTTCCTTTTTATGATCTTATGAAATAGGCACTTGAACCTCCTGGAAAACTGCTACTTCATCAGTGGTGATGCCATACCACATTAGTGGGTACAGTTACACCTTTCTGCCTGTCCTGTCAAATAAAACTCTTTTTCTCTCCATAATTGATAGCTCATTGGTCACTCGCTGTCTGATGTTCCACCCCAACATTGTGCGTCAAAAGGAAATATATCACATTTAGAAAGCAAAGGTGCTTGTAAACAAATACTTACATCTTGGTTGGACATGTCCCAGTAAGGCCTCTCTCCAAAAGACATCACTTCCCACATGACAATGCCGTAGCTCCACACGTCACTAGCCGAGGTGAACTTTCTGTAAGCGATGGCCTCTGGTGCTGTCCACCTCACTGGGATCTTCCCACCCTAAAGAGAGAAAAAAAAGGGGGCAGAAAGGGTGAAAAGGGAGAAATTTCTAAGATCCAAAATTGTCTATTTTCAGTGGTACCACATTAGCGTCGACCATACTCGACTGTCTTCCTCCATCCATCTAACTCTTTAGACCCTCATCCATCCAGTGTATCAATTCCTCCAGCAGCCAAATATTCACCAGATTCTGCATCTGCCTCAGCAGCAGCTCCCAACAGTGTTTGCCCTTCACACATCGACCAACATTACATTTAGCGTCTCCTCTCCCACAGCCCTGTTTGAATAAAGGAAGATAGGCCTGGGCTTCTGCGCGTACGTCGAGCGTGTCTGCCTGTAATTGGGCTACCTGGGCCTCAGGCACGCCACGCGCCCTGTTGATTGAAATTGACAGCTGCTTGTTTAAAATTCCACACACACACACACACACACACACACACACACACACACACACACACACACACACACACACACACACACACACTCGGGAACATATGCACAGGCACAGACATAGATGATCGTACGTGCACACCCACTCACACAAACAGACAGTCACACATAAATCCCTGTTTGTGCCCCCACACCCCCCACAGCACCTCCCCTTATATCTGAGTTAAGCTTGCCAACAGTTTAATAATGCCAATTAGCTGAACCTGAGCATTTGCAGATAAGCTCCTGTTGGAAACAAACCCACACCCAGAGAGCATCCTACACAGACCACCCTGCTCCCTGCTGGCTTTCTGAGAGCGAGAACGGGAGAGAGGAGTTGGAGAGAGGGGCAGGGAGATGGGGAAAGAAAGAGAGAGAGAGAGAGAGAGAGAGAAAAGTGATAGGTGAGGAGAATGAGATACAGAAAATGGCTGTTTCGGGTGTTTCCATACTGCAGGCTGATGTTGGAAATGCTGGACAAGAATATACATAAACAGCTGTAGGGCCTCCTGGGACTCCACAGACAAATTTGTTCATTGTGTAATTTCAACTGAACTCAACTTTCCTCAAACCTATACCTGAACTCTGTCCATGGACCTAACAACCAGCTACCATTGACCTCTGTGTGGCCTGCTCAGAGCAGACTATTGCACTGAACCCTTCACGTGTTTGTTTGTTTGTTTGTTTGATTGATTGATTGTTTGTTTTTAGCAGGATTACGCAAAAAGTACTGAACCAATTTGCATTTGGTGGAGTGCTGCAGCTCGGGCCAGAGGACAACCCATTAAATTTAGGTGGCAATCTGGTTAAAGGACTTTAATCAATTTCCTTAACATTGCAATTTACATTTACAAACATTTCAGTCAATTTCTCAGGAAATAATTTATGTATCTTGATGTAAAAGATTAAACGTATTTATGGTAGTAGGATCTATGGGTTTCTACAATTTGGTACAGATCTATTGAGTGCCATTCTACTGTATATACACACAAACACACACACACGCAAGTTAATGGGTTCCAAATTGATTAAATTGTTAGTACATTTTATGAGACTGAATCAGTGAATTGGCTATGCTTCCCTTCTTCGGGTGGTGCCCCAAGGTGGATTTAATATAAATTAAATCCTATTATTTAATGTAACTAGAGGGGCACTCTGTGCAGCGCCAACCACTGCCAAGGCCAATGTCAAAGAATATACTTTGAAGTCTTCCAAGAAAAAAAAATCTAATTCATAGTAAGTGATCTGGATCTGCCCCAAAATATAATGGGTTCTCCCTTGGCCCATGTCCCATCCCTTCCACCAAGTTCGGTGCAAATTGGATCACTACTTTCAGCGTAATCCTGCTGACAAACAAACAAACATGGGTGATAACATAACCTCCTCTGTGGAGGTAATTAGGGCCTGAGCACCGACGAGGACCCTCTTTAGTATTATTATTATTAATTATTTCTGATAGCCAAAAATTGATAAGCTGTTGGACCTATATGCTCTACACAGCTTTGTTTGTGTGGTTTCCTGTGCGTGTGCAGAGAATGTAGCTTCCACAGGTCAGTGCTGTGTGGCAGTGCAGAGGTGGAGAGGCTGAGCCCATTAATGAGCGTCTCTTCGGAGTTTGACCTTTGAGAGGACGCTGACACTGAAGACACATTTAACATCTGACCCTCAATGGAGACCGCTGTCAGGACACACTGCAAGATGGGGAGTCAACACTCAGCTCTCATTGAGCACAGTGGAGAAAAAGACACGAAGCACTGTAGGAATTAGGCAGTGGTGGGACAAACAGAGAAAACAACAAAGAAAGACGGAGAGCAACAGATCAATAGTTGAATGAAGGCTATCTATGCCCCAGCGACTCGAATGCTTTTCTCATATCTCAGACTTGTTCATATCTGAATCGTTTCATCTATACTGAGACCCCAGGACACTTTCTCTTGCCCTTTCTTTTGTCTGAGGGCAATGGAGCTACACAGATACAAGCCAAATGTCTTCCCTACGAAAATATAAAACGGCCAATCCCCTTCTTCTTCATCTGTCACTCTGTCAGGGGCGATGCTTCGAGACAATTATTTTGTTTGGACAAATGTACACAAGATGAAAAACGAATGAAATAAACGCAGAACAACATGAAAAAAATAGCTGCTCCAAGCAAAACACTATTACAGCCTCTCTTTGTCATTCCTTGATTACTCCCTGTTTGCCCTGTACATCTGGTCTCACGCCCTGGGACCCTGTTGGGATATGAGCTGAGTGTCACTGAAATAGCCTGAGCAAAGACGCAGGATCACAAGAAGCTCCCTCTGCGACCCCAATGAGAGAGACTTTAGTAATAACATTTCCAAGGCGGGTGAGTCAGAGGCAGCTATGCAAACCTGTAGTAATTACTGCTGTGGGCCAGTGATAGCTCTGCCAAAATCCTGCTTTAATAACATGAAGTGCCGAACAGCTCATGCATGCAGGGAAGGAGGCAAAAACATAATAAGAAGTATTGGCGTGTTTTTTTTCCACTAGAAAGACTGTTAATACCACAAGGAATGAGTTGGGGGGGGGGGGGGGGGGGATAGAAGTGATGACGGGAATTAAAACAGACCTAATGTCAACACAAAGGCGCGAGTGCTTTGTGAAGCCTCGAAGCATGGGGAGAGCTCTTTGGATATGGTATATTGTGCCGGCTACTGAAAAAGGAACAAGCTGTTTTCTGTTTGCCTTGAAGTGAAATAATGCAGCTAAAAGAGAATTCACACACTTCTATTACCAGGGGCAGTTATCTCACAATTTGTGTGGATGAACCAGACCGTGGCACAGCAGCCACTGCAGCTGCAGAACTTCCAGGCCTTGAAAGGAGTAATCTGTATTGATATCAAGTGATACCCAAGTGAGCAAAACTCTCTCAATAATAAATAAAGTGGGTGACAGTGCCTTATTTTCAAAAAAGTACTGGATGGATCTATTTTCTGGTTGATAAATGTTGGAACTATGAAGAACAAAAGAGCGCACATGATAGTGTGAAAAACTGAAATGAATGTGCCACAAAGATACCTTTCCATGTATGGTCCAAAAAGCCCCCCCCCCCCCCCATTTTCCCCACTTGGTGACATTGTTTTTTTTCCTTTATGTTACTACCCACATCATGCGTGTGGACAACACGTCCAGCCATGTTTGCACACAGAATTCCCATCCACAACAAAACCTTGCGCAGACACAGGAGTGTGCCGTCAACCTTATGTCACCAGAATGAGATTACAGTCCATGACTGGTTCCACCTGGCTGTGACTGCCTGTGACAGGTTGTGACCAGTTGTGACAGCTAAACGGTACGTCTGGAGTGCGAGTGCAACAGAGATGTGCTGGGACTGTCAGGTTAAAAGGTGTCATGGTGAGACGAGTGTGCTGCTGTGACAGCCAGATGAAGGATAAACATGTGCCAAGGTAATATGTACGTACTGGTGTCTGTTATGTTCCCCTGGCCCAGTAATGTATGTGTGTAGACACTGATGCACGTTGCAAGCATATGGAACACCTATCGTGTCTTTGCGGCGACTTAAGCTTTGCATCTACCACTGTGTCATGTACCTCGATGTAGACTGTCACTGGCAATGCTGCTGCAGAATGACGTCAAATCTAGAGCAAATATACCTGTCAGAGCACAATAACAGTCATCACTAACATGCAGCAACTTCTCAGATAAACTTACTGTAACTAGGAAAATAAGCACCCAGTGTTTGGGCTTGTTTTCACTTCACAGACGCTATTTAGAGATTCCAAATAAACTTTCTCCTTCATCTGGAAGTCAAATATGTAGACCCCCCCCCCCATTCCCGCTTCTCCTTTCCTTTACTCCTCCAACTTCAGTAATCCATTTCCAAACAATGCACTCTCAAATGGACTTGAGCACATTTACTTAGGCTGGGGAGAGTGCTCCATCAACATCCCTTTAATGAAATCCTGAGAGCAACGATCTGCCCTGGATGTCTGCCCAAACAGAATGAGAAAGAGAGTGAAGGAGATGGAGAGAGAGGCCGAAAGAGGCCGAGCGACACGGAGAGATGGGGAGTAAAATAGAACAAGAAAGAGAAAAAACAAAAAACAAAGAAAGGTGGACGGTTTCAGAGATGTTGGTGACTTAAACACCCATGGGAATGTCTGACGGAGAAAAAGACTTTCACCATATATACGCTGAAGTCATGCATGAAGGAAGCATTTGTCAAAGTTTTAATTTTATGTTCTAAAAACTGTCCTGGTCTTTGTTTTTAGATTTGATTAACAAAGAATTCTAAAAATCTCTCCATACTGCATGGGAGGATAACAGAGGGGGAAGGAAAGACTACTGTACGCCCAGAATAGTCTCTCATAATTGCTCTACTTCTGAAAAAATTCAATCACTATCAAGATTAAAATACATATGCATCATATTGCCAGGAACCTTCTGTCTGCAGCTTTCTGATCCCATTTCAAAAATAATTTCTGCAAGGAAGTGAAATCCAGTTACATGACAATACAGCAAGGAAGATAACAGATATTTCACTATTTCAATGATATGGTTCATTTATTCCTTATTATTTAGAAAGTGTGCTGAGACCTATGGTCACACAGGAGGAAAACAATACCAATTTAGCTTGGCAGACGAGATCTAGTGCAGGACAGAGAAGTTTTATGTCAGTACTAGGTGAGAATAGTGAAATTACAGTAAAAGTTTTTGCTACCATTAAATTAATTTGACAGCTCGTATAGCCCGCATATTTTACTGTTATGGCTATGCACAGCTTGTGGCAAACATTAACAGCTTGTCAGTATTACGGAGTGAAATGTTCATCTCCACCTCAATGCCTCAAATCCATACACATATCACACAAAACACAGGCCTTGTTATGCCATTTCTGGGCTCATTTTGAATCAATGTCGTACATGTCTTTCAGCCGGTTGTAAAGCTTCTCTGGTTTAAGCATATTGCACAAGACTGTGCCCCTACAATGTCACACAGTGGTGAAAGTGCTGGAGCAACCTAACCTCGTAGATTTGTTCAAATGAACCTGAACCCCATCTAGACATCTCTCAGAAAGCTTTTAGACCCACCTATTACTTTTTTGTAACTCCCATAGCTTTAAGCATCATCTGTCTTTTTATTATTTACTCCATTAATTATCCCCTTTCCCCAACATCATTAGCACCTGACTGTGTTTCGTTAAACAGAAAATTAAACTCCCTCAAGGAATCTGCACCAATAGACTTCAACATGTCTGGCATCTGCGGGCACCATCAAATTAAACCTAGCAAGTATCCCGTCTCACTTGTACTATTCCGTGCTAATGTCAGAGGGTGACCTTGCCCCCATGTTTCCTCCACAGGTTGTGGAAAATAGGCAATTACATCTACAGACAGTTTTATCAAACTGGAGCACAACCTGAGTAGTAGATTTGTCCTTTAATGCTGAGGCTACATTTGTTCCTCATGTTGTTAAAGCTACTGGGAACGGCGTTATGAAGGCTGCTTTAATGAGAATAATATGAAAAAAACAATGGTCATGTTAGCATTTTATTTATTTATTTATTTATTTATTCTTAAATTGGTTTTAAAAAACAGATGCTCTTATTTGGAGGGTATTGCTTTGGTTAACCAACAAATTAAATCTCCCTTTTGTGACTCTGCAGTAAAGTATTTTTTTTTATGGAGACACAGCCTCACCAACAGAGAAGGTATCTCTCTCTCTCTCTCTGATTTAATTGTACACAAGCCACTTCGTTGTGAATCCTGCTCCGATGCAAATGCAGTCCAACAGCCACAGATGGCAAATCAATGCCCACCTTATACTGACTCCGGCAAACATGACAGAAGGTATAAATCAAGGCGGAGTGCTTTGGATGGTTGCTCTCTCTTTCATGCCGGGACCTCCTCCATATTCATCTCCATTCCTGGATACTTTTCTGCTGCTACATTTACCCCAAGACTGAACAAATTAAACTCTACAGTCTGAATAAAATTAGCCTGGAAATATCTTAATTGGTTTCAAAAACAAAACCAAGAGATAAAAAAACAGACCGGGGGGTGGGGGTGGGGGGGGGTAAGGTGGGATATTTAGGATTTTGCTGTGATTATAAATGAGTGTGAATGAAGGTTCAGTTCCCAGCTGCAGTGCCTCCAGTTGAGCAGGACACTCAGGTGGAAAGCCAGCTGAGGATCATGCTTGGTCACTGCACTGGTGGCTTACACTTATGGGGGAGGGGGTGATGATCTGTGTGCAGGAGAGTGTAAACTTCTCCACATGCTCTCTAATAGATGACAGTATGTGCCTGGCATGTGTATGTGCTAATCAAGGTAAAAGTGGATAGTTGGAAACAGCAGGGTATCTGTACTGCATGTCACATGTGAGTGACTTGATGGAATCCAGATCCAGGTGTCAACTTTTTGTAGATGTCAGAGAGAGCGAACAAAAAAAAAAAAAAAAAGAACTTGTGCTGTTCCAGCGACAAAATATAAGAGCAGACATTTGTTTTGGAGCTTGAGCAAAGAAAGTGTATACACAGGTTGTTTTTGAACATCAGAAATAGCCTACAGTGAACCCAGTTGTTGATTGTTGAATTATAGAGGGAGAATGACTGCTGTGCAGCATCAAAGAGAATCAGAGGATTGCATCTTCTCTTCACCTATACCAAGAAATTAAAAAAAATTATCTCAATCTTTACTCCTCCAACATCAGTAATTACAAAGACTGAAGCACACGTCTATGAATTGCCAATGAATGTGTGATCTGTAATTATAGTTGAAATGCAAGTTCTATTATCGCCTCTGTGGAAAAAAACTGTTTCCTTTAAACACACTTCGCTCAATCTGATCTCTGTGTAAGGTAGTTTGTGTCTTTGCCTGAAATTAGCCGTGATAATGGGGATATTTTGGGGCATGATTCATGCTCAGAGGGAAGTCATGGAAACAACCCCAAAGGATTTACTGGTTTATATACTGTTACAGGTTTAATGTATAGGCAAATTTTGTATTTTATACTTTCATATAAATCTGATATGTCAGAAAAAAAATAATCTCAAAGAAAGTCCCTTTGTTTGCTTTTGGCCTGGTCCATATGGATGTGTTCCCATTTCACTTCTTGTTTACTCAGGGACTCTGCCCCCTTAACTTTAAGTTCAGTGCATAAATATTTCACTACAAGTTGAATTGACAAGCCAAAAAAAAAGTGCATGGGCCTGAAGCCAGAGAGAGGGGGAAAGGATGCAAATAGAAAACAGACAAATGACAGAAACAACAGCAAGGTCCACATAGTGTGAGCACTGAAGCGGAGCTGAGAGAATGTCACTCAGGTCACAGGGATTTGACGGATGAGCTTTGTTACCGGCTCTGTGTGACCTCGCCTTTCAACCCCTCTCAGCCTCAATGACACAAACAAACAAACACACACACACGCACACGCACACACACATACATACATACACAGGGAAAGACACCTTGGGGGCATATGTGTGCATACCCAGAAACGCAGCACAAACATACCACACATATATACCTCCCCACTCAGTCACAACATACAGTACATATTCTGTTGACATGCGAGGCAGTGACAGCCTTCCCACATCGTCAGCTGAGGCATAAGCAGAAATTCTTGACCCATACCTGCCCTCCTCACTGTGGCCCTGTGGGCATGAACACTCAATAGAAAGGGTAACATCACTTGTCTAAGCTGTTATAGACTTGACACGCTACACCCGCACGCCAGATTTTGGAAACATATCCACACACGCATACTCCCTATTGACCACTTGCTCTCTCTTTTTTTTTTTTTTTTGCCCACAAACTGCACATTAAACCCCGCGGACCACACCCAGATCTCTGACTTTCACTCACCCGTGAACGCAAAACACACAGTAAAACATACGACCCATCATGGCCGTGAACAGCTTGACTCATCATTCGTCACATCTACACTGAGTATGCTGTTCCGATGCGCCTTTCGTGTTGCGCCGGAACAAAAGCCTTGAAAAGGAGAGGAAGTGGACAGCTTGAGAAAACGGAAAGATAGATAAATGGATGCATGGATGGATGGCTCCTTAGATAGATGGATTGGTGAATAAAGAGAGTAATATGGAAGTCTTCCTGGTTAGCCAAGTGTTCAAAAATCAATCCTTTCCTTTGTCAGGTAAGCAGGGTCGCTCGCACCTCACCTGGGGTTTGTGACGTGCCCGTGGGCTAATTCCCAAACCACGCAACCATGTGTATGTAATGAGACAGCAATGCAAGTACAAATGCAAAAAAAACAAAAACACCGCTACAAAGAAACACACAGTCTTTAAAGTCTTTAAATGAATTAGCACACATCACCTTAGCGAGACCAGTGCAGTCAGAGCATTGTCCTGTGAGCCTAATTAATCACGACTTTGGTGAGCGGCCAACAGAGAGGGAGGACAGCCCCCTTCTGTCTGAAACCTCCACAACATTGCTCCAGAATGAACCCACATCCAGGGTTAACACAATTACCAGCATGTCCTCCCAACCATACATCCAGCATCACACCACAGGCTCTGGTAATTGGTGTGCCTAGAATTGCAGGGAAAAATTAGAAAAGCATTAGAGGGAAAGAGGTGATTAATTTGCTCGAGGAGGAGGTCGATGGCGATGTAAATCACTGCACGTCAGCGCAATTTAGTTTCCCTGATTCCCTCGGCCTTGTCTGCCACGCCACCCCACCCCCACCCACCCACCCCCGCTCGCTGATGGGTTAGTGTCAGGTCATAGCTGAAGAGGTCATGTAGTGAAGGGCACCACGCATAGTTTAATTACAGCATAGGATCCTGTACGGGACCTGTGGACCCCAACATCCCCCCCAAAAAAACGCTTGTTTGCTTGTTCCCCAGAATTCAGGGGAAGCAGGATCTGGACGACGAGTCTTTATGAACTGTGCTCAAGTGTAAGATGATTACATTCACTTTTATTTACGAAAAAAACTGGCATATTGATGGAATAAGCTTCTCAGTATGTGGTGGGATGTGAAGGTAACAGCTCTCTTGATTTGAAAGGAATAAAAATAGTTACGGTACTGAAGATTTCATGTGGATGGTTATGATAATAAGGCAGCACTCAAGGGAAACACAGCCCAGGCTCTGACATGCTTGTTTTAAAAATCTCAAACAGTAAAAAAAAAAAAAAACAAAACAAAAAAAAACACACCATCAAAGAAAGCTGAGTGTGTTAGCATCAAAGAGGGTCAAACTTCATACCTCACCTGCTCTATTGACTGTCCAGATAATGTCCTCAAGGAGACTTTGTTTGCATTGAACAACATTAGAATGCTGACCACAATCTATAATCCAGTCCCCACCTTTTGCACCCGGTTTTATTAGCAAGCTCAGCGGCGCCGACAGCAGAGGTGCTGCTCCTCTTTGTTGCTAAATAAGACCCATTCAGCAAGGTTTAACCACAGGGGTCAAGCATACAAAGCGAGCTATTCCTGGGGAGCAATTAGCTCTCGGCCAAACCAATGTGAGGTCATATCTCCTCTGGCCCCTATGACACTTCCTCTTCACACCTGGGCTACCATCTCCTGCCAATCGGTAGCCTCCCCTGGGCTTACACCGTATGTTGTGAATGTGTGTTTCTGAATATGACCTAAAGTAACAATTCTGACAGATACCAGTTTGCGCCTGAGCCTCACCACAAAGGGTGGAAATAAAGTAGATATAAAGCACATTGTTGTGTTTTTATATTTAGATGAAGACAAATTATTTTGAGAAGTCTCTTTTCGTACCTGGGTAGCACTGACGCACAGGCTGACTGCATGCTTTTGATCTCGAGTTTTGCATATCTTGAAATACCTCTGAAGCCATTCCTAAAATAGGCACTTTTTATAGCATAATATATTCATATTGTATTCATAGTTCATAGTTCATAGTTGTATTCATTCACATTCACAGTGTACAGAATGAATCATGTCCAGAAAGACCACCTCGAGGCGTTTTTATGAAACAAGTGAAAACCTCTACTCCTAGATAAGACTGGCAGAATAGGTTGTGTCGAGCCACTTGGGGCTGTCAACCCAAAATTAAAGGAGGAGAGGTAAGATACAGGACATGGCTTAGTGAGTTGCAGGACAAAAAGTGTATGGCTAAAAATTTTTAGCTATTGTAAGTCTATAGTTTTCTGTATGTAAGAAAAAAAAAATCTACCTTTGAGTTAAATAACATGGGGACATGGTCCTTGCCCTGTGTTGATCAGTTTTGCCCGGAGAAGAACTTATTGTCAACAAAGTGCAGGTGGCAACACCCTTGATACATCGGTAGCTAAACAGGGTCATTTGCACCAAAGTCTCAAAGCAGAGTCAATGAGGTGAGAACTGACACATGCAGAGAGAGACACACAAGCATGCCTGTGCACAGCACTGCCTATTTGTGTGCGTGTGCACACACGCATACACACACACACTCGAATAAAATCGCACGTACAAACTCAGGCATGCCAGGAGTCCTAATGACCTCCACCGTGTGTTTGTGAGGGTGTAAGTGTGTGTTTTGAATTAGGAAGAGGAGAGGCAGAAGATGAACTAATGACGGCTGCTAATAATTACAGATCTGTAGTGTGGATGAGTTAATGAGGAGCCAAAGCCTCCCATGATGCCCCAGTAATAATGAATGAGGAGTGAGAGAGGGGACGGAGGGAGAGAGAGAGAGGGGGTGGGAGCTGTCAGTTTGAGAGGCCGCAATGCCCTTTGGTTTCTCTGCACTCTGGGCATGTCAACGAGAGAGGAGCCTTCCCAGAGGAGGCTTGTCTCCACACTAATGAAGATGTGACAGACCTCCGGTCCGTGACTTGCAGAGTATAGGAAAGAAGAGGAAGGAGGACGAGGGTGAGGATAGAGACAGCTCATATAAAATGAAAGGCACTGAAAAGGTGAAAGGTTTCTAAGACCTTCAGAAAGATTGAGACAGTGTCAGATAGAAGCAAAACTGATTAGACTGGTAGGTGATGGTTTTTAGGATCTTGCGACTGCTGGAGATGTCAATAAAAAAATTGACTGCACTCCTACACACACCTTAAATCACATGCATCCATGGCACTCAAGCAGAATAAAAAATGAACTCTGCAAGTACTCACCAGAGAGCTGGTGTAGCTGGGATCAGAAGTGTCATCCTGTAGGTAGCGGGACAGACCGAAGTCGGACACTTTACACACCAAGTTGCTGTTGACCAAAATGTTTCGCGCAGCCAGGTCACGATGGACGTAGTTAATTTCGGAGAGATATTTCATCCCTGCCGAGATCCCACGCATCATTCCCACCAACTGGATCACCGTAAACTGACCGTCATTTTGCTAGAGGACAGAGAGGAATACAAATGAAAACGGTTATCTAGATATTATCTTTGGCATGATTAACATAAATGAGAATAGCTGGGGGATAGTGAGATTTCAGCAAATGCTAACATATCTGCTTTTAATGATAATGAACTAATTATGTTGGTTCATAACTGAATTATAGATACTATGTTGACTAAAAATTCCAGGCTTGAATGTTATAATTTTAAAAAACCAACTGTTTGAATCTGACTCTCTATTAGGAAAAAACTGTGCAAAATAAATCAGATGTTTGTGTTATTTTCTACTGTATTATGCAGACGAGATGTAATTTTAATGTCTTCCGAAATAGTTTGCATCAAGGCTGCCCAGTGGGACTCTCCTCCAGAATTAGCACGAACTGATGTGTTGTCTTACCCAGTGACAAACAGCTATTTCAGCTTGAAGCTATCTTTTTTTTAACAAAAGTAATTACGTTGACTTATTACAGGTTCATGTTTTTTTCCTTCCCCTTGTTTTAAATCTTTTCTTTTGTTACACTTTGCCATTAGAAAAATTCGCCATCTCGAGCTCTTTTTCTGCATTTCAAATCCTCTTAATGTCCACAGGAAGAGCATTCTTGTATTAGATAAACACAAATAGATTCTGAGCCCATTATTGCTCATTGTAGGTGTTAGAGCATTGTTCCATTCAGACATGGGGGCATCTATCTCTCTAACATCCACCTATGGTGCCCCTATCCCTGTGTGAATGCTCTGAAGAGCATGCTTTGAACCCCCGAAACACAGTAACAAATAAGAGGGTAAGGGAGATCGATGGAAACACAAGTCGGATGTGGCGGTTAGCAAAGCCAACTTCAAAGAGCCCCTTTAAACCCACCCTAGATCAAAGTGGAATAGAACACCAATCCATGAGATTGAAGGAGGGAAAAAAGTGAGTTGAATATTGATTAAGATGTATGTCTGCTCAATCCTGACTATAAAAGAAAGAGAGAGGAGTCCATTAATAGTTCCAGGCATTAATAGAGAAATTAAAGGCTGATAGGGCCAGCTAGTGTGGAAATTTTCAAATTAAGAATGATTTAAATCGCGTTCATTGTCATGAAACATATTCTCTGTTGGCACTGGATAGATTAAGAAGGCTCATTCCAATTTGTATTAGGAGGGGTTCTTCGCATGAACTCCTTTTGTGAGACTGTTTAACGATTAATTTCCAATTAGCTTCTCAGTCCCATAAAGCAACGTTTCCATTGAACTCATGAATAAGACTTATGAACACCCCATGTAACTGTTTCCAACTTTGTATGACATGGTACATGTGTGTTTTCACTCACCCTGAGGAATGAGTCAAGGGCACCGTTCTCCATGAACTCTGTGACGATCATGACAGGACGGCTCTTTGTGACGACGCCCTCCAGACGGATAATGTTTGGGTGGTCGAACTGACCCATGATTGACGCCTCAGACAGGAAGTCCCGCCTCTGCTTCTCCACGTAGCCTGCCTTCAGGGTCTTGATGGCTACATAGATCTCCCTTTTACCAGGCAGCTTCAAACGGCCCTTGTAGACCTCCCCAAACTCACCTATAAGGGTAATAGAGAGACGTGTACAGTGGCTGCTCTGTCAAGAACTGATCTATTTTTTAGACAAATGCTTTGTAGTGTTTGATTAGATCTAAATCTATTCATTTATCAAGCTTATTTGCATCTTATGTCCTTTGGCAGAAATATTACCCAGAAAGCTATTATAGATCTCGACTTAGTCTACCTCAAGCATACTGAGCGTTGTCCAATACTCATCTAATGTTGCTCCTTCAAGATATTCTTAACAGTGTGGCTCCCCTGACTCACAGTAGTCATCTATCCTAAAAGCCTGCCAAGTGTCTTCATAGTCACCAATCAAAGAATAACAGGCAAGCACTATCTGCTAAATATCTGGAACTCTTTTGATTAATTATCACCACCTTGGTGTCCTGCAGAGACGCCACACAGTGAAATCAACAAAAACGGAAATCTTTAATTAGTTAGTCCCCCTGCATCCTTATCGCTATCCTATCTCTGTCACTTCCTCACACCTAGCTTGCTGAGTAGGCCAGTCCACAGGAGCTATTCCAGGCCCAGTCTCATCACCAGGGGTATTTTAGCCTGTGTATAATCCAACACATATGGCATCAGCATGCCCATCCCTGCTATAAAAAAAAAAAGAGAAAAGGTGCGTTCGGTCCCAGGGTAAAAGACACGTTTGACTGTTGCTGAAACTATTTTAGCCTCCAGTTGCTCAGGATTTACGTCAAAGCAATCAGACCCTAATTACCTGTTCATCAATTTAAACAGACATTTTAACAATACAAAAGAGGTAAATCTTACACAAGGAAATAAAACCACACCATCTATTTTGCATGTAAGTAAGGGATGATGTAAGGTAGAACATATTAGAGAGCAACTCTAATAGGATCCCAAAACAGAGAAGCACAGGGAATAGGCCTCAAGGCTTGAGTTCTGTCTAATGCCATTAGGTCCCAGGGTAGCTGGCCTATATACTGCTTATGCACTTGACATGGGCCCTTCACATGTTTCCATCTCATGTGGCTGCCAGAAGGGCTGGGCTTTACGACCTTGAAAAGATTCAGGCCAAACTTGTTTGCACGCAAGAACTCAGAAATAACGCATGAAGATATAGCAATCCACGTTCACATTCACCGCGCATACACGTACGTATATAAGTGCAAGTGTTCACCATACCTGCACCGATGACTTCCTCGATCTTGACAGTGGAGACGTCGATCTCCTTGGCGAACTCTCGGACAGCCTCGTTGGGGTCCTCGTAGGTAAAGGGGTCAATGTAGATCTTCATCCCCGGAGAGCCTGAGAAGTGGGTCGGGCAGCCCAGTGGGGAGGGGCAGTTAGACATGTCGGCTCGCAAAGAGAGTTCTAGAACAACCAAAGTGCTCAATGAGCTTTCCAGAAGAAGAAACTGTTCTTTTTCTCTTCCTCTCTGTCTCTCTCTCTCTCTTTGGCTCTAATGTCTTGTGGAAATGGTTGATGAATACAATTGCCCTTCAAGGCGCAGCTTAAATCAGTGTGACACAGCATCACTTACAATCACTACAAGCTCTCAAAAGCCGTAAATGATGACAACTCCATTTGCTCTCTGGTCCTCCTCGGAGACAGGAGGGAGCACTAGAATATGTAAATGAATATCAACGCACATTGCATGCATTAAATAGTATAGGTGGAGGATTATAGGTGCAGCCCCAGTTATGAGTAGAGCAGACAAAAAAAAATGGTGGTTTGATGATTCAGTACTTGGAAGGGGGAAACAGGCCAGAAAAAAAAAAAAAAAACAGAGAGAGAGGGGGGAAAATGAAGGGATAGAGGGAGGGATGAGAGTATATAGAAAGAGTAAATGTAGACAGATTTTCTTTTCCTTTTATCCCTTACCCTAGCAGTCTCTGCTCTTTGATAGTGGTAGAACCAATTTCCCAACAGCCTTTCCCTATAGGAGCTCATAAAGAGATAAAACCACTGCGCTATCAACTAGCTTTTTATGCCGCACGGCGATAGGTGAGCTCAGTTCACAGACTGGAGCTGTCTGCAAACGGTGGACAAATTTTCTGTGTCGACAGACCGGGTAGGGGGGGACTGCCGAAAAACACTTGTAAACAAATTCAATACACACTGCCACAAGACAGACATTACAGCGGGCAAACAGACGTAAAATCATCATTTCTACACTGACACCCAAGAGCAGCCCTCTTTCTCAGAGCTGTTTAGTCAAAACCTTGGCAGCCATGATTGGAATAAACCCATTTCCATCAAGTCAATTTGTGCCCGCTCATTTGCACAAGCCACATAGAGAGAGGCAGGGGTCTCAAGAGACAGCAGGAGGATAAGGTCTGGTCTTGGAGGGATCAAGGTGCCTCACCTCGCTCTTGACTAAAAGCTGATTCTAGTTACCACACTAATTGCCTTGAACCTTGTCTGTGTGAACGTAATTGCTCATTAGAGATTCCATACAGATTGGATTCAGGTTAATCCATCTGAGGGTTTACAGCTTTGCATTCCATAAAGTCTTTCTGTTTACAAGTGTTGTCAAGCCACTCACTCAGCAGCATCGCTGGGTGGGACTCAAAATCTCAGCGGGGAGCATATACAGTACAGCGATAAACATGGGAGAACGAACTCAAAATCTCAATCACATGTGCGCACACATCCATGGTCACATACATAAACCCATTATTTTCCAATTCTCCAGTTCGGAGCCCATTTTCATGTATAATTTAAAATGCAAACAGTTTATCTCTTTGCCTCCCTATGGTACAGACCTGGTTAACTGGACCCATCTTTTTATGGCCAACTGATAAAAAATAAATTCCTCCTTTAATATTTCATAGGTCCTTCATCTGAGTGTATAAAGCAAATGTGTCCAAACGTCGGTTCTATTTTTACCCAACATATAAAACAACAAGCCTGTTGGGAGACAAAGCATTGCTGCTGCAGTGATTTAAAGGCCTATAACACATACCATGATTACATACCTTTCTAAATTAAATGGCTGAGTGGACAAACTCATTAATTTAGGGAATTTGTATTATAAATCTCAACAAAATCCCTAAACTATGACACAATAGCTCAAACAGTTAAGAGTATTTAATTGACTGGTATTAACAAATGATAGTTTACAGTGCTGCACTTAACCCTGTTATTTTCACCAATGTCCAGCATTTATCCTGCTATTAGTCTTCCCTGCTCATTTACTGAATGGCCCTAATGTATCCACAAATCAACTGTACGGCAGTAATGCTTATATTAATCTATTACCGGCTACGGGTACAATCAAATTACTGGTCCTACTACACAGAATTTACATACTGCCTAAAGACAAACAGCAATGTCAGTAAGTGAAGCAGTAGCTTCATAAATGCTCATCTTTTTAAGTTAAAGGAACTTTTTCATGTGTTAGCCTTTCACCAAGGCAACATAATTTATTCTAATTCCTTTTGCTTGACAGTATTTGTAATTTAGCAATTTCAGTAGATAGCAATTATATGTTTTATGTAATTATCCACTTTGGGGAAATTAACATAACCAATTGCAGGGCACTGTACGCCTATAGTGAATATATTCCCATTTCTTGTCGGTCCAAGATGCACACAAATCTATTCCGAGGCTCTGTGAATATAATGAGTTGAGTTTACTTCCTAAATACAAACTAATTATCCTTCGTTTGATGTCAGAAAATCATTTGTCAGACACACAGTGTGGCTTATTAGTATGGAAATCACAAAAGGGATCTAAAAATTGTATGGGATTAACAGTCACATTGGTACAGGCAGTAAAATCTTTGTGTGGGTTTATCAGGCATGTGGTGCCTTCTGCAAGTCTTCACTCTGTGAAAGATAAAATTCTGCTCAGCCAAAAAAGGGGTTTACCCATTGTACTTGATGAAGATGAAAGATGAAGATGATGAAGGGTAAAGGCAAATGTCACAATAACCTACAGATGTTCATCAGTTCTTTTTATGCCTTAGCGAAATCTCTGAATTCACATATATATATGTTTAATCAGTGGATAGAACAAAAAAGAAATCGTTGAAGCATAAACATATTTGTTAAATTTCGATTTCCCATTCTAATTCAGTGTGAGCACCAGATGTTGAAGCACAGAGAACAGCTGAAGCAACAAAGTGACAAACAGGGTTGGAACGTAAGTGATTTAAGATGTGTTGGTAGTCATATGCAGAGAAGCATTAGGGCATACAGTAAACAAGCAGTGCTCAGAAATGTCTCTCTGTTAATTAGCTGATGTTGACTGGCTGCTGGTGTGTGTAAAAGAGGAAAAGGGAATAGATACACTGAGGAAAACTGTAAATGCTCAAATGCAGTGAGGTGTGTGTAATATGATATGTAGATGAACGCTGGTGATACTGATAATGTGCTGATGTGGGCAATTAAAACAAAAAATAAATAAAGTTCCCTTGGCTCTTAGGGAGGTTCTTTCTCCACGGGAATGATGCGTCTGTTCCAATCTGATGGTCATTACATCCCGCCCAAGGTTTGGTTTAATGTTAAATGTTAGGTTAGATATAACCATGACCTGTCAGCAGCACTACTGAATTTACAGTATGCAGCAGCATCCCCAGTCTAGAAGCTTGTCACATTAGGTGGGCTGGAATTGAGGAGACATCACCTGACGTGTGTGGCAGCAGCTGGAACAGTAAGCAGCTGGATGAAAGCCAGCGACACATTTTTTGGAGATTCACCCAAAACAATTGGCTGAGCGGCGCTATTTTATTGTTGCGTTGAATACTGTAATTACGAAACTGTCAGTCAAATCTTGAGAGAATAGAATAAAACAATGCATCCTGGGATGGGGGATTACTTCACGAGTGTTGGAGATGTGAAGGTTGAAGTAATAAACCTATGAATAGGATCCCTTATCAGAGTTTTATTTCCTCTCAACTTCAAATTGCTTATTTGATGATTAGGGCTGCAAGCGTCTCTGATCTTTTGTTTACTTTAACCACTTATGTTAATTGCATTTGGTTTTTCCAGAGATAGCCAGTGACAAAACTGACTCTTCTGCCCACAGCAGTTTTAATGAGCCCCCGGCTGCCACTGCTGTAGCTGTGACACAAAGTAACTGTGTTGAAACGCTTTGCTGTGTTCGGCTCAACAAAAATCTATCCCCTCGAGTGAGCCCCTGTTCACACTGCTAGGTCGGCAGGATATAGGGCTTTCATTTTAGATACAAAACTTACACACACCCTTTTGTGTGTATGTGTGTGAGAGTGTGTGTCCCTCCAGGCTCCTTCCCCTCATCAGTCAGCGCCAAGGGAGTGCTTAAAACACGACTCAATCACAGCTATCATAAAGCCCTGAGAGATGACTGTCAGTCAGTGTCATTGTGTAAAGGAAAGAAAATGTCGTTGACGTCTGCAGATGCCTGCTACCTGAGGTCATTTCTTTTTTTTACCTAGCCTCTTTTTCATTAACGTATTATAAAGGAGTACATGCTCCACACATATGTCATATATCATACATAATGTGACAGCATAAGAGCACTGGACAAAGAAGGAAATGGATATGAATGAAAATATGTGAGCGCACATACCTCCACCTAGACACAGCAATCCTCTATATTTCTGATTTTAACAATTGGGCAGTTTATGGTGTATTAAAACACAACTGAATATATTGCATCACCATTATTACTGTCATTATGGTACTTCCAACTATTCTATGCACCAAATTGTTAAAGATTAGATAAAATAGTAGAAGTGGTAAAAAAAAAAAAAAAAGAGTTCAGGAGTTATGAGCTAAAAAGGTAAAAGTGCTTCACAAACACTGAAAAAAATCTGTTCAGTAGTTTGTGAGATGATATGTTAAAGGTAGAGTAAGCGATTGGAATCTAATATACTTTTTTTTATCACATTCATTTAATATCTCCCCATCGCTGCTGCTGAGTTCAACTGTCAACAGTCTTTCTCCAGCATTGCTTATTCTACCTTTAATTAACAGAAATAAACATATGGGGTCAAAATGTGGGACAGAAACCTAACCACCGGCTAATGTGAGCTCTTAGTATCAGGGTGGACTCACCTCTTCCTGCGCTGTAATGTTGCAACTTGTCACTGTACACCGCCTCCTTGGTGTATGCCCTTTTCCTGTGGGAGTAATGATTATTGAAAAGGGGGGGGGTTAGAGAGAGAAAGAGAGAGAGAGAGAGAGAGCATGAGAGATGACATGATGAAAGGAAGTGTAAACGAGGCCTTGCTACTGTTCACGGTTCTCTGTATGTTCTGAAAATGACGTGGCTGAAATTGAATCAGTTGCAGAGGGTTAGCAATGGCAAATGAAGTTTATGAAAATGAGATGATTTTTAATTAGACCTTGATAGGATCTCTCTGCTTTTCATCTGTCTCCTCTGCCTCAGCATCAAAAAGAGCCTGGCCCGTTTGATGAACACTTTGCTTACTCAAAGTTGCAAACAGCACTGCGAAAAATTTGACTTTCATATATCTAAAGCGGAGCAAGATAGGAGTGTGACAATGTGACAAACTGCTGCAATATTAAATTGACTTGACTTGAGTAAGTTAACAGGGCAAAGTAGTAATTGTTAAGTTCTCTGTGGAATTGAATATTCCATTTCAAGTACGTCAACTTGGCCTTCCTTTCCATCAAATTGATTGCTATTAATAAATGCTGTATAAGAATATGCGTAAGAAGCTCACATATGTTCCTAAGTATGACAACGGGATTCAGCTGTATAGCTAATGCAGTCAAAATGTCAGTAATTTTAAAACACATTTTCCAGATATAGCTGTGCTGAATTTTACTTTAACATATTATGTGCCACGTACTCTTATATGGTCAGATTCTGATTAAAAAACTGGGCAATCCATCATAATGTGACAGAAATCTATCTTCATGTAATGTTGCTATCTGTCTTCCAATGGTTATTAGCAAAAGGAGAGTAGGAAGGATACTGTATAGGACTGCATGGTGTTCATGTTATTATGCCAACCCACTATTCTTGATACTTGCTATATGTTGTCATTACAGAGGCAAAAGTAGGCTGGCTGTGTTGCTATTTTGCTCTTGAGGAAATAAAAGTTGGGAGCCTGAAAAGGGACAAATGTAGCGATGAAGTCATCAGCGTCTGCATGTATTACGAAACGAAACGAAACGAAAATGTGGTTACCTGCTGCACACGATGGAGATGGCAACGAGGGAAACAATAAAGACCACTCCTGCTGCAGCTGACCCTGCAATCAGAGGAAGCTGTTCCCTCAGCTCCGACTTGAAGTCATCTGTATTACACAAAGAGAAAGACAGACGGAAAGACACTGAGAATGGCTTAGGTAAGGCTTAAGGACCATGACTGTGTTTATTTGGAGGTGTGTATGTGAGCGTGTGCTTGGGAGGTAAAGGGAGAGACAGAAGGGAGAGGAGGCAGAGCAGAATGGTTAGACTGGTTGTACTGATGGATAAAGAAAACATATAGATCTCTCTGCTGAGACGTGGTGACTGAAATCCAGTGAGCTTTAGCAAGACTCACTGACAGACTGTGTTTGATAACCCACTAGAGAGACAGAGAGTGAGAGAGTAGCATAAAAGTGATGGTTAGAAAGAGCGAGGGGGGACCTCTCAATCTTCTCTGCCACACCTGTCAGAAATGAACGGACAAGAAAATGCACCTTGGAATGTTGTTTCTCAGGCGTCGAAAAGGAAGTCACCCACTGCCAATCACACACGGCCCCAAACATGTTTTATGTGCATATCCAGGGCAGGCCGCCAGTAGTTCAAAGGACAGCCCAAATGCCTGCTTAAAACCACTACACAGCAGAATCCCCAGTTATCTTTGTGTGTCCCTGCCTTCCCATGACTTTGGCACCAGCAAACACTGTGGTTAAAGCAATGCACGATTTAGCATGCTGCAGGCAAATCAGCAGCTTCTGAATTCAATCCCCCGTGTAGAATGGGCCTATTGGATTAAAGTGATAAAGGGAGAACTAATGCATCTTCGGAACAGTGCAAGAGCTGGGATATATGAGGAAAGTCAATGTGACAGGAATTGCTCACTCTTTTAACTTGCACATTTATCAAGTACGTTTCAAGCAAACAGTGTGAATGATGTTCCAGCTACTCAAGCTTCCTGGGAGTCTTCCTGTTCTCTTTTGATGCATAATAGGTGCAAGAGGTCCAGATCAAATCTCCCCTCCACCCATATGAGAATGGTGATTTTTTTTCCCCCCTGACAGCCAGAAATCACACAGCTACCTGTTCCAGCAGTAAACAGGCTCCTATTACAATCAGTTAGTTCTTGAAGCCTCAGACTATTAGAGAAATGGAGAACTGTGACATCAGTCACCTTAAAGATGGACCAATCACCTCTTTTTCATCATACCTGTCAATCAAGCCTGCACTGCTCACGAGTATGCGTGATTTGAGTGTGCAGAGGAGGCAAAGGGACACCTTGTGGAGTTGTATGAAAACGTGCTGACAGGGAGACACGAGGGATTATATGTTTTGAGAAAAGACATGGAGGGAGAGCGGTGGTTGGGTGGCGAGGTAGTGCCTTCATGAGACAATGGAGCGGCTCAATGGGGGGAAGAGGAGCCTGGTAGAGGGGCAGGAGGTGGAGCCGTGGGTGTGATTGTCGGCAGTTCTCTAGCGTCTGCTGCTAATTGCCTTGACGAACGTTGTGTTATGGCAGCAAGCCAACGGATGAACCATAAACCTTGTTTGTGTGAGCGAATGTCGCGCGTGCGTGCATGCATATGTGTTTGTGGGGATGATAATTTGCAAACGTCGGAAGGAGCGAAGGGGCCATGACTGCACCACTACATCTGCTCTGCACAGGTAAATAGCCACAATGATCACCTTCATCATCATTATTATCCTTCCCATCTTCCCCTCCCTCAAGATCATCACCGTCACATTCATTGTAATCTTCATTAACACAATACGATGTGGAAATGTCAGCCCTGTCTTTGATACATTATGAACTACAGCCATACATGAATAGCAGGCTCATAGTCCAGTTTGGCACAGTGAGGCAGCACTTTAGCAGATCTTGTGAATGTTACACATGTCCAGTCAAATGGTTAAACCCATCCAGACTGAATCATACTGTGTTCATTTCAGCACTCATTTCACTTCCTGGCAAGTATATGAAGAAGTGCTTCATGAAGAAGTGATATGCGAAGCCGCCATCACCAACTCCCTACACACACACACACACACACACACACACACACACACACACACTTGCACTTCAACCAATAAATATAGTTCCACAACCTTGCCAGCGTAGCAGGTGTTGCAAGCCCCACTTCAGCCACTTCCCTCTCCGACAATCCAAGCCCCTCCCCCACATGGCAAAAAATTTATCTCATCAACTACTAATCACAGCTATGCATTCTGGGACGGCTCTCGAGCAACAGAAGGGCCGGGTGAAAAACCAATTAGCTAAGCATTTTGGATCAAACACAGTTAGTTGCACAAACAAAAGACACTCAGCGTTTTACATATTCAAAGCACCCCCACACACACTCCAACCTGACTGTGAAGGAAATTAATTTAGCTGTAGAAATGGAAGCGCAATCAAACATCACGGTTCCCTTCGATCTCCCCTACTAATAATAATTATAATATTGCAACAACAAATACAAAGGGAGACAAAGAGTGTTTGAAAGAGTTTGGTTGTATGTGAGAAAAAGCGAGACAGAGAAGGATAGAGAGAGACTGAGAGAGCTGTTTCTCCTGGCTCGGCGATCCTTACCATCTGTGAGGGTTTGGAAGCACATCTTGCTGCTGTATTTGCCAAAGCCAGCCACAGTCCGTGCTCGCACCTGCACCACGTAGACTGTACCCGGCCTGAGGCCCTCCACGCGTGCAGTGTTAGTTTGGCTCCGCAGGATGGTGGAGTTAATCTCTGCATGGTCCTGCAAAGAGCAATGGACACAGGGAGCAGGTTAGAGATGACTTACTGAGAAGATGTCAGCAGGAAAGTGTTAAATCGCAGAGTTGAGAAAATTGTGGTAAAACAAGATCCGGTGGTGGTAGCAGGAGTTCAACAGAGAAAAAACAAACAAGCTTATCAAACATTGTATGTTCAGGAAACAGGACGGGCAATGTGGTCCAATTGGAGGAAATTAGTTTAAGCTGTATATTTTAGTTGTTGTAAACCAGAGATAGTGGAAATATAGTGCACTTCTGATAAATCACACTGACAGAGGACGGATGAAAACAGCAGATAGCAGAGTAGATGCAGAACAGACAGTGCACAACAGTTAGGGACAGCCAAACGCTTTTAAAGATTACGTTTAAGATTATGTTTTTATCAAGGCTTCGGTCAGTTTCAACCTCAAATACAAAACGTTGCAGCAAGCGTACACACATTAAAACACACACGCAAAGCACACCGATCGCACAAACACACAATAACCCCCATTCACTCAGTAACACACATACACAATTTGATAATTAAAGGCAATCATTTCTTGCAAATTAGAAAGAGCCATAGCTACTTCTTAACAGTAATAGAATAACATTGTGTATTTGTGTCTTCAGACAAGGCGATTTAATTATGGCAAGAAGTTTGAACATTGCGTCCTCTTGTTTTCTTGTTTAAAGTAGGTTGCTTTTTAAATATGACGGTAGGCCAAGCCCACCCATGGAAAGCACTTTATTTTTTCATTAAAGGGAATGCTAAAAAAATCCTTTGTGCAATCGCTGTTTGTTGCAATGTTCTATTTAGGTCTTCGGCCTCTTTTTTCATGCACTGTTCTCACTGAAACGTTTTCTCTTCACCCTTATCGACATGCATGTGGGTCTGTATGGATGTACACTATGAATATATGCGTTTGTTCATGCATATATTATGAAAATGTATGGTTTGGACCATGGGACCTGCCCTCCAGGTCCTGCATCTCAGTCGCTCTCCCTCCAGGCTCAGGAGAGTCAGTCAGGCAGTCTGCTGCAGTGTAGTTTGGGGCCTGCTGGAGGTATCTGCTATGAGGAATCAGTAATTACTTAGGCCTGTCACCTTCCCATAACCCAGAGTGAATATGACAGCCAGAAAATAAGACTACACCTACACTACACCCACTGCTGCAGGCTGCTGATAGCTAGATGCAGACATTCTGTAGAGAAGGGGGGGGGCGGCGGGGTGGGGGGGGGGGGGCAGATGAAAGTGAAGGGGCAAAATTCCCTGTGTCAGTGAAACAGTGTAAATAGAGGCAGGCTGTTTTTTAAGCTTGGTAAACACACTATTGTCTAACACCGGACTACGTCTTATAATACATGTATGAATAAGAAATCTGAGTTGACAGCAGTGTGGAGTGGAAAAAGTAGCTAGGCAAATAGGAAAGGAGGAAGCAAAGGGAGGAGGAGGAGGATGGAAGATGATGGCAGGAAGCGATAAGAAACTCCAGGCAGAAGCAACCCACATCGAAATCATTATCCAATCTGATTGGTGTAATTGAATCATTCCGGTTGCTCCGTCATTGAGCAGACGAGGTAAACACAGCTATGAAATCCGCGCCCCCCCTCCCACACACACACACACACATAATGATGTGTGCAATCACATTAGCTCTTATTGGACACTCCGGGCTTGATGAAGACAAATGTTTGGGCTTGGGATGGGAGAGCATCGCACCAACAGGCTTTCTTTCTATCTCTGAGAGGAAAGAGATGTTTATAAATGGGATGCTGGATGTAACTGGTTTAGGGAGTTTAATCATTTCACAGCCCTTTTGTCCATTAGATCACACAATCTGTCATTTCTCTGATGTGCTGTGTACGAACACTCAAAATTCTGAAACTTCGTATCAAAGCAGCAACTTGTGCCTTTGAAAGAGCTGCAGAAGACATGACAACCCCCCTCCCCCATCAGAGACTGGGACTTTAGTCACCTACTCATTTGGCGTGAGACATGCTTGAGTGCACGTGGACCACTTGGGGTCAGGATTTTCCTACTCCTGCCATCAGTCACTCAGCATTTCTCAGGACCACACCCCCGTCTGCTTGAATGGAGGACAGGTGAGCAGACAGATGGCAAACCGCCAATGGGGGAGCATCCCTTGAGGGAGCACCAACTAGGAATGGCCCTTTCATGCTGCCAGTCAAATGGGGATTATGTGACACACACACACACACACACACACACACACACACACACACACACACACACACACACACACACACACACACACACACACACACACACACATCTGCCACTTAAACATGAGCTGGCATTTGGCACTCCAGCAGGTTAGGGGATAGCCAATAAAAGGCCATGCCAGGAGGGACTTCCAGCCACGAGAGGTCCTCTCCTGCTGCCAGTCAAATGGGGATTAGGAGGACCACACCCTAACTTGCTAAATAAAGACAGAGTTGCAGGTGGGAAGGCAGATGGTAGAACAGCCAATCAAATGCATTGCCAGGGGTGACAGACAGGAAGCACTGCGGGGAATTTACTCTCTGCAATATTCAGTAAAAACACTGAAACAAACTTAGCACGAATGGCCATCTTAATTAATACTGTTTATTACTTCCTGTCTCCAGATGAGTCACATGTTCTGAATGATGGTGAAGCACACTCATACTCTTTTACATTAACTACGGCAGGGAGCTTTAATAAATCTTCCTTCTCCCATCTGTAAAAACAGATGAGCTAGCTATGTGCAATAACCTACTGTACCCCACCCACCTGGCTACTTGGCCTTGGAACTACACTGAGAACTGATACTGGGTTTACTTGGATATATTTCATTTGACCCCATTTCATAGGATTGACTACAAGTTACTAGATTTACAACATTAGCACTGGACCTACTATAATCATATTGGATTGCTGGAAGTCCAATACTTGGACTTCTCTTCTTTTTTTTTTTCTTTTTTTTTCTTTTTTTTTTACTTGTTTAAACTTTCAATTCATTTTTTGTAATTGCCAATTTCCTACCAATTACCATTACCACTGCGAGCGGACTGCAGAGGGAGATCTTTTTGAATTTCCTCTCTGCCACTTTCCTCCTTATTTCCTCAGGTTTTTTGGGTGAGTCTTTCAGTCAAAACCCATTACTGTTGTTGGCCTGTAAAGGCCACCGAGACATTATATGTGATATTGGACTATAAAAATAAACTTGACTTAACTTGACTTGACTTGACATGTGTGTGTGTGTGTGTGTGTGTGTGTGTGTGCGTGCGTATGTGTGTGTGTGTGTGTGTGTGTGTGTGTGTGCCTATGTTTGTGTGTCTGTGTTTTTCAAAAACTGCCAAGTACCCAAAATGGACAGCATGGCCACCTGGCACAAAGACAGACATGATGGGATACCATGTGTCCTCTTCACAGGCTCACACACTTGCATGCATGCAAATAACGGACACACACACAAAGGGGAAGAGTGGGGGTGTGTGTGAGTAGGAACATTCTAATATTATGTTTGTAAAATGGAAATGAAAGAAAGAAATTTCTCCCATAATATAATACTCCTGATTAAAATATATTGCCGAAGGTAAAAAAGAAAAGAGGGGGGAACAATGTAAATCTCAGAGACTAGATGGGTTTTATTTCCAAATGCAAATAATTACCATAACCTCATGAATTCAAATCAAATGGTAAAGAAAATGGTAATTATTTTGTATGGAAAAGCAACGGTGATAAAATTTAATATTAAAGACCATTAAAGCCTCTTAAGTGTTTTGGGAAATAAAGAAACTAAAATAATATTAAAACAAATTAAATCACCCCACAGTAACAAAAAAGAAAAAACAATGATCTTCCTCTCATTGTGATGCTGCAAAGCCACGGGTCTAAACAAATAGTGAGAGAGGTACAGTGAAAGGGGGGTGAGAAGAATCAAAATGGGGAAAGGGAAATGTATTTGCTTCAGCTCTTTCAGTTTGTTTTTCTTAGTGTTTGCGGCCATCTCCTTTTGAGATGACTCTTTGTATGCACTCCATTCACCTGGAGACTGACAAGGAGGCCTGAGTGAGCAGGGCAGGAGACAAACAAAGAGGGAGAGAAGAAGAGAGTCTGAAGGAGGAAATGTGAATACCCTTGCTGGGGGACTGGCGGAGCTCAGCACAAGTCCTGCTTTTCACAGGTTCCATTAAAAATCATTAAAAGTCTGTACAACATCTGTGTGTGTCAACAAAAGTGTTGTGGTCGACCGTGAAAGCTGGCAGGGAGAGAAGAAAAGAATAATAAATACTTTCTCCTGGCTTCTCTTCTGAGGAATTGCTAATTGTATGTAAATAAAAGGGTGATTTCAGAGTGCCAAAAATGCAGATGGTGCTACGGTCAGTATGCTACAGATTCTGGTGACATGCTGTAAAGTCGAATTTCTGCAGCATAACAGTACTGCTGTCATCCAGAACTGAACCTGAACTGCTGCTGACACTTCCACATAAACACTGCCACAAGCTCTATCACACTCACACACACTTACACACACATGCACGCACGCACGCTCTCTCTGACACCAACACACACAAAGCCATCAGTAACCAGAGCCAGTGGCTGCTCTGCCCCAGCCTTAATGGAGGGCCTGACCTCCGCTATGCTGAGTTATTTCCACCCTCCCCAAATTTTCAGGCAACCAGAGGAAAAGGGGTATGAGAAAAATGGAGAGAACGAGAGCATGCTATCCTACTTTTTCTCTGACAAACCTTTAACTCATTTCATCTTGCTTCCCAATTTACAGGGTCCTGGGACCACTTACTCTGTAATGAGAAGGTAGGTTGAAGAAGGGAGTGAAGCTTGTTTAGAGCAGCACTCACTTCAGCTTTTAGGTGAGATTGTTAAAGTGTCTTTTTGAATCATTTCTGTCTGCCGCCTAAACTGCCACTGTAGGCGGAAGGCTGGGTTTTTACTTTTGTTAGTTTTTGGAAACATTACTTTTGGCGACATCTTACATAACAGCATTATTGCAGGGATTGTGGATATTAAACAAGCACATATGTACAATGATACTGATTATGTGATGTTTACTGGGACCAAAATAACCAATTTCCCTACAGTATTGAAAGGAAAATGAACATTTTCAATTAAATGGAGTTTTATTACCTTACAAATCTGTTATGATTAACTATTGCACTAATAAGTGACTCTTTGGTTCACCTATGACCTTTTGAACTTGCCTTAATTAGGCCACAACTTTGTTATTAAGTGGCTTACGTTGACATTGGTTATTATTTCAAATGACAACCTGCCGCAATAGACATGTGTAACTAAAATATAAATGGTAGAGAATTATGCAAGTTAAACTAAGAAGTTGTTAGCCAGCACCGGACAGTTATAATGAAGAAATATTTTTTATATTTACACAATATCTAATTATTTTCTCTCTCTATTATCAAATGAGTAGTTTCAATAATTGCTTCAAAATGATTTTTTTTTTTTTAAACCTGTGTGATGCTTGTGTTCCAAGGTTTTAGAAGACAGCATTATGCAGCTACCTCTATTTGTGAGCCCATAGGGCATCATAGGAGCACAATTTGAAACCATTTGGGGACCATTATCCAATGTCATAGTGCACTCTCTCTCTCTCATTCAGTTCCTACTGTGAACTGTCAAATAAAGGCAGTCATACTGGAAAGCAATTAAAACATTACTTAAAAAAAACTAGTGCAAGCCTGTCTCCAAGAATCAAACTTGTGGCCAAGACTGTGGAAAAGAAGCAGATTTTCTTTTCTTTGTATGATTACCTCGAGGTATTATTCAACACAAAGTGTGACAATGCCATACTGCTGGAGAAGTTGCCATTGTAAATGGGTATATGAGGCTTCCTGTGAGATGGAGTGTACAGAGAGACAGCTCTCTGCTGTGCTAAGGACTAGCTGACTGTGCCAGACACGCTGAGACAATCAACTCCAGAACCATAACAGTGTGACTACTCTCAGATTAATGCAAGCATCAGTGAGATGAATATAAAAGACGGCGAGTAGAGCAGGGCCATTTTTATATTAAAACAGTTTTTTATGATTGTATTATCCAGCCTATATGTTACCCATGGCGCTGTGTAAGGCTGGGAGTATGCACGGGAATGTGTGATAGACATGGTGAGTCATCCCCCCATAATTGCCTTTTATGATTAAAATGCCACATCATCACTTCATGGCTGAGGTGGAACCTCCAGATTTTCTGGACCTCTCAAGTATTCAGGGAATCAATGGAGAGCGGGCAGGACTGACCTGGATGTGTGCAGTTCAATTCGCTGCTTCTCCATATGCAACAAGGACACTAACATGCATGCAAGTAACCCGAGCTAAAGTGTGTGACACGGAAAATTTATGTGCATTTTAAATTTCAACAGGTATAGACATTACACACATGCTTTGTGCTTTATTATTTTGCCAAAGTTGTGTACCATTTTCCTTGTTTTCTGAGGATTGGTGCTCAATCACGTACACAAAACGTATCCGGTGACACATTGGACAACGGCGGTTGGCTGAAGAAAAGTCTGTTTAGAGCCTATAAAAAGGCTTGTCAGATCCAAAATAGAGTGTGAAAAGAGGACCACCAATGTGGAAATCTCATCTCCACAGCCCTGTGTGTCACAAAGCAATCACTCTGACTCACCTTCTGTGTCTTACTCACACTCACACGGTGGTACATTTTCCAGATAGACAGTAATGCATACGGGGGGGAATATGAAGGTACATCAAGACAGAGGTAGGCAGTGTAGAGCGCAACCTCTCTGTCACCTGAATCATCCCAGTGCAATTAGCAATCTTGTCCTCGTTAATTCATTAATTTGTGATTACGCTGTGCTCATCTATTTGTGTGGGGACACGCTACATAAACATCAATAGGATTAGGTTTCATTGATATTCATGAGCTAATGGGAGGCTGTATAAGTGTTATTTACACGACATTAAGCTGTCTGGCAGATAAGGTTTCTCAGGGCCATGGCAATCGGATTCAATTTCATGACCTGTGCAATGCCAAGGGGGGAAACAGCGAGCAATGCAGCTATTATTGGATAACTGAATTTCCAACTGCAAACATCATTTAAAAACATGATTGTTGTCCTCTCTGGTAGAAAATGCTAAATATGACAGCCTCTATTCTTAGGAGGGGTTGTGAATATTGATCCAGGAACCTTAGCCGAAATGAGTTTGGAAATTTGAAATAAATAACTCAACAGAAAAAGAAAAACATTTATAAAACTATTGATTTGTATCTTTTATTTGGAAAGCATAACATGGGTGAAGGTGCATCAGGTCTTGCAAAAAGTCTTAGCTGAAGATGACAAAGACTGAGGAAAAAAAAAACAAAACAAAACATCCATGACCAACCTTGCTGTAACTATCGATCAGCTTTAGGAGGACAAACAAGGGCCCAAACAAAAAGCTTGAGTCTCCGGTCTCTCGGTATCATTATGTCCAAGGCCTTGGGTAAAGGCCTACAGGTCAATACTGGAGCAGTATAGACGCTGTGGGGTAGGGTTGGGGACTTAATAAAGCAGACGTATTGTGTGTGAGCAGACCGGTCGATGTGACTCCCCCCAGACGCAATGCATTTTCACAGCGGGACAGGTTGCTGCACTGTGCAGAGTGGGCCTGGAGCAGAGGTCAACCTATTCACTTCATCAGCAGCAGAAACCAAAGAACAGTGGGAGAGACGGAGTGACCACAGTGAAAGAACATATTATCAGCCCAGGGGACTCTGTTCAAAGATATCCGGGGGAGCTTAGATTTTTGGGATCTTTACATAGTTTACCGTCCTAGTGCTCACCTTAAAGACCTGGCGCCAATGCAGATACACATGAAAATTCTCACACACATATATGCACTTGCAGTATAGTGTGAAAGTGTGAATACAAACAGACATACAACCCACATAAATCCATGCATTTTATATATATATATATATACACACACACACACACACACACACACTTAGCTTACCTTCTCGTAGTAACGCAGCTCGTAGTCCAGAATGATGCCATTGGGCTGTTCCGGCTGTGGCCATGACAGTGTGAAGCTATTCATGGTGGAGCTGATCTGGTGCATGATGGGAACTATGGAGGGAGCTGCAGGGCACAGAGAGAGTAACACAAAATCAGTGCGTTTCTAGAATAACCGGTAAAGATTGCCGATATGTCTCACTGGCAGCTTTTTGCAGGTTGTGAGTAGGTGTTTTCTTTACTGCTAGATTATAAAACATTGCAGTCATCCAGAGGTATTATAAGAGGTATGAGAGTCCTCTTTGCTAATGCTGAAGACACAGCACAGTGAGCAGAAGCCACCTAAGTTTCCCTTCACTGTCTAGCAGGCACCCAGCCATTAGGTAGTTTGGATTAGATGTGCAGCGCCATTTAATTTAATTTCAACCAGGCATCACAATTCTTTAGTTTAGATTCAAAAGGGAATCTAAAGTAAAACTTAGTAGCATATTGAGTCTTTATTTTAGATTCAAAAGCCAGCTATGGGGAAACCAGTTCATTATTTGCCTAAAATTCTAATCACTTTAATGACAGCTAATTATAGTGAGTGCATTATCCATACAAATAATTAGAGAAATTATTGTATACATTTTTAAGTAGTGCACATTTGCAATACATCCCATCCCTTGGAGGCACTCAAATCATGCATTATGCTGTTCTAGATGCACACAGCAATCAGTATTCTGCACACAATCTGAGTTTAAACAGTGCAACTGCCATTCTCATCAGTACCCAGGTAGCCAGCAGAGTCGAGGCTGATTAGAGTCACGGTCAAACCATATTCTGGCACTGCAGGACCAAATCTGAGTCAGCTTTGGCCAAAATATGGCTGCCAGATTTAGCAAAGATTTGAGGGTGTGGACTTGGGCTGAGTATCAGCTGCAGTTAGCAGGCCTACCTTTGCGCCAGAATCGCCAGTCGCCACGAGTCTGGCATGAGTCCGGCAACCAGTCGTGTTGGATTTAGTCTAGTGTTGGGCTGAGTAATTTTGGCTACAGGAAGAATATGGAAGCACTAAGTGTGGCATCCAAGGGCTGCATTGTATCCAGTAGTTAACACAGTTCCAAAGCTTTTTAAATTGTTTTTTTGTTTTTGGTTTTTTTTTCCAGGAGTGCCCATTCACACAACAGTTGCACCAAATCTCTGCTAGAAGAGCAATATCCTTCTTCCTGCTCAAAAGTGTTGCTTGGTTCACTCTTTAAATTTGTAATTAAGATTTACATATGGCTACAACATGATGTTGTTTGCTAATGACTGTCATTGTGTTGCTTAAATTTGATTAAATCAGGAAAGAAAACAAGTTGTTTGTCATTGCTATGTAATTCTCTAATGCATTTTTAAAATAATTTGAGCAGCCAAACAGCTTAATGTGTTACAGTAACACCATAAATACAGCTAGTAAGCATGCCCATATACAATATAATGCACAGTTCAATAGAATAGCATAGAATAGGTGCTATTAAATTCCTCTCATTCAAGAGCCACTCAGTCAAACATTATATTAGGAATGAATGTTAAAATGAAATGGGCAAATATAACATGAACAGAGGAGGTTTATCTGATTTACCAATCTGTAAGTAGCAATAAGATGTTGTCACAAGATGCGATCTTACAGTAGGCAGCAACACAGGAAAGTTTTTTATGAAAATTTATTTCACCTGATTTATTGTGACACTCCACTTGGTGTGCTCCACTGCTGATTTCAGTGTCAATGATGTCATGGTGAGCCACAGAATTACTAAACAGTGCTGTCAGGAATATGTTTCTAAACAATAAAATTGCCACTTTCCAGGCACAAGCAGACTGCAATCATGGATCTCCAGCAAAACAAGGAGCATCAGTTTCTATATACTCTATTTAGAAATTAAACTCATGTACTGACATTCTGCAGCCAGTACATGTCAACATGTAAAAGACCCCATCTGTATATGAGCTATCAAAATTGTATTATTGTGATTGTTTTGGCGCAGCTGCACAGCCCTTCATCCGTCAGCCCCAGTACACCTGAATGGGCACACATGGGTTGTCAATTAACCCAGACACTCTGCAATTTCCTGCTCATTCCATCATTTTTGTCCTCTGCTCTGCCATCCCTCCATCATCCCCACTCCTCTTCACTCTTTAGATGCCCCTAAGAGATTCTTTTATTGGACAGAAGGAAGACACCATCTACAATAAATCTCTGTATGCATGTGAGTGCATGTGTCTATGTTTGCAGTATATGCATACAGTAACCACCACACCCTGTTGACTCAGGTTTTGACTCAGCATCTGATCAGCTGAAAGTGTGTTTTCTTATCTTTTATCTATATGGACTACAGCTTTGAAGTACAGTGAATCCAATTGCACTGAAATTGACCCTATTTTTTTTTTTTTTTTACCATGAGAACAGCCACAGCTGAGTCCATCCACCTGTCTTTTTGCTATCATACCTTGGCAGATTTTTTCTCACTGTTGACATTCAACATATCCACAGCTATCTTGTCATGCTGACTGTAGTGTCAAGATATTTCAATACCCCCAGACTTTCTCCTCTGGTGCTGATATTCACTTTTCTACCTCTATTTGTTGTGTTAATATGCATAATCTAAGGAACGCTGACAAGTTCCTAAATGTCACAGTCAGTGCTGGCTCGCACTGACTGGGAGTTCAGGCCTTGCCTAAACCTGTCAGCTCTGACACAACTGCAGAAAATCTACACAGTCCAAATCATCACACACTGGATCACTGGGATCCCTGCTGATCAAGATAAAGGTTATTTTACTGGTGGAACTTCATTGACTTTCACTGGTGATGCTAAGCTTATCAGCTTCTTAGTATGTATGATGGGGTTTTTTCTGCCAGAGTTCGAACAGTTTTGGTTCTTACAATTCAGAGATTTCTGTTTTTGTGTTTTTCCCTGTACTCCCCACTGCCAGTTTGAAGTGCGTGAGGCTCACTCTCATACTTTCATGTCAGGATTAATGACAGTTGAATCAGAGTCTGATTTGCTCATGTTGCTAGCAGTTTTTGACTATTGAACTGTTCAAAATTAATACCCAAGAATACATATTTTTTAAAAACTTTAAATCAGCTTATTTAGATATGACTATTTAATGATATAGGGGACTTGAGATCTAAGTAGATCCTTGATGAATACATCAATCGATGATAAAGATAAAATTACAGATAATTACAACATAAATCTGTTTTCAATAAATGTGACAAAATATGAAATAAAAATACAAATTGCTTGGCTTCTATGTAGAAATCACCCTTTTTAATAGGAACTGTGAACATGCCCAAAATCTACTGTATAATCACAAACTCTTCCTCTGTGCTATCTAAAGTTAAAAGACGACACCGACCGAAATTTACTCATCAAACCAATTTGTGAATACACAAGTACGTTTGATTAAAAACTCATTCCACGGCTATTCGCATGAAGTTCAAAGCCTCGGTGTTTGTATACAGCGCTGAAAAGGAATCTCCACCCTCGTATCTGCAGGCATAAATACAGCCCCACACAAGCCCGTGCTCCACATTTTGTGCCTAATAGCCTCCTGGCTCTCGGCCTGCTCGCTGCTGAGGCCTAGTCATCGCTCCACCTGGTCTCCACTCACCATCTTTGTGAATAACTCCTCCATTCAAAAGTCAGCGAATGGCACCCTCTCTCAACAAAACGATGCTGTTTTTAAATCAGGGTCCTTAGTGGATACTTTATTTCTTTTCGTTCGCGCCACACTTCACCCTCGCATAAGTGCTCCACGGTCACAGGAGAGAAAGTGTAAGGAGAGAAACCCCTGACCTTTTCAGTACTTGCGATTGCTTCTACATTCTGTTTTGTGGGAAAGAAGGATTATTCTACAATTTTTCATTAGGATATTTCTTTTCGATATGACAAAAATTAAAATGTAAACAAATGAATGGGCTCTATTTATCCTGTCAGTGTGAATGGATTCTGTTCCATCTACCTTCCCTTGGCTCTCACCTCCTGCCCTCCTTTCCTCATCCCTCTCTCTCTCTCCCTCTCTCATACCCTCGACAGAGAGTGTGAGGGCTAAGCTTCACCTTGTTGCACTTCAGCCTTTCTGCCTCTCAGGCTGGTTCACGCTCCACTGACCAGGGCTAGGGCTGCCTGGGCTGCATTATCAATTACCGGCCACAGGCACACACTGTTCCTGACAGACCCAAGGGAAAGGCACTCCACACAGAAATTACTGCAGTGGAAAAAGGGGCTGTGGAGGAGAGGTATTTCCACAGCCCCAGCAACTAAGCCCCGGTCCCGATACAGTTCTTTTTTACCATGGAGAATTTTTTAAGCATGTTTTCAAGTGTCCAATGGCTAAATGTGTGTAAGTGTATACTCCGGGTTGAGACCCCTGAATCATCACCCACATCTCTGAGATATTTTTAGATTCTAAATGGGTCTGGTGTTGTGTCCACTGATGGCTCTTAACCCCAGAAACAACCGAGGCCACCAGAGCTTTGCCGGTGAAATTAAGGATTGAGATCTCAGAACAACAAGGACAGGACGCACATGTAAGTTACTATTGACTAATAACTGAGGTAACCCTAGTTGGCATCAACACAATTTCTGCCTGCATAAAGAAGTGAAAACAAAACGGCAATGTGGTCTGATTATGAGGCTAACAAGTTTAAGTTCTGAATTATAAAGTAGCTACCCTTTATTATAAACCTCGACCCTTACAACACAAATTCTCACTCCCGGTTAAAAAAAACAAATAACTTTTCTCACTGGCTTTCCCACTGGACAGACACTGGCCATGTTTTTGAGGAGGAAAAGCAGGAGAAAGACAGATAAAGAGCATGTGCAATTGTATGTGTGTCTGTGTCCTAGTAGTCTATGTGTGAAGAGCCTGTCAGAGACAATGTGTCGTGCCTGTATGAGGGTGAGGTTCAGCCCAATGAAGCACCGCTGTCCCCTCCAACTGCGTC
This sequence comes from Seriola dumerili, assembly GCF_002260705.1. NCBI lineage: Eukaryota > Metazoa > Chordata > Actinopteri > Carangiformes > Carangidae > Seriola > Seriola dumerili. The sequence goes on from NW_019174481.1 coordinate 6,270,930, forward strand.
CCCCCACTGTCACCCTGGGACGATGATGCTGACAGTGATTGGTGACTGTGTCCTGCACTCCTCTCTCCTCCCTCCATCCCTCCCATCCCTTGCTCCTGTGCTCCACTTTTATCTGGCCCCACTTGCTGCCCCTGGCTTTTAATGCAGAGCTTGGCTCACCATTAATCAAAGTCAAAGCCTCCCAGTGTCTGGCCGAGACAGAGAGAGAGGGAGAGAAAAAGGAAAGGGGAGACAGCGATGGAGAGAGAAAAAAAGAAGAAAGAGGGAGTGCGAAAGAACGTGATGAAAGAACGAAAAGCTTCTTTACCTTAGTATGATTAATCTACTGTGGAATACAGATGAGTCGGTGCATCATTTTACATGTCTGGCACAGACCTGAGCCTCTGTTTTCATCATTGTACCTCCAGTGTACAGTCATCATCATTCATATCATGTGGTGAAGGGTCAGTGCATCAAATGTGCTGTTCCACATACTAAAAGACAATACTAAAGTTATATAGTATTGCACTTCCATAAAACTGGGGGCTCACAGTGCAGAGATATCCTGACTCTGAGTCACGTGTGTTATTGTTAGACACTGCCTGTCTTGTAAATGTCCGCATCTTTCTTTCAAAGTCCACACCCCCCCAGTTTGTAACACTGAGTTTGTGTTAAATATCTGAGGCCAAGCCAAAACGACCCAGATGACATCACTGGGGTTATTTTCTCAGACTTGACAAAGCTTCCTCCAGAACAACGGAAGACATTATACAACCGTTTTCACAGGCTGAGTAGTAGCCCCACGAAGTTCCACTCGTATTATATTCACACTATATGTGGTCCATATAAAGTAACCAATAATAGTTTTAAGTCGCCTGCTCTCTCCCTCCCCTGTCAGTGTGGCCTCTTTCTCATTGTGAGATTTACTGGGATAGGACTTGAGTGCAGGCAGCTGTCTGTTCCTCATGCATGTGTTGCGGTTGAGCTGCTTTCACATCTGAATTCCCAGCTGGAAGTTCCTGCTCTGCATCGGTTACTGTCAGTGAAATGACTGGACATAAAGTTGCACTATAATTGGTCAGTTGATCTTACCGCCGAAGCCCATTCAACTTTCTGTGCATTAACACGTTTCACGGACACATACAGTGCATTCGCAAAGTATTCAGATGCTTTCCTTTTTTTTTTCCTTCATATTCTTATGTTGCAGCCTCATGCTAAAATCGTTTAAATTAATTTTTCACCTCATCAGTTTACACTCAATTCCCCATAATGACAAAGAGAAAACAGAATCTAAAGTGAACTATCACATTGACATAAGTATTGAGAGCCTTTACTCAGTACTTAGTTGAAGCACCTTAGGCAGCGATTATAGCCTAAAGTCTTCTTGGGTATGACCCCGCAAAGCTTTGCACACCTGTTTTTGAGGATTTTCTGCCATTCTTCACTGCAGATCCTTTCAATCTCTGTCAGATTGGATGGGGACGGTCGGTGGACAGCTATTTTCAGGTCTCTCCAGAGATGTTCGATTGGGTTCAAGTCGGGGCTCTAGGCTGGGCCGCTCAAGGACATTCACAGAGTTGTCCCTAAGCCACTCCTGTGTTGTCTTGGCTGTCTGCTTCAGGTCATTGCCCTGTTGGAAGGTGAACAGCCTGTCCAGTTTGAGGTCCCGAGTACTCTCGACCAAGTTTACATGAAAGATAGCTCCGTTCAGTTTCTCCCTGTCCCTCCTGCTGAAAAACACCGCCAAAGCCTGATGCTGCCACCACCACGCTTCACTGTTGGGATGGTATTGGGCAGGTGATGAAAGGTGGCTGGTTTCCTCCAGACGTGATGCTTAGAACTGAGGCCAAACAGTTCAATCTTGGTTTCACCAGATCAAAGAATCTTGTTTCTCACAGTCACAGAGAGTTTTTTTTTGTTGCAAACTTTCACTGAGGAGACGCTTCTGTCTGGAGTCCTGGTTGTTCCAAACTTCATCCATTTAAGAATTATAGAGGCCACTGTGCTCTTGGGATATTGCTCATGTTTTTTTGTTTTTTTTTTTCCCTAGCCTTCCCCAGATCTGTGCCTAGACACCAATCCTGTCTCTGAGCCCTGCGGGCAGTTTCTTCCACCTCATGGCTTGGTTTTTGCTCTGATATTCATTGTCAGACCTTATAGAGAGATGGTGTGTGCTTTTCCAAATCATGTGCGATTCAATTTACCACAGGTGGACTCATTTCAAGAGAAATGGGAGACACCTGAGCTAAATTTCAAAGGGCCTGAACACTTGTGTTGTGTTTCCTTTTTAACAAATTTGAATTACATTCTGTTTAAATGTAGATTGGTGAGGGAAAAAATGAATTTAAACAATTTTATCACAAGGCTGCAACAAAACAAAATGTGGAAAAAGTGAAGGGTTCGGAATACATTTTAATGCACTGTATAGAATTTGTTCTTTCTCTTTAGTGCACCGCATGAGCATACTTTGACACACAGACAAACTCACACTTACTCCTACTGTCACTTAAAACACTATATGAAGTCATCATAATTGACAAAGGACCTCAGTAGCATTCAAACCCACACTTTTATTATTTTTGCCTGCAGCTAATACCTCACTCTCTGGGTCCAGGGACAGGATCCAAAATTTATGAGAACAGGCATCAAATGAAATAAAAATGGCACTCAGAGAGAGCCAGAAGAACCGTCTCAGATGATGAAACTCTTGGACACTCCAGCTCGGATACATAGAGGTGGCAGTGAGAGGGGAGAAACAAGAAAAAAAAAAAAAAAGGCAAACCCCCAGAAAACAAATGGGAAGAATCTGTGGGCTGTAAACCGAAAAGACATAATGAGTAGTGTCTTGAATACCCTCCACAGACATGTTTGCCTAACATCTCGTCTGATTTTAGAGCCCCACAGAGCGCAGATCTCTTTAATTCATCTGGTTGTTTGGATTTCAGTCCAGCGCATTGCATCCCGGTATCCTGAATGAAACCCACTCGGTCGGACTTGCCCATAGAAGGCCAAGGATAGTGATGTTTGCATTTCTGTGGGAATAGCGCTCTAAACAGAGCAGCTAAGTGGAGGAGGATTGTTTGTAGATATACTTGGCATTCTGTGGTCTGAGGGATTGTTGGCACATAATCTAGGTCAAGAAGGCTGTGCCAGTAAGATCATAGAACTGTTGAGCATCAGGCATTAGTTGAAAAAGATAGCACCAGTCATAAGATTTATGGACTTTTTTTTCTCATGAATTGTTCACCAAACCACCCCCGCATAACCACTCAGCAGAAAGGAGTTGTAAAATGTGTAAAGGATGAAAAACACCCTCTTCATCTGAGGCAGTGGTGGATGTGGGTTAAGTGTCCAGGATGGATTACATAAGGAAAACATGGCTGCTCTGTCTGTAGTTTTCACTTCAAGTACTTTCATTGCCTGCGTGACAACCATACGTATTCATCTTTGTGGTCGTTTAGCATTTTAATAAATTCACTAGAAGCAGAGAGTGTCTCTTCCCGCCTTAAATTAAACCATCCTAATTCACAAAGAGACATAAAATAGCTATTTTTCAATAGCTAACATAGATAAATATGACTTAATTCAGGTCAGGTGTGAATGATGGCCTCCGAGGCGGGCCTTATATAACCTTTGTGTGTCTGTATCTATATGTGTGTGTGCGTGAATCTCCTGGAGAGCACAGGCCGTGAATGAACTCCTAAATCACACTATTGATCAGTCCCTCCTCCCAGACACACACACTAGGTTCGAGGGCAGTTAAACGACCTCTTCGGTGATTCACACTAAATCCCTTCAACTCCCTCCTCACCTCCATTATTTCCTCCTCTCCTCCTCTTCATCCTCGCTCTCCTTTTCCTCCTCTCACCTTTGTCTTCTCATGGTCAATTTACACCACAACCTGTCTAACTACTGCTGCCTTACTGTTTTATAGGTGGTCTCTTGGTTTTCCTTAATCTCCCAACAGTCCACACTAAAGCCATGCCAAGTCGAAAAGGCAAGACTCCATTGAGACAGGTACAAACTTTTTCTTTCCTTAGTAATCTGACTTAAAGGACCACTTCACTGATCTGTTCTCTCATATGTTGACACCCTTATAGTACTAGAGGGGTAATAATATACCATTACCCTTTTCAATGGTATGGGAAGGCTGCATTTTTCCCTGTAAATCCCAAACCTGATGATGTTGTTTTGAGCATACTGACATTGGTATAACCCTTTTGTCATTCTTTTAACAAGACAGAACTGTGAGACTTTGAAACTACAAAAATTTAAACTTAGGCTTTGACCTCTCCACTTTTCCTTGGCCTTCATCTGTTATATGTTTCGGGGTTCCCATCAATATAACGGTTTTGGATTCAGATAAGGTTAGGAATTGGTGAAATGGTCGTTTAAACAGAGATGTACTGTAATTTTCATTAGATGGTCACAGGGACGTCTGCTATCGCTGCTTCATTATGTGCACATACTGAGTGCATATACAAATACAAATTTACTTTACTGTTGTTAAGCGGAGGTATATCCGTGAATGTTGTGTGGAATGGAAAATAAATTGGAATCTTGTGTGTTGATGTTGGGGTATCTTGGCTAATTATTATCTGCTAAGCAATCATATTACCCATCTCAAGCCTTCTTTCAACAGCTGTGCTCAGCACAATGGCACATGACAAAAAAGACTCACCTTGCGAAGCAGCACCAAGATGGATTTAGAGGAGAACCCTTTACCATTAACTGTGCCACATTATTTCAGCTATATGTACTCAACTTTAAAAACTAAGAAAAAACAAAATAGAAATGGTAAAAATGTCTTGTTATTATGAACTAACCATTAAGTAATTAATTTCATTAAGGAATGTTAGTACACTGAGGATCAATCGTATGCATTAAAAATGTACAATGTTCAATGCTACCAGGGTTTGTACGCACAGTTCCACAGCATTGTGTGTTTAATACAACAGACTCTGAATCTGTAGCTTTCCAGAGTCACGTTTTGTGGATAGATAATTCCAATTTAAAACCGAATTGCAATTAATGTATTAATGGACCAATTTCAACTTTCATATCCTGGATAGCTGTGCACCTGTGCATTCCCCTGATGCGCATAAAAATGGTCACATAAACAAAGAAATCTGTCTGTTTTAATGGCAGTCTTGGGTCTGGCATGGATAGGGCATTATTTGAAATTAGAGTTGTGTATTGTTCATCTGTTAAGTCCAAACAGTGCCAACCTGTAATTTTGTCTCGCAGGTAAGTGCTAAAGTTGTCTGATAGTTCTGATGCTGAAACAATCAAATATTTTTCAGCAGGGTTTTGATCGCTTCAAATTGCTGCTTTAAAAGTGAGATGTAGGAACAGTTTGTTTTTATATAGACATCAATACCAGCTGAAAAGCAGTGCTTATGTATTTATCTGGATTATAGTTGTTTGTTTTGGGTTTTTTTTTCACATTAACAATCACTTACCATTTGCAAGATTTACAATACACTCACTGAACATCTACTTATTTATGCAATTATCCAATCAGCCAATCACTGGGCAGCAGTGCAATGCATAAATCATGCAGTTTAAGAGCTTCAGTCAATGTTCACATCAAACATCCAAATGGGGAGAAAATGTGATCTCCATGACACTGTGACATGACTGCTGGTGCCTATGGTATTAGTATGGTTTTCCTAATAAAGTGCTCAGTGAGTGGTGTATTGGTATAATGGATTGATGGTCCCATTTCATGTATGATTGACGTTGGACTGGGAATTTACCTCGGGGCTCAGTTTTGATATAATACCGACAGCTCTCCTGTTGCTACTTCATTTACATGGATCTCGTATTTTATTACGCCACCTCTCCCACCCTCGCGTGATGCAGGGGCGCAGGTCACGAACACACCAAATAAACGGACAGGAGGATTTAAAGGTTCTCGAAAATGGCAACAGGTTGTATTTATCAGTGCTACGGTCTTAGTGAAGTAAACCAACAAAATACATTTTAAACAGTGTCTCTACTTTTAGATTTTGAAATGCATTATTAACAATAATCCCTTCTGGACTCTTCTGCCTCTTCAGTGTCCTGCCAATGAACCCCCCCCCCCCCGTCGAAACGAGGAACAGTGCAATTATCTGGCTACAAAGGGCCACATAAGGCTGGACATAGGCCTGGCAGATTACTGGCAGACACCTCATTACTGAAGCAGACTTCAACAATAGGCCTGGGCATTGCTTCTTCTACATCTATCTGTCAAGTGTGCTATTAGCCTGTCAAATGGGGACAGTCAGCACCATTAGGCCACCCTGATAATCAGACCTATTTACTCCCTCATTTTCTTCTCCTTCACTGTCAAAATCTAGCAGTCTGGTCAAAAAAAAAAAAAAAAAAAAAAAAAGGCGCCTGCTTTCTCCTTCCTGCCCTATCTTCCCTCCCACTCCTCCCTGACTCATTCTCAGACAAAGACAAGTTCAGTTGATCATTACATTCCTCGCCATAATCAAACACGGTATGCCCTCTACCAACCGGGCCAAATTTAATTTCAAAATGTACTCCTATACAAAAGAGATCTGGATGAAGCCCTTTCTTCCTCACCAGTCTTTGAGATAAATGTGAAGTAAAGTTCATTCTACGAAGCAGAAATGTAAAACCAGTAATTCTGAACTCATTTGACATTAGATGTTTCATCACTGAATCTGAATATGTATTTGCTGACACCAATGCTCACTGTACGTGACAGAAAACATGACACAGAAAATCACAGCGCATGACCGACAAAGGGTTCCAGGAACCCAAGCTGACAAACTTGTGACTCTTTCGTCACGGGAACCTCGCCAGCATGAACTCAACCAAAAATCGCTTGTCTTTTGCCACACTGTAACTCCACTTCATGTCTGTTATTAGGTCCCACAAGCTCACGCTGCAATTTCTACGGTCCGCCTCATCCACAGAAAAATGAAGACAGCCTCATTTAAATTTTTCACTTGGTCAATATTTGTCCCTTGATAGGCGCCTTTGTATACAAGTCAAAGACCTACAAGAGCATGAAACACGCTGTAGCAAGAAAAAAAAAAAAGGATCGGCAAAGACAATATCCTCCACCTGTCATTTCCATTGGCTGGGCTCAGATCCCATCACAGGCTCAGTTAGAGGATGAGCACACATGCACGCACAAACATGCAGAGAAACAGACAGGGAGAAAGAGAGGGAAGAGAGAGAGAGAGAGAGAGAGAGAGAGAGAGAGAGAGAGAGAGAGAGAGAGAGAGAAATAACAGGATGAAGGTCATTTTCATTGGCTGGGCTCAGATCCATCACAGGCAAAGGCAGGGCATGCGCACACATGCACGCACACACAAACACACACACACACACAAACACAAACATAGAGAGGGACAGACAAGGAGATAGAGGACAGACAGAAGAGAGAGAGAGAGAGAGAGAGAGAGAAGAGAGACGAGATGAGAGAAGAGAGAAGAGGAGAGATTCTGAGAGAGAGAGAGAGAGAGAGAGAGAAGGAGTGAAGAATATTTCAACTTGGCCTGAAAACAGCAGCTGTCCATGTATCTATCTTGGGTGCGGTCCAGTCTGACATTAAAGTATTGAACAGTGAACAGAGTTGAACGTGGACAGCTGTTATACAACACTAAAGGTGAAACCTGCAGTCCAACACGTCTGTGGCTGCTGTCAGCAAAGCTTAGACCAATGCAACAAAGAAATGGTGGCTTCATGGGTCACACCATCGAAATGCTTAATGTAACTCAAATATGTGAAAGGGACAAAATGACATAAGATTAAATCTCGTTACTTTGTGTTAATCCAAAGAGCAGGAGTGTTTCAGCGCATAAATCGGAAGGTTTAAAGACAGGTTTCAACTGGGGTGTAGCCTTCCGTGAAGTGAGGAGTACTGACTTGCCGTGCAGCTTTGCTCTCAAAACAAAGTCTCATTAAACAAAGACCAAACTAAACAACAAAGAGATGTGTCTGTGAAGCAACCAGCCTTCAGCCTCAGCAAAGAGGTTGCATAAATGACTTGTGTTGTGAAAGCAAGGATTTCTGGAATGAGCATTTTGAGTTGAAGATGCAATAATTGTAGGATTTGCTATTTGAGAAGTGTGAAATAAAAATCAAATGAAGGCAGAGTGAAAAGTAGATTGCTTACAGAGGAGGGATTTAAAAAAAACAGCAATGGCAGTATGTAAAGTTACACGACAACGATGATGATATTGCAAATGATTCAGTATAAACATCATCATCATCATCACTACCACCGCAACATCATCATTAGCGTCATCACACCTAGCCACAGCTGCCACTTACCGGCCTGATTGGTGGTGATGTCTATGGAGACATGCTGGGCGGGATACGGGCTCTTATTACTAACTCCATTGACAGCCTGTATCTCGAAGCTGTAGAGGGTGTGAGCCCACAGGTTGCTGATGAACACTCTGGTCTCAGTCAGACCCAGCTGTCGCGGGACGAAATCCACGTTGTCGTCGCAGTGGGAGCAGGAGCGCCGGTCGGTGCGACACTTCTTGCAAACTATGTTGTAGACGACATCGTCGCGGCCACCCGTCTCCCTGGGGGAATGCCACTCCAGGATCACAGAGGTTTCATTCACAATGGAGATCACATTCCTTGGGCTGGATGGGACACCTGTAAAACGTACAGAGAAAAGATGTAAGACAAAGGCGAGCTGTCATGATCTTTAAAGCAAAATACTGCATTGCTTTTAAAGAAAAAAGAAAAAACTTGCTTTATACAGCTGTCTACTGTTTTGTCAATATAGCCAATTTACAACCTGTAATAAATATAAATGTTGTTGTCTAAGAGCAACTTTTACTTCTTTTTCTTCATCTTCAGCACAATTGGAATTCTAATTTATTCCATTCATACCCAGAGAGATCATACAGCGAAACATTTGTGTCTATCAACCATTGGTTATTTAGCAAAATGCAGTGTTGCATGGAGTATTCTTATCCAAGTGGCTCTGGAGATTCACGCTCCCATTCACTCCCTCATAGCCCGCAGCTGGAGTAGAAACTTTAAGGCAATATAGAGAGAGAAATGAAGTTATAATAAAACTTTTTTTTTTTTTTTTTTTGCTTGAGTGGTGGCTAAATATTAGGGGGCAGAGAAGTGGCTTGTTCAGCCTCCTGCAATTGCAGCACAATTCTTTAAGAGTTGAAATCTGTTCAAATGGCAGTGCAGAATTCTGCTTAATCGAGACTATATCCCCGCGGCTGCTCAGAAACAGCTCTTCCCTCTCAGATACCAGACGCTGCCAATAATGGAGAAGCTCACCAAAGTCCTTAGTCAGTGCTGCCTAGGGTTGAGTGAGGCTGCCCTGCAGAGCTGATCTGGTTCCAATTTATTCTTCATAAAGCTTGACCTTTATCATTAAAAGAGAATTTAAACTGACTCATTTCTCGATACATGACTACTGTGAAACTAAAGAATCATTCAACTCTAGAGACCCTTTGAAGAATTATTCAGCTCTCTAACATATTTCCTTTCCTCTTCTCCTTTGTTTTTGCCCATGAGAAAAATATGACAATACATATAGATATTTAAGTATATTATGATGCAGCACTTGAGTTTCCTATTTGTGTGGGCATGGGGCGGATAGTTACTTCAGTCAACACCGACACAATTAATCATTGTTGCTGCAAACCCATGTGGGATAGCCCTGGGGAACTGGGACAAAGCAACGGAACACACAAGGGTGAGGGAACGGCACTGTTACTGCTGCGACTGCGGCTCAGCACCCCAACGACAAAGAGGTCAGTGACAGGAAAGGCGTGAACCCCATAGTGTGATTATTATGGCTGGGCTGGGAGGACCGCTAGTGCTCCAAATACATGGTCAAATGGTACATAATTTGGTCCTTGAATGCTACCAGGTGTACTGTATGTGGATGTGTGTTTTAGTAGGAACGGTCTTTATGAGGGAATTGGCAGCACTTCAGCTGTTTCCCTTGGGTGCCGAACAATAGGCATATGTTACTCACACTGCTTGTATCCTCTGTGCCATTAATCACGTACATGCACTTGCCCCTAAACTTGCATTGCAGTGAAAAGCAATGCACATCTGCTCATGTGGAAAATGCATGTGGCACAAATATACATGCTTGAACTACCTGTTTCCATGTATCTGTGTCTGCGCTGTCTATATCAATGTATTCATACAACGGTGGGGGGAAAAAAAAAACACTTCCAGGTTGAGGTGTGAAGGAAGCGTCACACTCCTTCATCCCAAATACAACCAGGCTCCACATATGCAGGGACAGCACAAGAAATCAAATGTGACTGCCACTTAACCAGTGATTTGTAGACTATTACTGTAGCCTTCGGCTGTTGTAATTTGCCATAGGATTTAATTTGCTGAGAATGTTACTTACAGGCTTTCAGCTGGAGTTCATTTAGCTATGCCAATCAGATTTGGTATGCTTACATACATGTTCTTTCACTTAGTTTATAGTGGCAAAACATTATCTCCAAGCAGCCGCTGTACCTGTCTGACATGTATTAACGATGCAGTAAGGGCTCCATTTTACTGGTGCAATCACAACAATCACAGATCCAGATAATAAACTGGATCACATAGACATGTGTGGGATTGTTTGGCCTTGTCGGAGGTATGTGCTCTACTGAATGCCACTCCAATGTGCATAGGAATGGCATGTTTGAAACTTTCAGTCGGGATTTAGAGAACATCATAGTGCAGAAACAGCTCCAGTAAAAGTTATCAATGGTCTTCTTTTGGTCTAGGACAATGGACTCGTCTCTATACTTATCCTCCTAGGTGTTAGTGCTGCAACTAACACCATCGATCACAAGATTTTATTACAGAAACTTGGACATGTCAAAGAAACTGTACTAGGCTGGTTTAAGTCATATTTACTGAATGGATACAATACAATGATAGATACAATGACTCTTCCATGCACACAAAAGCTATTCATGGAGTTCCACAGGGTTCCGTGATAGGATCGACACTTTTCATCCTATATATGCGTCCTTTAATCAATATTATCAGAAACACATAAATTGATGCATAATATGCATCTACTACACAACACTCATTATCAATATTATTGTTTTTATTATTGTTATAATTACTATTTGTTGCTATCATTGCGGCACCTATTATTACCATTATTATTATTATTATTACCATTAACAACCAGTCTGACAGTGCTTTAGTACAACAGCATACTGTATATAGTGGTTCCTGGTGTCTCCTCCTTCACCTCTGTCCCTTACTCTTGACCTTACTCTGTAAAGTGCCTTCAGATAGTGTATGTTATGATTCGGCAGTATAAAAATAAAACTGATACAAACGATTTTAAGGGGAATATAAATGTGACTGGTGCTCTGGTGAACCCTGTCTTCCCAGCCAGCCACATTGTTTGTTCCCTTTTAAAGAGCTAAGGCAATCTCAGTGGCACATGATGAGACTAAATGACCAAATGGAAAGGAGAGTGCAGACCAGCTAAGAAATCAATATTGTTGTTCAGGGAAGCACAAATGCACAGCAAGGCAAACATGCAGCCAGATGACGCGCCTTTGTAGGTTGAATATGTGGAAGTAGTAAAAGTCATGTCATCTTTAAATATTTAGTATATAACTAGCATTGTAGCACAAACAATTTGAAGTGAAAATGAAATGTTATAGCATTTTATTGGCTGCCTTTAGTTTGTTTTATTCTTGTGGTTAATATGCTTGTTCTCAGACTTGCTTGTGTTTACATTCAACAACAATGCCATTGCTGCCAAAACTGTGATTCAAGGAAGAGTCTGTGTAAGCTGTTTAAATGATTGCATAAACTGACAATATCCTATAGAAATCCCATCTTTGCGACTATTTAGAGAGAGTTTGCAAATTTGTTTTCTAACAACTTAATGTTTCTGAGACACCCTTCTAAAATTTCACCAGAATGTAACTCATAATTCTGCTGTATCACATCAGATTATAATTAAAAATACAGCACATCATAAAAATTTCAACCTGACGATTTTCTTACATAAATTACACATTTTATATGTCGAGGTATGTCTTATTTATGAATAACATGGAGTCAAATTATTAATTATCACTGAGCAGACTTGACTTGATGAAGTTAGGTCTGTTTAGACTCACCCAGCACAAGACTAAACCTCGTTGCACCACACGGAAATACCATGCTAATGGACAAAGGTCATTTCAGGGTCAGGTAAATATAAATAAAGAGCCTGACGGAACCGGTAAAAACTTGGATGTTTTGGCGGTCCACTGGTCAACTGGGATTTGAGCTGGTATTCCCCATGGACAGTCTGCCTACACTCTGATCTAAATCTTTCAGTGTGGGAGGCCTTTAGCCGAAAAACATGGTTTCATCAGGGGGGGGAATTCTGCAAGGTCGCTTTCACCTGAACACTGCGTATTGCACTGTGCAGTCTCACTTGTGGGCGATTCCTGTGTCTTTATAAATGTGGGGAGGGCCGATGGTTTAACACGGAGGCACTCACCTACACTAACATGCACGTGAGGCCCGACTGGATACCGAAACACAGAACAGAGAAGTTTGGCTTTGTGTGTGACTTTGTTCTTTGCTCAGGACACCATTACTCCACTATATCTTTACCCAGAAAATAGTTGTTTGCTGCTATATTATCATATCACTGTTTAAAGTCTCATTTATATAACCTTTAAATTAGCGTGTGTCCCCACAATAAACTGCAATTGTAAGGAGCTACTCTGTATCTGTAACTCATCTGGACAAGTAATAATGGTATTCAGTTAAATATAAGATTCTGCAACATGTGAATTATCTCCAGGGCTACGTGTCTTTGTAAATGTCTTCTTTCACGTACATACATGTATGATGTGCCGCTCGCTGTCCTTACTGGCTACTGCTGCAGGTGAATTTAGAGGCAGGGACACATAGCTGCCCTGGTATTGAGACGTGCTATTCAAGGTCCCACCAGGGCCGTTAAAGACCACAGCCCAGTTTTCCCCTTTGGAAAGAGTGGCCCAGTGCCTAACATAAACACTTCTGCACATTGTTTACTCATCCACCATATGAACTTTTGAATGGTCTGAGGCCTGTGCTTCACTTCTTTCAAACTGTTTGTTTTTATGATGTGAAACAGGCCTTTAGGGACCAACAGAAGGTCCCTGTGTGATGATACTTATCACAGCCAGAGGGGCTGGTAGAAAGAAAGAAGGGCTGTGTGGGTTGGTGAGATATGAAATAAAACGTGTTATAAGGACTAATAATATGTGCGTGCAGTACAGTTTGCAATACAATATGAATATGTGAAAGCTTTTCTCTATCAGACTAAAGAATAATCTACACACCCACATGACTGTCTACAATAACTGGAATAATTGAACATGACTCTGCATCTGTCAAGCTTTAGATGTAACAGACACCAGTGGTGTCTTTGAACATATGTACATATAGATAGAAGTCTGGAGCATTATGTCGGTACAGGGATTAAAGTAGGCCAGACAATTACCTTAACTTAGCTTCATTTACTACAGTATTACTGAAAGAGCAAACTGGCCAGCTGACTGCTAAGCTCCGGGAAGCACCCTTAACTGACTCCAGAACTGACAACACAGTTGAAGTGGAAAAAAAAAAAAAGAAAAACTTGGAGTGAGAACAGAATATTTATGCACTTTGACGGCTCACTCCTCTTTCTCTTTGAAAACAGAACAAGGAGAAAGGAGGAGGAGTGAACAGCCAAGCAAAGAAGGAAAAAAAATTATAAATAGGGTGATGAGGAGAATGGAAAAATAGATAACGTTTTCCTTTCAGTCAGGAATTTTGATGGGTTTTGTTTTTGTTAGGAGGCGTAGACAGTGTTTGACGGGGCTCAAGGAGGCTTTCAGGGGACAGGCCACAGATATAAGTATTACATGTGAGCCACGAAAATCAGAGCCAGTGTGGTACGAATCAGGAATGTAGAAGCCCATCAGAACCATCCTATTTTCCCCCTCATTCCCTATATTTATGTTGATTCGGTTACATTCCAAAGATTTTCCTCATGAATCGGTTAGTCGCTGGCAGTGGTGGTTTGTTTTTACATATTCACGACATTGTATTGTGTCCGTATCTACAATCCCTCATTCCTTCTGAGACTAAACTTTCAAATGTACAGATTCAAATCCTAGTTTGCCGCATCCCTCCTATAGTACTGATGGGATTTTTATATATATATATTTATCATATATCTTAGTCATTAGTCCTTCTTTCCCATCACTCCTTTCTCTCCTCCACTGTTCCTCACACCAGGAAGTTCCATCTCTGCATCCCTTCTCCCCTACGGAGCAATCAACGCTGTTTTCTCCGCCTGACTCCCCCTCAGTTTCCACTCAGCTTGTCATTCTTCTCCTCTGAGTCAACACTGAGAGAAACCCACTGGCCCAGTATGTTGGAGCTGGCTGACCTCCCCCCACGGCAACATTCTCACACGTACACATTAATTCTTTTTCACACTTGCACACCTATGGGGAGGTGGAGGTACGTCAGACTGGGGCCTCGAGCCTGGAGAAGGGACCAGGAGGGGATGCGGTGCAATGCAAACCACTGTCCCAAAGCCCACTATGCAGGGTAGCCAAGCTGAAAGGAGTGGGCTTCACGCTGCGAGACAGAACACACCCTGAGGCTTGAGCTGGAGTCAGCGCAAGACAGAAGGTTGGGATAAAGACGGAGGGGGTAGGAAGTGGAGGGGTAGTTTGAAGTGCATCCTTGGCATATTCCTGAGGGAAAAGGGGGTAGGGGTGTGGGCTGGGAAGTGTGTGTGTGTGTGTGTGTGTGTGTGTGTGGGGGGGGGGGGGGGGGGGGCATAGCATGAAGACCCCCGCTGACAGAGCCGGGCGCTGGACAATCCATCAGCAAGCTAATCAGACTGATCTGGAGCACACAGGGACCTGCGCCTGTGATGCCAGTGTGAAGAGCTAAAGCTACAACTTCTGCTGCTACAGATTGGCCTGATTTAAGCTACTCAGGCAGTGCTCTTATCAGGACCCACAGTATTAAAGAGATTCTTACTAGGATGATCTCACTGCCCCCCCTCCCTGTTGAGATCTAGGGCACCCTGAGCATCAAGCTCAGCTGATGCTGTACGGTTCAACCATCAGAGAAGACTTTGACTGTGCTGTTGCAAATGAATGTTAAGTCAAATTGAGGAGGAACTGAAGTTGGTTTAAGATGTTAATGTTGAAAACAAAATTCTAAGTAGGACATTTTGAGTGCATGCATGGGAGATAAAAAGCATTTTACAAAGAACTGAGATATAGTCTCTTGTAATGAATATTTTATTTTGTAGTGCACTGTGTAATTATGATTGTAATAGTGGGCATTTTTTCTCTTCTTATTATTTTACTTACTTAAGTAACTAAGCACCTATAGGATATGTTATCATTAGAAACCAAAAATAGACTAGTTTATAGCAATTTTATTTATATAGCACATTTTATTACATGTGCTTTACATTGAAAATGTTAAGACATAAAGAGGGTTGAAGGTGTATGGCGCATGAGGGGAAAACTGTGTGAAGCAGATGAGGAAAAAGAACAGACCAGAGATGATAAGATTAGAGAGGAAGTGGCATGATTGAAAACAAAAAAAAAAAAAACAGGCTGCATTTGGAAACTGAACACAGACCGGAGGGATCTGTTCAAGAGGCTCCACTGGGGAGCTGTTGTGGAGATTGCTTGGGGAAAATTTAAGGCCTCAAGGTAGAGGCAGATGCTACACTTGATGGAGCGTTCACCAATTCACCAGAGAGCTACGCAGTATACCATGGGAGGGCGGAGAAAACTCAAGGTGAAAGTGGGGTGTCATCCGTTGAGAACATCCAAAGCCTAAAGGTGTTGATGGTTACACTCGGGAAGCGTTCGAACAGTCAGACAGACAGCCATGCTGCACTGAGGTTCCCCTGCAGCTTTGAGGCACTTATTCAGAGTTATAAAAAGGATACATGGCCAAAGAGGTGCGTTCAATACAAGTTCTAGCCGTGAAGGCTACACTGTGCAGCTGTGAACCGATTAGGAAAGGAGTGTGGTCCTCAGCTCATTCCTGAGGCCAATTAGCCAGGTCTATGTGAATAAATCAGGGCTAAATTAATACATAACCACACCTATAATGCTTCCAGGTCAGCCATTGTGAGCAGAACGAACCATTAAGACACTCCCCAGTGGCAGCGAAGGAAGAGAGGTAAACAAACTTTTTGGGGTCTAACGGTGCTCTCCGTCAGTGTAACTGGGTGTCAGCGGGGATGGCAGGAAGGCTTAGCATATTTCTTTTACATCATATTAAGATAACTATGATGCTGCGAGAGGCCTTATTGGATCTCCAGCGGATAACGGCAGGACAGTGTCGAAGCTTCGCAGCATCTGCCTGAGTAATTAGGACTTCGGGGGATGATAGCAGACAGAAAGAAAGAACAGCGAGAAAGAAAGACAGAGAGAAGGCGATAACTGTGAGGGAAACAGAAAGGAAGCGCATCGGCAAAGTGATGGAGACGTCAATGATGGAAACCCTGCAATGTAATAATTATGACCAAAGTAAGAAGACAACAAGGGCTCTAGATATATGCTTATTCAAATGCTACTGCGTGTTCTGGTTTGATGACACTGAGAAGAAAAAAAATCCATCTCTATCATAGTGGTTTATGTGCATGAACCAGTCTATCCAATATTGATGTCACATATATAAATGCATAATGCATACGTGGATGCCTATTACAGGAGCTTGTCTTACATTAATGTAAGTGTGTGACAGTGTTAATGTCGTGTATGTAATATGCATATACAATATACTTACTTGTGCAGGGCTCATCCGGCTGATCAGCGTCCCCGCGGTAGTAGCCGTTGCGGCACACACAGATGGTGGCAGCCTCAGCTGTGGAGCGGCTGTTGGGAGGACACTGTAGACACAGACCAGGACCCTGGGTTGACTTGAAGGTACCCGGTGGGCAAGCTGTGAGAACAGAAAAACAATGTCAGAAAATGAATGAATAAAGAAAAATAAATAGATAGAAAATCATGGGCTCAGTGCCATGCATGAGCCAGGGAGTTTTTATTTGTGTTTTTCACCTCCAGTTGCAATATTTTACCATATTCTCAGTTTGTATTCTGATCATATTACATGACTCTTTAATCATATTGATAACGGAATAAAAATGTTTGCTTAGTTCATTTTTGCTTTCCTTTCCATGATGTTTTTTAGGTTGGGAATATAGCCAGAGACACAGAACATGACTGTTAGTGGTCAGCTGGCAACCAGCTGTCGCATTTGAACTGTGCTCAGGTAAAAACATTAACAGAGGACGTGAAGCGACGAGAAGCGGCGTGAAGCGACGTGAGGCAGCGCGTCATTCCGTCATTGCCGACACTTTGTGGACATTGCCATGATGTGTCAGAGTTATAAATCCTAATGGCCGTGGTGGAGGACAAAGATTATTGTGGCTGATATCACTGCACCTTAGTCCAGGCAATAACCTCATCCATTTACCTTCATATCCCAAAAGAATACAAAGCTGAGGGTTTTTTTGCATTGTGTGGAAGGATTTACTGACTATAATAACTATGATAAATGTTTAATATTTTAGCAGGCTTACTGATGGGGGAGGAAACTGTGGTGTTGCTGCACTACAGAGGGGGAGGGGTTATAAATTTAATGGGACAAGCGTCTTACAGTTTCTCCAGCTGCGTCTGTTTTGCTGGAGTAAAAGATTATAAAGGCTTGACTGTGGCTGAAAAATGGGACGTAGGGTATACTTACGCTTGTGTAAAAACACAGTTATAGTCCTTTTCTCACAGACTAAACTATGACTGTAGCATTTGGGTAGTTTGTAAAAACGAGAATTGCTACGGGAAAACAAAGTATGTGCAGACAAGATACATATCAAGAACAAAGGTCTGATAGAAGGGCAGCACCTCAGACGTTAAAAGCAGATTGGTAAAATCATTATGGGATTTGCTCACCACAAAATGGTTCTGTTGTATCTGACTAAGAGCCCTCTATTCCAATATTTATGAAGAGCTTGGTAAATGGAGAGTTATTTAAAGCAATAATGACCAAGGCGTTGGTCCCATTCCTGCTCGCTGCCGGGTCAAACGGTGGAGACTGTAGCACACTTGCTATGTGAGGAAAACCTTTAGACCTTTGTATCAACAGGCTTTTAAGATTTAATTAAAAAATTTTATGCTTCATTAAAAAATGCACTGAGAGGCTGGGTTTGGGAGCGGGAGTCTACTTTACTACGCCGTAAAAAAAAAAAAAAGGAAAAAAAAAAAGGGAAAAAAAAAGGGCAGCTTCCTGTTTTTATGACTCCCCTCCATTCATACCATTCAGCCCGCCTCTCAGATGGGCTGTTAGTGAGGGATAGATAGATAGATCAAGAAAAAGCGAGAGAAAAAAGCAGGTGAAGGAGAGGGAGGAGGTGTCATGCAGGCACACACGCACAACTCATGCCCCCCCCCCCAAACACCCAACAGCGGCTGCGCTCCCACATCCCCTTTAGTGTGGCTGACAGACACACCAGAGGCTAACTGACTGACCTCATGTCTAGTCACACAACACTGTCCACACACGGCCAGACCAACACATACAAACACACATACATGACCAGACCCACAACAACCACAAACAGCTTATAACACAACCCTGAGAGGTGTGAGGCAGATATCCCCGTGAGCAAACCACATTGCTGCGCTGTGGATGCTCCACAGCCGTAGATGCATGTATGGAAGAATATAAGGATTCTATAGGGTTTCTAAGAGAGTGCTGTAAGGTCAATAATGTTTGTATAGGGGAGTGTGAGTCTCTTTTTTTAGTGTGTGTGGGAGTGGATGTTTGCAACCTCTCTCGACTTGTAATATATAGATTTCATGTGTGAAGAGATCTAGCTCCTTCTAATACAACAACATTGAGACTCTTAAAACCTCTCCCTGGTCATATGGTGAAGCACAAACCAGCTGCAGAGACGTTTTATAAAGCAATAACTTCCAAAGATATCAGAGATTACAAGACGATAAAACACAGATCAAAAATTCATTTTCAGCAGGAGAGCAGCAGAGAACTTATGTGTCATCATCTTTGCTGTATAAAATTCATACATCAGGGCGAGCAGAGAACCGCTCGCACGCACATGGCCATCTCACGCGCACACATACACACACATACACACACATACACACACGCGCTCATGCAAGCTTCAAATGCCCATTGCCCTGACTCTTAAGAAAAAGGGATCACAATAAGTTGTTCAGAGTGTGTTTAATGGAGTGTGAGCAGAATATGTGCATTTGGGTGTGCCCTCGGGTTGTGTGTTTACAGACAGACAGTAGCTAGCCTGGACACTCATAAATGGACAACAGTGAAGAGAAAAGAAGGGGAGGCTGTGCTGAATCAGCCGTCTGAGATAGCAGCGCTGCAGAAGTGCCTCAAGGCGAAATTGTAAGCAGAACAATGCATATATATACACACACACACACACACACACACACACACACACACTCTATAACTCTGAGAAACACTCCCATATTGGCATCAATGCTATCCACACCTCCAGAATGCATTTACTGAACTGATTTACACGGCGACACATGTAGCCACTGATGACCCCATTAAATGAGACGGCGCACCCACATTTTCCGCCACTTGACTACAGCGTATGTTCTACAGAACCTGAGATAATTTACTGCCTCCTCCTTGGACAACTGGAGATGCTGCGATCAGCATTATAGGAGAGGGGAGATAAGTGACAGCCAGGCAAACACAAACAGGCAGCCACACACACACACACAAGCACACACACACACAAGCACACACACACACAAGCACACACACACACACACACACACACACACACACACACACACACACACACACACACACACACACACACACACACACACACACACACACACACACACACACAGAGCACAGGATGAATGTCCGTCTAAATTATAACTTCTACCTTGGTGCTGAGGCTCTTTCTCTAATGGACACATAATATGTGCATGAATCGTAACATTAAACTCATTAATTAGCTGCTCACTGATCTGCCTCACAGAGCGAGAGGGAGGAAGAAACAGATATGGGCAAAGCTGGGGGGGGGGGTGAGAAAGTGATGTGAACAACGTTTGCAAACCCTCAGAGGTCTCGTTCTAAGGGCAGGCAGCAGCGGGCTGAGTAGCGTTATGCTTCATCGAATTTGGAACCAAGCCCAAAGTCTTTTCTCCTGATTTGTGAATATTTAGATTGGATGAGGCCAGGAGTTCCTGTCCCGCAGAAGAAAAAGGAAAAAAAAAAAGAAGAAAAAGAAACACACATAGACCCATCACTCATCAAATGTGTTGGTTTTCAGGGACAGGAGGGGATAGAACATTAGATCAACAAGCAATTAGTCTCCCCAGTGGGAGAATAACCCACAACTGAACTGGCTGCATGCAGAAACAAAACATTCCTCCCTTTCAAGTGGTCTCTGTAGGATTCTCTCTGCATTGTTCTCTCCTTCTTACTTCTTCTCTGCCCTCACATCTTTTTTTATTTTTTTTTGTCTGTCCCACTGGTAATGAATTGCTCTCTCTCTCTCTTCTTCTACCTTTCCTCCCCTTGTTGCTTTCTTGCCTTGACTGACAGGTCTGAATCCTTGTTAACTCTGCCTGTCTCCCTCTCTCTCCCTGTCTCGAGTTCACTCTGCAGTGAGCTGACAGTTGTACGGCAGCTGTGGATCACTGCTCGTTACTCATCACAGTCTAACTGTGATGACCTCATGTCACAGCGAGCCTGACCGGGAGAGATGAGACGATGATCTCTTCACTGTCATTCATTTTCCCAGCAGGTGCTCTTCCTCTTTACATTTCGGTTAATGACAACAAACCCAATCTGAATAAGGAAGCACGTGAATCAGCTTTGTCTACGTCACATATCGAGTTATTTTGGAGCAAACAGTTGATCTTCTTTCTGCACAACAGTGATGTATTGATTGATCAGGACAAGTGCTACATGAGAAGATGAAGATCGGCAATATGAGCCAGTCTCATGTGCAGAGCTGGGAGCTGGTGTTCAGGGGCTTGACTAAGCAATGTGCTTGCTGTGCGTATAATATAGTGCGCACTGCAGGCAATACATCATACATGGAAGCACACTGGCACTGTGCCACATAAGGTGCATGTGTTTAGAATGTGCTGTTGTAAAAATGTATAAAGCCCGTAAGAACCCGAGGTAATTGGAGACATGGGATTTATGGACGCAGTGGATCAAGAATTATATTAACTTGTCATGCAAGCATCAGCAGGTGTGCACAGGATAAAAAAAAGAAAAAAAAGAAAAAAGGAAATGTACAGTTAGGAGTCGCAGGAAGCAACTGCAAAGGATTATAACCAAGATGGGCTTGGAAATGGCTTTCCTACTCAAACCCAATCAAAGTCACAGTACACTAAGCCCTCCCCTGACTTTTCTTTTGGCATCATTCTGAAGTATGTATGAGCTTTTAAACCCCCAGAAATGGCTTGGCAGCAAATTGTGGGAAATGAAATCAAACGTATGCAGCGGTTGATGTGGAAAGGTAGTCGAGCTTATGTGATAAATCTGAGATTTAAAGGAAAAGAGTTCCATTCTGTAATATGAGATATTTCTCTCTTAAAATCTTTCTCCAGTACTGCAATATTGCCTATTAGCACTAAAGTAGAGCACATCAAAGCTATGGCTCGTTTTAAGACATTTTCTTTGGTAAAATAGTTATTTCCCTGATGAAATCTATGTAGCATTTTCTTGCAGAATGTAGTTTGAGAGAATTAAAAAATTCAAATCTACATTTCTTCTAGATTCAGCTTTGAAATACCAACTCTGCCTGTCTGAGGTTTTAAAACACTGTGCAGAGAGGGTGCGTGACCAACCGAAGGGCACAAGTTGTGAGTTAGCGTCAGTGACCCTTAAGTACAACTCTTGGCCCCCCCAATAACACCCTTAACCCCGTCCCTCATCCATCACATGCGATGGATCACAGGCTTTAAAGGCTTTGGAGTCATGCATACACCCACTCACTCACAAACACTCATACAGATAGGCTCATGATCGGGTCAAGACCCCAGTTGACCCCTATTTCGCTATTTTGTTGCCCAGTCACTCCGAACGACAGCTCTCTCCCACTCAAACCACAGGAGGCTGCGTACGCGCCGAGAGTGTGCCTGTATAGATCCGTTTAAGTGATAAATCTGAGAATATCAATCAAGTGGTAAAAACGAATATGTTTGTTTGACAAAGGGGACACGAAACGTGGCCGGACAGCCAACATCTTAAAACAAAAAGGCAATCAGCGCTGCAGCCTATTGGTATTCACTCTCGCTCTTCTGTCATTGTTCATTTTCCAGCCACAATCCACGTAATGAGCTGCTTTTCCAACCCAGGTGCTCCATTTCTCCACAAGGTCATTGAAAAACAAAATACAATTATTTGAGACAGAGGCATGGCTCGAAACAAAGGCTTGTCAGAATCATCAGAAAATGCCCGCAGGATATTAAAAGTTGAGGTAAACTGCCTTTTAGGGTTATGATTTATTCATTCAGAGAAACTGATTCAAGAACAGTTTTGCATATTTCTCATAAACTGCCAACATGGGTCAAAAGGGACTAAATATTTTAGTCCAAGATCTGGGACTCCGATGTATGTTACTTCTCACAAGTGCGTTATTTTTTTTTTTTCACTCGAAGGCATCCAGGGTTCGCAGCGGTGACATCACTTGGCAAGTCTGGCCAGTGTAATTCTCCACTACCCCCTGTCATCACCTTCTAATCTCACAGAGAGAAAGAATGTAAGGCGGAATAAAAGAGGGCCAGAGAGGTTTTCTCAGAAATAAAAGGGATGGCAGAAAGAGCGCAGCGGTTGGAGCATACCTTGTCTGCTTTTGTTAAGAGCTGAGGTTCCTCCCACAGAACACTCCCCCCTCGATCATTAATCATCTCTCCATTCTGGCCCTGTCAGAGCCTCTCTACCAAGCTAAAACACGCACCTACACCCACCGCCGCCGCCACCACCACCACCACCACCACCACCACCCACGTACACACATACTCACCACACACACATAAATTCGCACAGATACAACTCTTCTAAACTTTCTGCTGCCTTAATCCAAACACCACTCCATCTTCACATACCTGTCCTCTCAACTAGCTAATACGGCAACGTCTGATGCTGCAGAAACCCCCGGTGAACAATACTTAAAGCCCCTAAAGAAAGCTGAGCCATCCGCCAATTAGGCTGGCTTTGTAACTCCGCAGAGGACCATACAGCTGTGTGGTCTTGTATGAGAAGAGGGAGGCGATGTCTAAAAAGAAGGCATTAAGAAGAGAAAAATGAGAAGGAACAGACAAATCTGACACCCAGTGATGTAGCAATATACAGTAAACAATAGCAGTTGATCCCCTGCATGCATGTGAGCATGCTAGAATGAAAACCATGTCCGACTGGATTCAATAGAGGGCAGTGCAGCAGTAAAATAAATACAAGATGAGACAGTGTCCAGCTAAAGAAAATAAATAAGGCTGTGTGTGATTTCTCTAAAATAGTCTGCTTCACATACGGATGTGGAATCCAACAGTCTGACCACTAATGCTAATGAACAGAGCAGGTTATCTGCTAGACACTGAATATATGAAGACGTGTTCTGTTCAAATTAAGGTGTGTATGTGTGTGTGTGTTTGTGTTTGTGTGTGTGTGTTTTTTGAGGCTTAACAAACCAACGAACAATTTAGCAGACAGCCCACGCCCCTGGGCAGACTGTTACCATGGTAACCGCACAGCCAGTATTTTTTTGGCCCACAGTTTCCCTTTGAACAGCCGGCCAATGACAGACCAGCCGACTGGGAAATCTGGCTTACTGAAGAGCGCATGCATGAGTTTGCATGTGCATGTGTGCGCATGTGTATGTATGTCTGTGCATAATATGAGCAAGATACAGATCAAAAGAGCTATATAATCTCTTAGCTCCACACAGACCGGTCATAGCTGAATGTTGCGTTGGCAGCTGGCCACCCCGTATCGTGCCTGGCACAGTGGTTTCGGGTCAATTTTATTTCCAGGAAGATGCAGCTATGTGCCAAGGCACCAGGCATATCTTTCAGATAGAGGAGTGGTCAGAGAGGAGCAGGGGGAAGAGATAGAGAATATGAGGAGGCATTGGTATTCCAGGAAACTCCACTGTGCCAATCCATCCTGGCTGGCAAGGTAGTAGAGAGAACTGCTCTGCTCTCCGAAACATATCGCCGCTCAGCAGGCAGTAACATGTGCTTGCACTACAATCTACACTGTAATCAGAACCTAACAGGGGACTAGCGGGCTCATTGCCCACTGCCAGCTATCACAGAAAAAACAGACAGGGGCAAGACAGACCGAGATGCAGAGTTACTTGATGAGGGGTGAAATCAGTCAGGGGGAGTTATGTGAGCAAAGGAGCGTTTTATTGTCAGTGTTTGATTGCATTATGATTGCAGTATTGATTTGATCAACCTGACTTCACTCAGGGAGCAAAATGAAGTAACAAAAGCCGCTTACATTACCAATTTAGACACATTAATGTGATGGTGCAGGATATTCACAAAACAATATTTTCAAATGCATCCTATTTGTTAGCGCCCTCACAGAAAAACATCTATTCAGTTATCTAGATTTTATGAGCAAAAATCAGCTTTTGTGTCTTGTGTTGAACTGCCTGCGCATCACCACGCTCAAAGAGGGCCGATCGGAACCACAGGTCGTAAAATCAACAGTTACAGGCCCCGTCAATTACCTAGCAATTCAGTCATAAAGTGAATAAAGTATATGTTTCAAGATAAATAGCTTTCTCTTTCTTACCACTCCAAGTTGTGCGAGACCATTAGCTTCCTCTGTCTCAGCACTTGTCTCTTTTAAAAAGGATCTAGCTCATTAAGTTCATGGCTAGATCAATTAATCTATAGCAGTTAGCCAAAGATGCCCACTCTTGCTCTTTTTGCTCCTTCTTCGCTGTTGCTCTGCTCAACAATGTCTATTACAGTTACAGCCTTCAGATCTTTTCTTTTTTTTTTCTCTCTCTCTGCTCATAGTTCTGACATGAAGAGAGCTTAACCTGATGAGAAACTGTAGATTGTAAACAATAAATCAATGTGAAGGAATTAGGGACGGAGAGAAAAAGCTTTGCTTATCCAGGAATACTTTTGCCTCGAGTACACAATTACACACCGACAATACACAGAAACAAAGAACTCATCAAATCAAATTCAGCAGGAGTTTGACTTTTATCAGCCCGTCGAGCCATCTGGCGACATAGGGACTTTTTTTTTTTTTTTATCTGTGCAGCTTCGCCTGATGCATTAAAATAGGCTCAGGTGCAAAATTTGAGTTTTTGTTTTCGTTAATTCTTCACATAATGTGCGATTGAAAATGAAAGTGGATGTGATCAAAGATCCGGGAGGTGGCTTCAAGCAAGGAGTTTGCAGCTATAGATGTACCGTAGTGATACAGTACAGTTATTATAGCACATAGCCTTCAGATTAGCCACAGTAATCTGTCAGTCATTACAGAAAAGAACAAAGAAAAATAATAAACTTTGCAAATATTGTTGATTGTTTGATCAGAAGATTGTGCTACTAAAAGAGTTAGTCAACAGTAGAATTAAGAAGCAGCTTCAAAACAAACTACATGTCTTGTTAATAAACTGAGAGAAAGATTTTCTAATTTTAGATGCTTGTGCATTTGTATCTCTGCAGAGGCTATGTTTACATTTAAGCAGTACACCTGCATTATATATTGACTGAATATAAACTACATTTTTCATGCAATAATGTAATTAGAGTCACTTTCAGGTGTTGCATTGGAGTAACAAGGATTTTGACAGATGCAGTCCCTGAGCCAAGAAGATCTGGCCCCGTGGACTGATTTTTTTTTTACTGGCTACTTGATTCATTCCTGTGTGGTAATTAAGAGAAAAATAAACATTTTATCCATTCACTCATCTTGCAGGTACATGTCCTTAAATTTCATATTTGTCCCAGTTGTCCTATTTTCCAATCCAGAGGCAGTGAACTCAAAACAGTCGAGTGATTGCTGCACAGCAGCTGGGTTCAAGGAAACAATCTACCTGCTGGTAGCAACAAATCTGTCACCAAAACATCACCCAAACAGATAGACAGTGAGTCAACAGAGATGGTATGAAGCATGTGTGCTTATGTTGCAAGGAGAGATTTTCTGTGATGGTAAATAAGACTCTCAGGAGGAGCTAACTTCACTAGGTCTATATTTCCTTAGATGGACACACAATTGGTGATTTTCTTTCCAGAAGAAAATACCAAAAACTGTGACGGCAACTTGATGTATCACAACTAACGCATCAAGCAAAGGAAATGCCTTAAAATAGTTACAGTACAAGACAGTGATAGTGGTTCAAACACAAAGCCTTTGGAAAAGTACAGTAGTGTCAGGAGAAATGAAACCAGAACGTTTTTGGATTAATATGTGCAGATTAACATTTTGATGAAAGAAAAAAAAATATACAAAAAGAATATGATGCTAATACATTGTTAAATAGCTTACCTCCTTCCAAATCTAGTTGAAAAGCCCTGATCACTTCATTGCCAGTCTATTTAATGTTAAAATGCTTTGAGAATCCTTGTAGCAAGGTTTAACAATAGCTCCAAATACCCATGCATCCCGAAATGCCCAGCCCCTTGGCTCAGCATTGAGGCCCTGCTAATAAGTGTAGAGGCCTGTGAAGGGGGTGAGTAATTATGCACGACTGAATGTAGCGGCGGAGTAGAATGATAAAACAACTGGAAAACAAAGGCCTCTTCACTGTTTACCATTCTCTAATTTGATTCCTAATTGAGCGTACATAACACAATGTTTACACCAAAATATTCTGGCAAAGACAAGCACCCTTGGTGGAATCACACAGCTGAACACTGCCTCCTCTTCCCACCAATGATGTCAAAGAGTGTAACCATGGGAGGCCCTTCCATCCCCAACCTATGACCAAGCAGTAAGCGGCTGCAACCCCGTCACGCTGATGCTGGCGTTTTCACACATGGCGCAGTCGGAGGCCACAGGTTAGCGGTAGAGTGGATTTGGATGTGGATGACAACAACAAGGAAAGGAGAGGAAAAACATAAGTCTTGCCTTTTGAAATCCAATAGCTGCCCTCAGGCTGCAGAATGCATCACTGATGATAGGACAAGAGGGGGGGGGGGGGGGGGGGTGAGGTTGGAGAACAGAAGAGTGGATGGGGTGGCGCGAGCGAAAACAGCGGCGGTGAGGTCATCAGGAGCAGCGCTGCGCCCCTCGGATGGCGATAACATCAACTATCACAAAAATAGCTGGATTAATACAATTATGCATTCACCAGCGGGATGTTCCTCCAGCTGTACTAGAACGTCCGCTGTTCATTGCCCCTGCTGCTATTATGCCTAATGGGAAGTAATGATAAAATGCTCTGCATCAAAAGAGAAAGCACGAATTATGTGTGAAGCGTGGGAGAGGAAAAGTGACCGGGATCAGGGAAATAAGAGTGTGAGAAAGGGAGAGACAGAGAAGTGGGGAAGTGAGAACAAAACAAAGTGAGAAAGCACTCAGGAGTGCATCTTGTCACTCAAATCATTGGTGGCAGAGTCCCACAATATGCGTGTTGTGCAAAGTAGCCATTTCTCATTGCATACTTAGTGACGGCCCAGCTATTATTTCTAAGGCTGACAATAGGCAACGGGGAATAAAAAAGGCTGGATAATAAATGCTGTTTAGAGCAACTGTGCATCTGTCCTGCCCAACAGAGACAGCTCCATTCACGGTTCGGGATGGGTGTGCTTTTCTACATACAAAAAACACGATTCTGTGGACATCAGGCCCAGGCATGACCAGACAACTCAATAGATGAATGACGTGCATGGAAATATATTGTGCTTATACTGTAAAAACACAACAGATGTGTTCATCAAGTATTCTGTCGCATTGTGTAAATGAACAGAGACTGACCCCGCTTGCTGGCACACAATGCACCTGCAGCCGTGAAATTCTCTGAAGGTAACCGAGCAGACAGCGCATCTATATTCATGTCATATTTACGTCCCCATGACCTCTATACAACCGTATCAGAAAACTGTATCCCGTTCCAGACAAACAAACACACACAAACCCACAGAAAAGGTGTGAGTTTGTGTGTGTGTCTGTGTGTGGGATGGTGAACCGCAGCCCCCACCCCACCTGTCCAAATCTGGACAGAACTGACCTTTATCAGCCAGCGTTAGTCAATATGCCTTGAGCTATGAAACTGGCAAACATATGTGTTCATTTTGTGGGATTGCATGTGTGTTTGCGTATGTGCCTTAAGGGGGTGTGTATCCATGTGTGACCTCCTTACGCTGCACGCACATCCTAACGCGTTGTCGGATTGATGGAGACTGGAAGTCATACATTCGGGTGATGGACAGTGGTGGACTAGAGTTGATGGATGACCAAGATATTGGAAAAAACAACACAAAACAAAACAAAAAAACAAAAAAATCAAAAAAACAAAAGCCACCAGAGCAGCTTGAAGTTACCAGTTAAAGGTGGAGATTTCTAAGCTGTTTAATATTGGGTTATACTGACAGTGGATTATACTGACATTATTATACTGACAGGAAGTCAGCTAGGAACTAGGAAGTAATATAGCGTCATAAAAATTCTGCATACATAAATAAAATATAATCAAAATAATAATTATCTCACTGTAATTCTTCAAAAACAAAGAATTTATTCATTTTTTAATCCCCCGTGTTTATCTGAATATTTACCTAAATCCATTATTTTTAAGTTTTTATCATCATCATAATAATCAGAATCTCACATAATAATAATGTTTAAACAAAGAAAAAGAAATTCTAAATTTACAGAAACTTCAGCTTCGCTTCGCTGTTCTCGGGCAGTGTCAATAAAAGTGCTCAGCAAACCAGGAACAAAGATACAGACACATAGTCTTAATTGTGCATGTGTGTGAGTGGCTGACTTAACAGACAGAGTGTGTGTGGCACATTCTCATTAGGCCTCATGACATTGTGGACTTTGTGAAAGACATCAACACCTTGTCCAGCAGAGAATTAGGGAGAAAAGCACAACACAAGCACCTGGGAAACTGGATTAACTGTATAAATGGCAGAAAGCCATTAACACGAGGGTAAGGTCTAACAAAGGTATGGTGTGTGTGTGTGTGTGTGTGTGTTTGTGTGTATGTAAAGGAGAGAGAGAGAGGGAAGCTGTACTGTATGTACATTGAGAGCAAGACACATGAAAGAGAGATGTGATTTCTGATGTTTCGTGTCAATCATCAAATCAGTTCCAGCAGATCACACACACTTTAAAAATCTCTTGAAGGACAAATGTCTCCTGAGAAATTCTTCTATCGCTGCCATATTAGGGAAGAAAACTGTCCAGGTTTGAAGTGCTCACTTCAAACCTGGACAGTTTTCTTCCCTCAAAGATGAGATTGCTCTTCCTTGGAACTATCATAACTCTTGAAGCAGAGCAGCAGATCATATACACACTGTGGTAAAGACAACAGCTTCGATGAGTGTTGAATACTTCAATCACTGATGCAGAGCTACTGTAGCTGATGACCTGGGCTCATTTATGGTTGTGCCTGTAAACATTCAGCACAACTGGAACTTACATCAAACACAAATACACACACAGTGCCAAATAGGATATACAGTGATGTAATAGCATAGCAACAAATTGCACAAATGAATGCACTCAGATGTACAGTATATACATGGCAGTGCATAACCGTAAAAACAGGGTCAAATTAATATGATATGCTCTGACATCATATATGCATGAGTTCACACATACATATGCAAAGCATAGCAGAGAAAAGTTGGACACATCTCTCTCGATATCATGTGTGCTCTCACATGTCAATACCCATGCATGCATTCTTGTAGTCACAATGTGTACATACATTTTGCATGCAAATCTTATGCAAGGGCCCTTTAAACTCTGTATGTGCATGCATCTGAAAATATGCACAGTAGCCCACCATTCATCTCTCAACACACTGGGTTGTACGTACACACCCACCTTGACATGTGGTGAGTACTGGAGGAAACCCTTGGGTGCACACAAATGTACAGGCCCCACACACACACACACACACACACACACACACACACACACACACACACACACACACACACACACACACACACACACACACACACCTTGGAAAACACACCTTCCCTGGGCAGGACATATTGGATTAGGAGTGATTTTTTTTTCTTGGCTCCGTCTCAGAGGTGCTAGATTAAATGCCATTCCCACTTTACTACAGATGGCTCGAAAATAAATCATACTATCCATATACACACACACATATGAAGAAATTTACACACAAACTCACACCCTCACCTATACACTTATTGCAGACACACACACACTTACAGACACACAAACAAACACACATAAATACAGAGAAATGCTCACACGGGGAGATATATAACATGTTGGCACACCCAAACACTAAAGCACCTGTACGGTCCAGCGAGTCTGCTCTTTGTATTTCAATCACTGAATCGATGGTTCTAAATTGATTGTAGCTGAGCAGGGGCCAGAGATGTTCCCCCTGGCTCGCTGCCCTGGCCCTCTATTGATTAGATCTGAGAGAGCCAATTGCTTTCACACTGGATTAAGGTGTTCCGGGGCAGTGAGCAGGGAGAGAGAAACGGAGAGAGAGAGAGAGAGAGAGAGAGAGATGGTCAAACAGAGAGAGAGAGAAAAGTGCTTTGCAGCCTGAGAGACACACCAACAAAGCACAAAGATCAGGCTAACAACAGTACTAATTAGCTAACAACCCATATCTAGGGGGAGAACACTACGGAGGTACACCAACATATGGGTGTTTCATACACACAAGAATGTAGAGGCAAATCAGAGTGCTTTGGAATTAGACAAACATTCCACACATATGCAAATCACTTCACACATGCAGACTCAATAACACAAAGGGTCAGATATATTATACGCAGACACATACAATACGCACATATGCCTGAAAAACACACACACACACACACACACACACACACACCCACACACACACACACACACACACACACACACACACACAAGACACGCACACACACACCTCTACGTTGTGATCCGTCAGATCAGAAGGCACTAACACAGATCAAGGGTCTAATCTCATTTGACCCTGGAGCTAAGTAGCCCAGGGCAACAGCATTACACTTCAAAGCTTCACTCCGAGTTTGTTACACATTCCAGCTCCAAAGTCTTATGCATTGTAACCTAGAGGAATCAAACCAAACTTTACTATCAGCCGGCATCACAGGATCCGTTCTGACCGGGATCAAATGATGAATAAACTGTGAGAGGTGGATACATTTTTTTTTTTTTTTTTTTACAAGGCAGGTCTTCTATATCTGCCTCTCAAGTCTACATTCATCTTTCTCTTTGTCACATTCGTATTCCACTGGGGGCAGTGTTAAGCAGGACATCCACTCAACACCCCATCACTCTTCCTCTCCATGCAACAATTAGCCGCTCCTGCTAGGGGTTCTGTGCGGACGAATGGGAAGGGAGGAACGGGGCTAGGGAGGCCCTCAGCCAAAGACGAGTCCCTTTGTCTGGCCGAGGTCCCCATTTCAAATCATTTCCACAAAAGGAGAGGCTTCCAATCCAGATTAAGCGCTTATGAAAATGAAGAACTGTGTGCGCTGAGATGGGGCCAGCACAGGAAACGTGGACCCAGGTCACGAGAGCCAGTGAAAGGGCCCCCTCACTCCGAGTGCTCAAAGAGGCGTTTCTCAGGGAGCAGCAGCCCTATTCACATGGTATTAGGGAGGTAAAAGCATCACATTGACTGCGCGAGTCAGGCAAGCTCAATATACATTTGGTTAATACCTCTATTGTCGCACTCCCTGTACGACTGCTCTCCTAGCAGAACACGAGAGGAGGACAGAGGTAGAGAGGGAATTAAAGAGGCAGAAAAGATGAGATAGAGAGGGAAAACAAGAGAGGGAGGGAATAGGATTTGCTGGCCCATTCATGCCGCGATGGGTGTGAAGCACACATACGAGCGCGTGCATATATACACACACACACACACACACACACACACACACACACACACACACACACACACACACACCCACACACACACACACACACACACACACGCAATAATATCCTTATAAAAAGGGCTGTGAGTCCTGTTTCTGCAGGTCTGACATAACACTTGGCTGACACAATAAACTTGGCAAGAGTCAAGAAACTCAAAAGACCCGCAAAGCCAAAACACATAATGATAGGCCAACCACGGTAGGCAGTAATGTAAAGGTCAGTTTACGGGGAAGAAAGAAGAGAAAGATAGCTAAGGTGAAAAAGAGAGATGGAGAGAGAGCGGCAGAGAGATTGTGAAATTGACTGAGTGCATGAGCATGTGTGCCTTTGTGTCCCTATCAGTCTGTGTTTGGTTCATTCCCCAAAGGGTCTTATTATGCTTCACGCTGGCTCCGACACAAAGGCAGCGTCTCTGTATCTCGGCCCATCCAGCTCCCCCAGAGAACATTCTAGGCGCAGCAAATCCATTTGTTTGTCAGCTTCTGCCTCTATTCTGACTTGGACTAATCAGATATCATTCTTTTTGAGAAGCATACCACTGTGCAGTCTGGCCTAGCTCTACAGTAACGCTGGCCCAGCACGACGATAACATCTCTGCTCTTTCACAGAGGGCTTTTTGTATTTGCAAGCATTGTGCATAGACATCATAAAACAGTGTTAGAGAGCAAGTTATAAAGGTATCTTTAGGTGCATCAAATTTTCTTTCTAATAATAAGGTCATTACTTCTATAAAATATCTCTCCTCCCATATTATTCACCAATTACAAATGAACCTCGTAGTTGTACCTCATGTAGTCGGTGACTATAAACTTTCTCTTGAAGGGTGTCGTCTGAGTTATTGCCCCTTGAAATGGTTGAGGGTTATTAAAATATTATTGCTAACTGCATACAATATGCCTTGGGGATAACTGTCAATCAACTAGAAGGAACACAACATCCTGTTTTTAAAGGCGGCCCAGCAACACAACGGAGATGTGAACCGAGGGTAGAGTACATATGCTGACTGTGAAATTGATTAAATCAATTGCTTTTACAGAATAAGGGGGACATATAGTGAATACAGAGGACATTGCACTAGTAAATTAAACTCTACTCTACAATGGGATGGTATATTCATCCATAGCCTTTAACGGGATAATGCAAGTCACAAGGTCGCCTAATTTCTGTCATCGGTGATACTAGTCCATGTCTGTGGAAAAATGTTTCCCAAGTCTTCTCCGAAGCAGAGGAGAACAAGGAGAGGTAGTGTACCAAACATAAGGGCTATCAACTCTAATCCAGTAGGTAGTCCATCATCAGATTTTAAATGTATTGTTTGAACTGTCTTTCACATCATTCAAGCTGTTGCAACAATGTGCAAAGGTTCCCTCTTTGAGCACAAAACATGAACTGTAAAGAGTCTGTTTTATTGCTGATTTAATTACAGAGGACTGAAATGTAAAGATTGCTCATAATGACATTTACTGCACACCCATACGCTTCATCATATGTTTTTCTGTTTATTTTTTTGGTTTAGCACTCATGTGTTACTAAAGTTTCTACAGCGCACAATAGATGCAATCAATCCAATCCCCTGACAAGAGATAATACTGTACTGTCCACTGCAACACGTAGGCGGCACTCAACCTGTTGACACAGACGCTGTTCCCACTCAGCGCACAGTGGAAGCATGACGAGTATGTGATGGGTTTACATTACAAAATGCAGCCAAAAGAAAGACAGTCTGAGAGGTTACCAGGCTTGATTAGACTCTATAAAACCACGCACACTTTGAAGGTTTCATTAAAGTCGGTTTGACCCAGCCAATGAGGATATGCTAAGCTCTCGCCTCATCTCAACTGCACATACACACACACAGACACACACACTTGCATATGAAGCACCACACAGATCTGACTACAAGTCTGGCTATGCTAATTCCGGCCTGGAAGAAAAGCTGCAGCCCCCCAGCCAGTGTGGGAACTCAGTAAACAAATGAAGCACAAAGCCCAAAGTGCTCAAAGAGAGGATTACCAAGTCACTCTCTTTCTCTTTTTTTCCCTCTTTCTCCTTCCCTTTTTTTTTTTTTTTTTTTAAATCACTGCCCCCTCAACACACACACACACACACATATAGATAGATAGACACAGACTCCTCCTCTCCCTCCATCTCACTTTCAAGATTCAATATTCACACAATGTCTTCTCCAGTGGGCGTTTTCAGAAGACAGCAATAGCAGGAGGTCCTTGGTATGAGGAGAGACAACAAAGCCGAGATCAATAATTTGTCACAGTGATGTGTCTGCCAGATTGAGCTTCACTGGCTCTTCCTGTCTGTCAGTCTGAAAAGAGATGTTTCCTCTGGTTTCTGCAGAACCACATGCCCCGACCCCGAAAAGTACAGGCTGTGTTTACTGTCAATGAAAACATGCAATTACACGTGTACAATGACATAGTGCGATGTAGATTATGGGAGTTGTCTAATTGCCGGATAATTGCATATTATGAGGGTTCTGAGGTTGTGTTTGATTTGACCTGCCCAGTTATAGGGAGCCTAGCTGGTTTAGGATAATGCATGGTATTATCAGATAGATTACACAGTATGTTTCACGTATGTTTAATCAGGGTTACTTAGGGAGCACTTAAACTGTAACTACTGTCATATTGTATAGTTTAAATAG
Source organism: Seriola dumerili (assembly GCF_002260705.1). Classification (NCBI taxonomy): domain Eukaryota; kingdom Metazoa; phylum Chordata; class Actinopteri; order Carangiformes; family Carangidae; genus Seriola; species Seriola dumerili. The sequence goes on from NW_019174481.1 coordinate 6,305,689, forward strand.
TTTGAAAGAATCATGACAAATATGATTTGGTTATGAAATTGTAATTGTATGTATGTGTGTGTGGATTTGTGCATTTGTCTGCAGGCCTCCAGCAAAAGAGAACAAACATCTTTCAGGCTTTGGCCCAAGCTCCAGAGAGTTAAAGCTTTGCATTGATATTAAGTATGCAGATTGACAGACACAGGGCATGGAGGAGATGCACTTTTGTTTTGCAGGATTTGCTTATAGCAAAAAATAATCACACCATGTTGAGTGCATTCTGATCAGTTTTAAATCAGTATATCCGCCACACCTGTAATCTGTGCTTCCTCAACTACCAATAAAAACACAGACAGACTCATAACTTAGAGACAACACATTCACACTCTTATTCAGCTAAATTGCGTACAGTTAACACTAAAAGGTCCATTTACCCAAATTTCAACAAGCATACTTTCTTTTCTTAGAGCTGCGTACATAGTTTTGGTTTCAGGTACCCAGGTTTTGAGATAAATTACGTCAACCAAATGCAACAGAGTCAAAATGAAATTTTGTTTGCGGTGCTTACATCATCAAAAATGACATCAACAGCACCATCACTTTCTAAAATGAACATTCTCCATTTCTCTTACATGCCCAATCACACACCTCTTCACACTCTTTTCAATAGTTTTAACTAAGTTTTCTACTCAAGAAATAGTCTGTGTCAGCGAATGGAAGAGGCAGATATCTGACAGAGAGGTAAGTGAGAAAATGTTTCCTAATAAATTGGGTGAAGTGACCCTTTAGTCCGCGCATCAGTCTGATACACCACCAAATTCTTCCTGATTGCTTTGTCGACTAGCTCTCACTGCATGTGGAATGAACAGAGGTGTATTGGCCCTACTATAATAGCAATTCAATTCTAATTAATTTGTAAGTCCACAAGTTCCACAACGTAACCTAGACTAATCCACATCTATCATCCTGCTGCTGATAACCTCCAGGAGGGGATGAGACAATTTCCTGGGATTGAAATGTGTCCCTCTGCTGTCAAACCAAACAGGCCTGGCTGTTTTATTAGTGGAACAGTGAATACTGATGGACGCTGATGAGGGGAGAGGGAGCATTAAGAAATGACGGACCACAGAGAGCGAGGAATGTTTGTACTTTCTAAAACAGGAGGAGGGGGGCACACCACGTCATTCCTGGCTGCTGGAGCATACTCCAGAAGGGGGGGGGGGGCTGCGGAGGCAGAAAAGTACAAGAAGAGTGAAGAGTTTTCTGTGAGCTGTCCAAATTCACGTTTCTCTTGACATTTAACTTTTGGTCTCTTATGAAGAAACCACAAAGACAGCCACTTCTCCACAGCATTATTGATGATGTCTTTGTTGTGTCCTTAAATGTGCAATCATAATTTAAAAGCGTACGGTGAAGGATTTGATTGATGGGAGGGGTCACGGCCGGGGTGAGAGGGTGAAGTGGAGGCTCCCACAGCGCGGGGCTTTTGTGTTTTGCCAACGAGGGTGAGATAGGCAAATTAAGCGGAGCCCCAGCCATCTGGTGAATGGTCGGGGGCCTTTGTCTCCCTGTGTGTTTCACTGGCCTCAACACCCAGTGTCCATCAGTGGGAGAGGAGAGGAGAGGAAAGGAAAGGAAAGGAAAGGAGAGGAGAGGAGAGGAGAGGAAAGGAAAGGAGAGGAAAGGAGAGGAAAGGAGAGGAGAGGAGAGGAGAGGAGAGGAGAGGAGAGGAGAGGAGAGGGAGATTGCAAGAGATGTTGGGTCAAAGTGGAGCTTTCTTGAAAAAGTTTGTACATCAACAAAGTGAAAAACCAAGTCAGAGATGACAATGGAAGGTTTAGAGAAAAAAAAAAGCCCAGTCACCAAACACATGGCCTGAAAGGAACTGAAGGTTAGAGAACCTGACAAAAAAAAAAAAAAAAAAAAAAAAAACGGCAACTGAAAGAAAAGAGTGAAAAATAATGGGAACAGGAATATGTGTCTCTCCATGGGGTATAAGAACAGCTCTGTGTGCGGTGGGTATTTCCATTGTGTGTGAAGAAAATCTCTCTTCCCCTCACATCATTAGGGACTGACTCTGTCGTTGCAGTGAGATGAGCGCATCTGTGTTTGGGGTCATTATAAACACTCTGTTTGGACCCTAAATTCAAAGAGTCTTTGTTTGGGTCACACTCTTTCACCACTGCCCTCTGCCATCCCCCTATTCATCCTATTGAGGCCCATGGAAACAAGAAGTCTTTCACTCTCTGCTCTTTCTTATAGCTTTTCTCTCTTGTCTCTTCCTCCCACTACTCCATTTTTGTCTTCATCACACTGGTCCTCGCTGCCATACGACTAATAAGCGCAGGAGGACTCAGACCTTTACTTAATTGGGCTTCAAGGTGACTTAAAAGATGCTGTTGTGTGTGTCTAGGGTGTGTAGTCAGTGTGTGTGTGTGTGTGTGTGTGTGTGTGTGTGTGTGTGTGTCGTTGAGTACACATGGATGCTTCTCTCCAAATGAAGTAAACTCTGTGGAACGGAAGTAGACAAGGCCAAATGGGCTGGAATTGGCTCTAATAGCTTACCGGGCCTTTGTGGATCCTGTCTGCCAGGTCCTTTACACTCAGATGAGACATATAAAGAAGTAATCAAAGCCTCACTGGGGCGGAAAACTGTAAAACCAAAAGTTCAGCCTCCAAAGGCAAACTTTAAAGCTTCAAATAAATGAATACATCAAAATAGTTTCACTGGTTGTATATATTACTGTTATATTCTGAAATTATTTTATTTTATTTCAGTTAGATTCTCTTACCTCTCTTATGCAAAGAAATATACCAGCTGGTTGCTGTCTATGACAATGAAGTCTGTATGGGTATATATTGGGGTTTATAAGGTTTAAGGCTAGGGTTAATGATGTGATAAATGTGCCTGGAACACTACATTTAACATTTTTAAAATGCACACATGGAAGAACTAATACTACTTCTAAGTGTATGCCCAAGATGTGTGTTTACGTGTGTGCCGGTGCGCGTGTGCGCTCGTGCCCCATGATGGCAGCCATTAGACAGGAGTAAGGCAGCCATGATGAATCGGCACTTAGCTCGGGGAAGCGCACTTGCTCAATGGGCTGTGAATCTCCCGCTGCCACTGTCAGCCTGCAGAATGTTAAATAAAGTTATTTGAATATTTGTAATATTAATGTGCCAGCATGTCAAAAGCTCGCTGGAGCCTAACGGTGAGAGAAAATATGAGGAGATCCGTATTGCAGCGGAGGCCTATAGGATTGCCGTGGTGAGGAATTACGGAAATATGCAACTAAATAAATGCATGATCATGCATAGTGTATTGGGTTATGGACAGATGGACGGACAGATAAATGGATGGAAGGATGGGATAAATGGAATTACACGAATAAGTAACCAGATGATATCACAGATAGTGATATTAGCCATTGAGCGTTTCATCGTCGCATTTCCTTCATATCCAATTCATATTTTAGAAACACTGCTCCCTCTGTTCCAATGCTGTTACTGTCCTCTGTCCCCAGCCCAGTCTCCAAGTCCATGCTGGTGAGGAGACTCAGAGTAGCTATGTGCTTTGCATAGGAATGGCCCACTGAGGTAAAAAAAAAAAAAAAGAAGAGAGAAGCAATAAGCTTTGGGCATGGTTAAGCTATTACAAAAGAAGACAAAATGTAATAGAGGGTCTCATAAAATGAGACTGCTAGCTTTATCGACTTCAGGCAGGCATTTATCAGCTCAAAGACAACTTTGTTCCTCAAAGGAAACAGTGTTAACAGCAAAATGATGAACAGGAAGTCCAAAGTTTTGAGTCACTCTTCATAGTATGTTATTTAGCCCTGTTTACTCTGAAGCAGTTTAGGGCACATCATTCACTTTTAAGAGTTTACACATCAGAATAATTAGCTTACCACAGAGTTTTAATCACTTTATATATGGGAATACAAGAAACATTAAAATGATCAATGGTTATATCAGATTATTTAGAAACAAAGAGATGGATGTGAAGGAAACCTAATCAAGGTGATTCTATCAATCACTCAGCTGGAGACCACTACAGCAGCCATGAGAGGGTTCAGTAAAACCGTCAAATCAGTCTTTCTTAGACACTTGAGCTGAGCAGGACACACACACAAGACAAGCCTTGCGCTGGTGGAGGTAGNAGCTGGTAATGAGGATGGCATGCTGGCACCATCGCTACAGAGCACAACAACTCTACATGGTCTCTCTGCCCAAGTGACAGCAGGCCACACACACGCGCGTGCGCGCGCGCACACACACCATGCTACATGTCACTAATTAAAACATATAGATTAGAGAAAGTACAATTAGGTACAGTGGGTGGGGGGCTCAAGCACACACACACACACACACACACACACA
>NW_019174481.1:6310224-6368908 GCF_002260705.1 Seriola dumerili
AAAAAAAAAAAAAAAGAAGAGAGAAGCAATAAGCTTTGGGCATGGTTAAGCTATTACAAAAGAAGACAAAATGTAATAGAGGGTCTCATAAAATGAGACTGCTAGCTTTATCGACTTCAGGCAGGCATTTATCAGCTCAAAGACAACTTTGTTCCTCAAAGGAAACAGTGTTAACAGCAAAATGATGAACAGGAAGTCCAAAGTTTTGAGTCACTCTTCATAGTATGTTATTTAGCCCTGTTTACTCTGAAGCAGTTTAGGGCACATCATTCACTTTTAAGAGTTTACACATCAGAATAATTAGCTTACCACAGAGTTTTAATCACTTTATATATGGGAATACAAGAAACATTAAAATGATCAATGGTTATATCAGATTATTTAGAAACAAAGAGATGGATGTGAAGGAAACCTAATCAAGGTGATTCTATCAATCACTCAGCTGGAGACCACTACAGCAGCCATGAGAGGGTTCAGTAAAACCGTCAAATCAGTCTTTCTTAGACACTTGAGCTGAGCAGGACACACACACAAGACAAGCCTTGCGCTGGTGGAGGTAGTGGGGTGCTATTTGGAGTGTCTCCGCTCGATTTAACAGGGAGGTGATAAAATATTTAGCAGATTGCTTACATAGCCAAGGGGGAGAGAGAGGGAGAAGGAGAGAAAGAGGGGGGGGGGGGGGGGGGAAGATGGGGATGCGTGGGGGAACCCAAATGGCTTGTGTGGGAGCTGGGAGCTTGCGGTAATCGAGGATGGCAATTGCTGGCACCATCGCTACAGAGCACAACAACTCTACATGGTCTCTCTGCCCAAGTGACAGCAGGCCACACACACGCGCGTGCGCGCGCGCACACACACCATGCTACATGTCACTAATTAAAACATATAGATTAGAGAAAGTACAATTAGGTACAGTGGGTGGGGGGCTCAAGCACACACACACACACACACACACACACACACACACAAAAACACACACAAAAACACACACACAACAAATAAAGACGTTTGAACACATTAACACACACACACACTCAGTTGCAATTAAGCTTATCTTTGCTGTCATATTAAATGACACACAAATTAAACAAGTCAAAAATGATTAATTTGTCACCCATGTCACCTCTCACAGCGTCTGCTTTTCACTACGCAACGATAAACATATTCAAAACTACAGATTTGATTAGCACAGATGTGTGACTGACCCAGCAAATGCATGTTTCGTTATGTCAAGTGAAAGAACTGACACTGTCACAAACAGGAGCAGGCAGAATTAATGCATTTCTGCTTTTTATTAGCTGTCAAGCCCGTTAAGTAGATGTTAATGTAAAATGTTTATGTTCTCACCGACAATGAATAAATGCAGCGACTGGACAATTTTCACATCTTAGGTAACAAGACGACTGTTCAATAGTCAAACAATTGCTCCTATTCTATATTTTCCATAAAATTCTGACTATTTTGTAAGACAATCTCAGATGGCTGAGCATAGCTCAAAACAGAAGCGACAGCTTCTCATTTTTTGATTTCCCACTGTGCTTTCAAGCACCACAGTGCGTTCCTTCTCCTATGTAATACCTTCCCTTCTCATGTTGCTCCCGATGAGGGGAATTATTTCAGCATGAAACTGCATGCTCTCATATTCTTTTTGTTCCTGTTCCTGTTACTTCATCTCTAATGGGCAATTACTTCAGACCCAATGCTGAGGCCATGTTATTGCACCAACCTCCAATTGATTGGTTGCCCATAGTACTTAGCTTCCACAAGCACTTTAAGGTTAGATTTCCCTGTTTAAATAATGGATTACAAGCCCATGAAAAGGGACTGCGTGGAAAATAAAAGGTTGAGATTGCTCTAATTGGAGGGGCCTCTCTGTGGAGATGAGAGGGGAACAGATTCCATACGAGTCTCCAGAGAGTAAGCTAGTTATGAGAGCTAGAAATCTGTTTCTCTCTTGTCTCTGTCTCTCTAACTCTCCATGCATGCAGTCTTGTACACGAGTGTGTGTGCGTTTGTCCTGAGGCTTAAGGTCAACCGACACAACATTTTACAGGTTTCTACGACTTTCTACCGCACGTACACGCTAACAACTCCCTCCCTCTACAGGCTGCTTTTCATACTTCCCATAATGCTACAATTCCACCAGAGAAAGAGATGTCAAACTTAACACAGCAGGAAGCCTACTTGCTGAGGGTACTTAGTGAAGGAAGTCAGGGGGATTGTGGGAATTAGCAGAAATATACGTCTCCTCCTCTGTTCAAAGAGTCTTTGTAGAGCAGTATCTACCGGGGGACTGTGTATGTGTATGTGCCCACGTGTACTTGTGGTGTTTACAGCAGCGCCAATGCCCCCCACTAACACAAGTCTCAACAAGCCTCCTACCAACACTCAGGGATACCTTGGCTCCAATTACCGTGCTGTGAGTGTGTGTATAAGGTTGAGGACAAAAAGAAGACATGAATCGGCATCAGGTTTACAGGACAGTGACGTTATTCATCGATTAAAGGCTGCGGGTCTGTCCGCATTTGAGGACAGGCAAGGTTCATTTATGGTTCATTCCTGTGTGAATTTCAAAACTTCAAAAGACATATCTAACATATCTTAAGTAAGATACAGCCACAAAGTGTAATTTACTGTGTAAACATTATGATGTCACAGGGAAGGTCGACCTTTGACTATTTGGATATAAAATGTCACTTCACTTCATCATTTTATCTTATTGGACATTTGTGTCATAATTAGCGTATGAATTCTTGAGTTATAGCCGTGTTTGACGTGTTTTGTGAGGTCACAGTGACCCTGACCCTTTGACTGCCAAAAACGAATCTGTTCATCCTTCAGTTCAAGTGAACATTTTTACCAAATTTGAAGAAATGACATAAAAGGTATTACAAAGAAAACAAAGGATAAAGGAGCGATCTAAATGGAAAATCTTCATGGTAATAAATGAGAGTGGTTTTATTGCATTAGAGTTCCTTCTAATAATGAGAAAACATAGAAAATCATCCAAGTTCTAATCATTTTGAACTGAAACAAACTGTACCTACCATAAGATACTGCGCTTAAATCAGTAAGTTGTGCAAAAAACACATATGATTATCTGATGTATAAATGGCAGCAAAAGCAAGGAACAAAGTCACAGATTTATTCAAGACAAGCTGGTGAAACCAACCAGGGAAATGGAAATCTAACTGTAGTCAAATTAGTCAGCTGGTTGTTTGAGTTGTAAGTGCTTTGTATTTCTGTCCTTGTGGAATCTCTTTTAGTTCAAAATGCTGTCAAATACTCAGCTGATTTTTTTCCAACAGTTTGAAACTTTCTATTAGACATAATGATGCTGAGCTTGTTTAGAATATCACACCACTCGTGTTCCTGTGGAAAGTGAGTTAAAATAAAGACTCTCAGCAGGCAAACAACAGATTGATATTTACAAATCATTAGTTTGGACACAATGCGCTGAAAACTTTTTTTCTGTAGGTATCGAAGTTCCTTTTAAAATATGTAAATGAAATGTACCTCGCACTGAAACAAAAGAAAATAATGATAGAAACAAAGTAGGAATGAAATGACCTGTGAACAATGTAAACTGCAGTTGTGATGAGATGACAAAAATTAGCAGAAATGAAAACTTTCAGTGAGGAAAGCATCCAACTTCTGCCTCGTCATTTGCATTTCAAAGTCATTCCACCTCAGCCAAGGACTGCGTTGGTGTGTGGGTGTGTGTTTGTTTGGGTGTGTATTTAAGTGTGTGGGTGTGTTTTGCGTAGGATATAGAGCAATGCCAGAAGGATACAGTAGACACAGTCGCACACAGTGTGCTTTGTAGATATGTGGCACCCTCATATCTGTTTATTGATCAGAGCAGATGTGCGTCAATCAATCTTATCTGGGCTCCACACACTCTCCGGCTAACCTCCTGAGGTAGGCCAACCAATACTGCGCCACACTGAGAGCCCCAAGCCACTTGTATTATCATCAGACACCTTGAGCAAATTTTCTCCCTCTTTGTGTATAAGTTTGCGAGTGTAGAATAGCAGGGTGCAGGGCGTAAAGGTGCATTAGAGGACGGACAGGAAGAGAGAAAATGTGACAGCAGAAAAGCCAGATTAACCTCATCTTTATGTGCGTGTTATTCCTCAGAACTTAAGTCTTCCACACATCACACTGAGACAGAATCAAACCTCTTGCCATCTGTAAAGTACGCTGCACAGAAGGCTGGCATTCGCTACAGATTAAGAATCAATGCTAATGTGCCTTTCAAGCGCGCCGGAGGTGGATGTGATCAAGGAGGGAGTACAGCACATCATGCTCAGCAAAACGCATGAAACACAATCAATTCTGCCCTTCCAATGATGCAGAAAATCTGTGATCCAACGTATGCTGATGCCCTGTTATATGTGAGCCTGAAATAGAACAAATCTGTCGTCTGCTTACAAAGAAGTGATTTGTTCTATTGCGAGGAGTCCATCATCTCAAAAGAGAGTGAAGGATGAAAAGCCAGTCGGATGCTTGCAACCATCAGAGGTGACACGCTTAAATTGCAATGATAGGACGTTTGTGACAAATGAATCTATTCTTCTCATTACTTACCTCGACATACGTTGCCGTTGTCAGGTTCAAATCCAGCCTTACACGTGCAGCTGCCGATAGGAACCATCCACTCTCCATCTCCGTTGCAGTAGAGCTTTATAGGAACATCTACTTCCTCTGAGTTGGGGATGCAGATCCCTCTTGCGATGACCAGGGAGGTGCTTTCAGCCCCTGTCATCGTCTCTGGAAAGATTGCAAAGTTCTGGACCACACTTGGGCACTTCTTATAAAAGACCCTGACTGACAGCAGAGACATGCAGGCACCATAGTCCTGAAAGGCCAGGTAGAAGCCATTTTTAGACAGTGGGCCGAAGCTCCGCACCTCTGTGTTGACCTTCATCAGGCGTCCGCCAAAATCCACCTGTGAGAAGCTTTCATCTGCAGCAATGGTGTCCACCTTGAGGTAAGGGGCCTCCATCCAGAAGGCGGAGCCTTTGGTGGCTATGACTGCGTCAGTTTCGTAGTAGTAGAGATTAAACGTCTCCTTGCAGGAGCCGGGGACGTTGGGGATGGAGCTGCAGTCACGCACGGTGAATCGAATTTCCACATAGATGCGCTGTGCTCCACGCCGATCAATGAAGGTGGTGAGGAGCCAGTTGTTTTGACTGGACTCGAAGACATTACACACCTGGTAGGTCCTGATGGTGTTGAGGTTCTCGTCATAGCCACTCACCTCCTCCCACTACAGAGAGAGAAAGAGAGAGAGGGAGAGAAGAGTACACACAGTTGATTAGTAATCATCAATGATGAGGCCGTGGTTGTTTCTCATTTTTTGATAGAGAATGCTAATATTGGCTGAGCCACAGAGTTTTTGTACACACATCAGTAATCTCCCTAAGGCACCAAATGTGAGCCTTCTTCCTGGATTAACAGAAAGGAATCAGCCTATCAAGCTGTGGGGCTTATTCATCCATTGAAAACACACAAATGTCCCCTTTTCTGAATCATAAACTATTTCTTAAGTGCAGCAACAGCAAAAACACCACTTTGCTGTCTTGTTCTCTAAATATGCTCAACAGCTGTAGTATGTGTACTACCATTGTATAAGCACAAACCCAGTAATTACTTGGGATGTGCTGCTATTTGCCATCTATGCCGAGCGTGGCTGGGCACTGAGTTGGCGCATTACAAAATATGGTGTGTAACAAATTCAAGATTATGCACTATTGAATTACAATTAGACAGACGGCAACTACTACATGGCAGCTACAAGCCAGTCTGATGGAAAGGCATTTGCATGCACACTGAACTGAAATACACTGCAGGCTTTTTTTTTTTTTTTTGCAGGTGTGACCCGCAAAATATGTTGGATGAGCATCAGAAGCCCCTTGAGGTATTAACTCAGTGTGCCAAATCATGATGAAAATGTGCCATTAACATTTGGCTGGCATCACTGAGAATCAGGAAGAGGAATCACTGAAATAAAAAGAGGCTTGCCTAGAAGCTTGCTTTCAGATGAAAATTTTCAGATGAGAAAACTGTCCAGCTGGGCAAAAGCTGGTCAAGCTTAAAAATGTTAGAGACACACAGTCTACTGACATTCTTAACACAATGTTTTAATTGGTAAAGCTATACACACAGCAGCAGGGCGGACAGGAAAAAAAAAAAAAAAAAAAACATAAGGGCTGCGTGCATTGCGACAGCCACATAAAAGGCCCACTGACTTGAAATGAATATTTTGTGGAGGAGAGACGGTGATTTGACACAGTTTCAAACAGAATTCTTTCTTCTCTGATCACTTCCACTGTCTGTAATAACACCATTCTTTATACTCCTATTTGAACCAACAGCTTGCCCCCACACCTCCCTTCCTCGAATGATCCAAACAGCTGTGGGCGAGGACAAGCTAATGAGGTCCATAGTGTTGTGAGTGGGCTCCCAGTCAGTTCATGTTTCTTGTGTGCATATATCTCCTGGTGCTTCCTCCTTCCTCTGACCTTTTAACGCCCGAGCTGCTCAATCAGGCCTAATGGAGAGTAGAAGACATCAAGTCTCCATACACAGCCCCAACAACCTCTCCAAAGATGGAAAACATACACAATTCTTATTAAATGAGTCCATAAAATGATGCGAGGTGAGCTTTACATGATACATTGCCACTGACTGTGGGGGTTCGAAATATGAACAAAAACAGTGTCGATGATGAAATTATTTGGCCCAAGGAGTACATGGAAGCATCTGGAGAAAAACAAGGTTTGGGTCAGATGGGGGCAAGGAGAGGAAGGGAGGGAGAAGACACGTGGAGAACAGTGACACTGCTGACGTGATAAACGAGTTTACAGAAATCTGAGGTGCAAATTAAAGCCTTTTTTCACCACTGCTCCCTCTGTGCCCACTCTGCCCTGCCCCCCCCCCCACTCCTCTCTTTCCCTCCCGCTCTCTTCTCCCGTCTCTGCTCTGTAATGACCATTCATCAGCATTACAGGAACCTGTCCCTTTCAGCACTGCCTGTTCATTAATACAGCCAGCCCTAGGCTCCTCTGCACCCGTCTGCTCCAGTCTAGGAGGGGGTCCTCACCGCCCCTCGTCTAGCCAAATGACCACCATCCTTCACGCCAGAGAGAGGCCCGAGGCGTCTCCAATAATGCCCGTCTGAAATCTGTCCAGAAATTCATTGGCTCATATAATAATGAACTACAATTTCTTTTATTTATTTATTTATTTATTTATTTATTTATTTATTATTTCCTCCCCCTATTCAGTGACACCATTGTGTCAAAGACAAACAAAACTATTACAGGTGCATCAGTTACTTAGCACAAATCAAACTTTGCAACACAATGTCATCTTATCTTTTCGGTTCTTTGTTTTCATCTGCTGTTTATGTTTGTGTGTGTGTGTGTGTGTGTGTGTGTGTGTGTGTGTGTGTGTGTGTGTGTGTGTGTGTGTGTGTGTGTGTCTGAGAATGTGCTGTTTATAATTTGATGGTTTACCGACCACATATTGATTTGCTGGCTGTTGTTTTGCTACTGAAGAGCTGGAGGCTACACACCACATTTCTGATTCTGCAGGTCCAAAACATTTGATTACTCTCTCGTTATTAACATTGGTACTTTCTTTAGCATCTTCATCATTTACACTGTCCTCATGACAACATTGAAATGCATGCCATACGTGCATTTAAGAAGCAAGGACAGTTTTTGTAAGCAGCACATGCCCTACAGTCAGATCAATACTCTGCCGAGGTTTCCTATTTCTATTTCTATGCTCTTTCCCAGACCTTCTACATCATTTAAATCAAATCTATCTCCGGCACACCGTGACATCTCTCTGACCTTGCCTGAGAAGAGAGAAAAGTGAAGGCATCATCACCTGTCACCTCGCTGATAATGGAATTCCCTGGTCCCTGCATCCATTTCCTCTTCAAGGATTTGTGTATAAAATAACACTGTTAGTCCTGCGCTGTGTATATTTAGTCAATGCATTACGGACCTAAGTGCAGATGTACTGCATGTTGCTGGCATGTATCATTCATATCTGCTCATGGTGAACAAGGTGTGGGGGAGAGACAGGAGCGTGATTATCTTTATGTCCCCTAGTGCATTTCCTCCTTTGTACCATGCTGCCACATGTTCAGGTGATAAGAGATAATGCTCTCTTTGTGTCAGACAGGTGAGAAACCACGGAGCAGCAGGATGTGGATTACATCTTAATAAAATGAAAGTTATGGTAAAAACAAAGACCAGCAAAGGGCTTTAACATGGAGTGTGTATAAGACTGGCCAGCATCACCTAGGAGAGTTTTTTTTTTTTTTTTACGTCTCTATAAAGTCAGCTCCCTCTCAGTTAGCTTTACTGTAAACATTCCTGCATCAGCGTATCTATAATTTATCATTACCAATATCACTGAACACAAACTTTCCTGCTGATGAAACACCAGACAAATATTGAGAGCCTCTTTACACAGCACTCATTTTAACGCCAACCAAATGTACCCGTTGGCTCCACTCTAAAAGCTTTGCTTTTGCCAGTAATATAGGAGACACTCTAACCCTGCCCCTGATTGTCAAGTGTGGTCATTGTGTGTGTCATTATGGCTGCTCTGTTTTATGGGCACTAGCGAGGAGATGGAGGGGCTATGGATTCACAGCGTGCTTAATGTTTGTGTTAATGACCAGTCACAGCTAGCTGAGCTAGAGAAGAGAGGGCGGAGGAAAGAGAGAGAGACAGAGTGATGGATAAAAGAAAAATACAGGAGTGGAGAGGAATCAAGGAGAAGGGGAGGCGGTAATATATTCAGGCTGATGTTCCCCTTCCCACAGCCTCAGTTCGCTGCCATCAACCATCGATACTCTGCCCTCATAAAGGCCATTCATCACATTGATCTCCTGCCATTACCTTCAAAGGCTAAAATAACACAGAGCAGCTCAGATGGTCACAGTCTCGCTCTAGAGGACTACAGCATCCAACAGTGAGCTGGGGGACAAGCAGAGCCCCAGTCTCAGAGCTGAGAGGGCTAACTTATCGGAGCATGGATGTATCACCTGTGGACACTAGGAGAAATGGGCTGGACTAATGAGTCATTTGGAGCAGGCATGGCGGGAGCACGACAGGAGCTACCGTACACATGCTGCAGGATTCCAGTCAGGCTTGACACTGACATAAAAAAAGGAATAGAGAATAAATCCAGTTCAAAAATAGTAAAAAAAAAAAAAAAAGAAAAAAAAAAAGAAAAAGTTAGCCCTTCTCCACCACAGGAACCTTTTAGCAGCTCAGGAGCTTTCTTGCTTTCCAACCGTACTTCCTATCCCCCCTGGGTGCTGTACTGTCTGATGGTCAAGCACCTATCGGGGCAAATTTTGCCAAGCTGACCATTGCTGATTGGCCAGTTATACTCAAAACTGCTACAACTTGTTCACAGCAGTCATCCACACTGTAATCAGCAGTGGCTGCCAGTGGTATCAATATTATGAATAGAAATGACAATTTCTTGAAATATTTATTTACCTTTAAACAAGCTTTAGTAGACCAATAATAATAAAGAGCATGTTAATTGTGAGCAACAGAGCCAGTCAAACAAAATTCTTTTTTTCCACTGTTTCAGAGCTGTTTAGAGTTTGGCTCTTTGGCCCTTTGGGCGTTCAGTCTCTCCCTCTACCTCTGCAGGTTTTCTTTCTTATATCCTTTTAAAGAGTTGCACAGCAGTAGATAACAAAGAACAACAATGACTCTGTGTCATTGCTCTGTCACATGAAAAAAAAAAAAAATTCTCCAGAAAAGCTGTGGCTTTCTGTTATGGGTACTGTACAATTTACATAATCTACAGATCTACAAAAAAAAAGGACCTTCATTGTCTGAGTTTTGTTCCTGAGGCTATTTGGTGGAAGGGGCCAATGGCTGCCATGAAATAAAATACAGGGATAAAATATGAGAAACACAACTTCTTTCTTAAAGAGGACCTATTATGGCCATTTTAAGTGTTAATCATTTCATTCTTGGTGTCGACTAAAAAAGATTCACATGCTTTAATGTTCTGAAAAGACACTAGTTTTCTTCTGCTGTATATTCTATACTGTACACTCTTCACCCTCTGTCTGAAACGCTCTGTTAGAGCTCAGGGCTCTTTAAGGCCCCCCTCCTCCCTCTGGAGCTGGAGGCCAGTGTGCTCTGATTGGTGAACTTGCCGGCAACTACCATGGCAACGACACGTTCTGTACCTCTTGTGTAAACAAACTTTGGGTGAATATTTTTATAAGAAATCCTTTAGATTTTTTTATGCGTGGACACTTCCGGACTAAAGGAATATAAATAATGGAGGAACAGACAGACGGTTGACAGGTAGGGAGTCTCCCCCGCTTCACCTCCTGCTGGTTTACAATGCCGGTAAATTTGAATGAATTTAACATTAGTGGGCATAGTTACTGAAAAATGAACTCAGTGGTTAAACTGTGGATAATTTATCGGAGTTAACGAGGTACAGCATGTCAAGAATGACAAACGTTTAAGCATTGATATTTTCTCTATGCTGCTTCTTACTAACATGATCAGGTCGCGATAAGGCGGTTAACATCCACAATAACAATGCAGACTGACAGGCTGTGAGACTTAGTCCCCTGTTCGGCCACATCAAGTGGGAATTACAATAATAACTGTTGTCCTCCTTGATGTGCGGGCTCACACTATAATGTTTGGAGCAGTGGAGAACCGTGGAAAAAAAAATAGATTTCTGCACGAAATTAAGAACGCTGTCTTTTCGGCATGGCTACAAAACTAATGAAAACGCTTCACCATAAGTAGTTATGTGCTGTGCCTCAGGTGGGGGCGTGCCAAGAGAAGTATTGACGTCAATAGGACCAGGAAGTAATGTCTGCACTAACGAGGCGTTTCACACAAAGGAGAACATTGGGTTTTTACCCTGTAAGATTTACTCCCTTTGGTGAAAACTTTGATCCTTGTGACTCTGGAGACCATTTACATGCACAAAAACCTATATTACACACTATAAGTAAGGAGAAACTAAGAAGAGCATAATAGGTCCCCTTTAATGTACTGTAACTCTATCCTCAATCATACACACCAGTCAAAACACTTGGTCGTGGTTGTGGCTCGGACTTAAATACACACATAAAGACGAGTCTTGATTACTTTTAGCTCATCATTCAACCTCAGTCCATTCACACAAGAAGGAGACTTGAATAGAGAAGCATCCCTTGGGCTGATCTTTAACCTCCAGTCTGCTGTCTGATCCTCTCTGGAGTCACACTCGCAAACTGCTTTTCAAATCCATCAGCACCAGTTAATACAGCTACATGCTCAGACATACTGAGCACAGATGGATGATGAGCAGCTCCGAGCATTTCCACATTTAAAGCTCCTCAGCCCAGAAAGGTCTACAAAATGCCACTGCAAATAGTAGAAGAGCGCCTGGCAAGTGTTTCCTGAATGGCTGTCAAAACTCCCAACGCTCAATCGGATGATGGGCTTTTTACAGCAGGACCCAAGGCAAGAGATGCATTTAATAGCAGACAGCAATGGCTGACTTTGTCCCCAACTATGATCTGCCGATGCAGTTTACAACCATCTTTTTTTTTTTTTTGTGCCCTTTTAATTTAAAGCACTCGACTTTGAGCTTGCCCTTCAAAGGAATGTAGTCGGTACGAGAAGTTGCTTCATATTTTTTGTTGTGTTCCCCAAAGAATTCTGGGACTGGATTCGTGTTTATATAGTATTTCCGCCAACAAGCATGGCTAGGGTGTTCTGTTTACCTCTGTAAACCCAAGAGGAATGGCTGGCACATATGTGAGCACTTTCTACCAAAGAGTTGTCTGTTCATCTATCATTGCAGGACTAAAACATGTGGGTGGAGGCAAGGAGGAGATTGCTTTTCATACTACAGGCTTGGGATGGACATTTCAGTAATGAGCCTATTTGTTATTCATGCCAACACAACATTGTACTGAGGCAGGAAAAGTATACCTTTTTTTTTTTTAATAATTGGGCATGAATAAATAAGCATTTAAAGAGCTGTCTTTTGATAAAAAAAAAAAGAGAGAACAAAAGAAAAGGAATGGCAGACATGCAGGTGAAATTCACATTGACAGATTTTTGCAAAGGCCAAGGTCTCAGAAGGACAGTGGATTATAGCTGGACATGAAAAGCTGAGATAGGGATTGAACTCTTTATGCCCCTGCTGAAAGATGCTCTTCTCATTTTGCAAAGCTCACCGCTGACTGTAATCACAAGCCAGATAGCTTTTTCTTTCCAAAAGGCTGCTTTGGATCCCTCTGACTTAATGAGGATATTTGCATTTCAACCTCTGGGTCTGTTCCTTGAAGTCAATAGAACGGACACGTCATGTAAAGCAACAGTTGGTTCGCTTTGGTAACAATAACTGCAGCTACATTAACTCGCATTCCCGCACAAATGTGTTTGAGACACATGCTCACGGTCTCTTGTAAATTCAAATATTCTGAAAGCTACGCCTCATCTCCTACCTCTCTCTCTCTCTCTCGCTCTCTCTCTCCGACACACACACACACATACACACAACCAGACTGCAACCTCTAAAATATGCAGCGGCATGATTGCTATTATCATTTCTGATCAGCTGTGTTATTGAATGAGGGCTGCTGTCAGACCAGTTGCATGGGAATGATTATTTTGCGGGGCATCTGAGGCCTAGTTCCGCCTGGCTGAATGTGATGGATGGGGAGGAAATGGTGATGTCTGAAACACTCCCATTCCTGCCAGATCCCAGCCACTCTATAATTACAGTCACACAGTTTGACTGGGCCGGGACAGAACTCGGTCCGTCTGCATCCGAATGCGACTCACTGAAGATCTGCTTCCCTGACCACGCCCACGCCCAGGTCAATACAGTTACTGAACTGAGGGGTTAAACGAGTGAGTTCATGCTGGTGTTGCTGAGTATAAAGAAAAACTATCCAAGGCTTTTTCTTTTTTTTTTTCTCCTGTTTTGTTGCCATTATGGCAAACTTTTATCTGAATGTATGTTTATACTGTCTGAGAATTATGCTGTGTTGACACATTATTGGCAATTTGGTCTCATTACATGCTCCCTTTGATGCCTTTTTTTTTTTCTTGGATCCTGAAAGCGATGCACATAATTCAAGCGAACAATCCACCCAGGCGTCTCACTCTCCCACTCCTCCGTCCAACTTCGGTAATATCATTATTAACACTCTATTTTCTAATTACACGCTGCTTGCTGCTAGTAAACACAACCCTCCTAGATATTGTAGGTGTTACTAAATGCAGCCTGTACTGTTTACACTGAGAACAGTGTGCGAGCTGAAAATGAACATGAATGGGTTTCTTTTTCCACCAAAGAGTAAAATTGCAACATTAGCTGCAGGCAATTTATCCACATCATTCCTACAGATTTCAGAAAGAGATCTTATTATTAAGACAAGCATAAAATTCACAAAAAAAGCTGGTGGGTGGTGGAGCAGTTACGGGGTTGCTTGGCATGGGAAAACAAACAAGTAAGTCGTACAGTAGTCAATGTTTTAAATACAAAAGAATGTGTATTGGATGACTGATAAACGCATTTTATTATATTTACCATTGAGAAATATTGTAACTTGTGCTTGAATAATGGTTACCATGTTGTAATGATAATTATCATGATCTGCAGTCCTGATGATTATTTGTTCATTTATTCTGCTCTACATGGTATATCTCGTGGCTATAGTAGTAATTCCAAATGCCGGTAGTCTCCAGTTATTAATTTGGACTGGCATAGTAAAAAAAAAATAGTCATTTGTGCAGGTCTGTGTGGAGCTGATGGAAGAATTTTTTAATATTTACTCGATTAAAGTCTTTATGAATGAATGAGCACGCCTAAAAGTAAATCAGTGAAAGGTTTGGCAAACTTCATTAAGTCAAGTAAAGGACAAAAACAAGGTTAATGTAATTGTGTTGAAACACAGAACTGTTTCCTGAAGACTTTTATCTCACGGAAAACCTGGTAACACCCACTCAGGCACCTTCAGAGAAACCAAGCAGCTGACACTACCTCAGCAGGGCCCTCAGTTACCAGTAGCAACATTACTTTGAGTCACCCTGCGCAAAAGGCTAAAGCCGCGTGTTCAGTTGATATCTGACAGCCTCTGCAACCTTATGGATCTATTGTGGAGGATGATAGGGAGGAAGACTAAATGATTCACCATCACTGCATATATATACTGAAGTTGGAGGTGTGCCCTCGTGCCCCGGCAGGTATGTAAAGAGAAGAAAAATGAGAAGCTGAACAGTGGAAGGAGAGGGGCGAGAGAGAGAGAGAGAAAAATCCAGAGAGACAGCGGACAGAACGTAACCATTAAGAGCTTAATTTATTTAAAGCAGACAGGAGGTATAAAAATGTTGAACAGAAATGGAACGTGATAACAAGGGGTAAAGGGAGCGAGTGAAATACTAAAAAGGAGCGAAAGAGTGAAAGCTGTCACCCTGCAGGCTCCCTGGCCCCCTATGGCCCAAGGCGAGGCCATTTAGGGACGAACCACAAAGAGCATGTCAGCAGGGGACAGGAGAATGGCAGGGTATCAAGGCTTTTGGGTGCAAAGGGGGCCCCTGCCTGTCACTGGTATGTGTGCGTGTGTGCGTGCGCGTGTATACAAACTCCGCAAAGCATGACACCTGACAGCCCTATCCTCCAGACACAAAGACACAGAGGGGGAGGGGAGGTGGGGTTGGTTAGGTGACGATGGAGCGAAAAGGGAGTCTGAGCTCTGAGGCAGACAAGCTGGAGTAAAGAAAACCAGGGGGGGAAAAAAGACATCGAAACTCGAAGTCAGTGTGGGTTACAAGAAAAAAAAAAAAAAAAAAAAAAATGGAGGGGAAGGGAAAAAAAACATCGAAACTCGAAGTCAGTGGGGGTTAAAAAAAAAAAAAAAAAAAAAAAAAGATGGAGGGGAAGAATAGAGGGATTTACTGCTATTTCTGCTAGCTCTGTAGGACTGCTGAAATAGCAGGTACTGCAGGTACTGGGAGAGACACACAATAACTCCCACACACTTAAGTCAGATGCAGCCTCCAGCCACTTCTTCGTACTCCTCCAAATTCATACCAAATTAATGATAGATTCATTTCTCCTTTCTTTTTTCTTTTTTTTTTTGCCCTGGTTCTATCCTGTATTCTTTGATGAAAATTGTCCTTGGTTTCTCATACATCCAAGAGAATTTTTACATGTGAACTATTGAAGGGAAATTCACAAGAAGGAAATCAATAATTGAGGTAGCCACATGTTCTTTCATTTCAAAGGGGAAAACAGAGAAAAGGTTAAAAACAAACAAACAAACAAAAAAAAGTTTAAAAAAAAGTTGGGAAAAGTGGAACAAAATTTCAAAGCAGCCTGATTTAGCTTGTTCCTGTATTCTGCACATCCTTTAATATTCTGCTCCGTCTGTAACCACATGTGGATGCTGCGTTCTTGGCCACGTCTCCTTTGCAAATGAGATTTGGAATGTAAATGAAATCTTACCTGCAAACAAACGTTTAGAACTAAAACATGCTATGGTGAGCGGTTTCCACAGAAAGCACAGTCTAACAAAACAGACACACAAACAGACACCCAAAACACACTCAGACAAGAAGCCAAGGATTGCGTTGTGATCTAAGTGATCGCATTACCATTCTAGTCATCATGCCGTTCTGAGCTCTGTGTCTGAGCTCAGAACAAATTCAGCTGTCTGCCTACACACCTAAATCACACTCAGTAACCTTGAAGGTAAAATGAAACAGGTCTCCCACCGGTATGACAATGTCTAATATGTTTGTATGTGTACTTGAATTTGAGCAAACGTGCGCATGCATTCCACTTTATCTTTCTTCCCATAACTCATTCGTGAAGAGTTTATTAGGAGTTATATGTGCGACCATGTGCACGTGTTCCATCAGTTTGTGTGTGTGTGTGTGCGCACTCTTCTCACCTGGCCGCTGAAGCGCAGCCAGCATGACTCACAGCTGTTTCTCTCCTCTCATTCCATTTCAGCTGAGACTCTGCCAGTTCAGAGTTCGCGCACACACACACACACACTCTCTCATCACTCCTTCTCACTCATCCTGTCTTTTTTTCCTCTCCATCTCTCTCTCCGACTCTTATTATCCATTTTCAATCAACCCTTTTTCTCCTTCCTCGCCACCTTTTGCTCTTTTTCACCTTTCTCATTTTACTTTTTCCTCCCGTGTTCCCTTACGCCCGTTGAGTCGCTGCCTGCCTGCTTGTCTGTCTGTCCGTCAGGGTATGAATAATTGAGATATATTGAGTCTGGTCAGCAGATGGTGAGATGGCCGTTATGGATCTATCTGTGCTCTTTAGGAATCGCTGAGTGTACGCTGACACCTGTCCAGTAAAGGCCCACAGGAGCTTTGCTGGAGCAGCAGGGGGGGGAAAGGAGGCTAGTGCACGCCCCGAAACCCCTCTCCTCTAACAGCACCTGCAGTCGCGCACACTCCCATATGCAGGTGCAGATATGCAACAGTGCACTCAGCCACTTCAATTTATGCCTGAGCACACACAAGCCCGCATGTGAAAATACAAGCGAGTGTAAATACAAACAAACATGTCAGGGTGAGATCCATCCTGTCTCCATCCTTTTTTTTTTTTTTTTATGCACCTGCAACAAAAGAACAGAGGGATTTCTCCAAAAATCTCCTCTTTATCTTTCAGCTCCCGTCTCACTCACCACACCTCTTCCGTCCGTGGCGTCCCCCAGCATTTATCCTCCACACCCCCCCTCTCTGCTCACTCGGCCCACTCTTTATCCCCTTTCTCCCCCAAGCCCCTTACAACCGCACCAACCTGCCCGGTTTCTCCACGCTTGACAGCACCCACAGCCTCCGTCAGCGCAGCCACCGCCACCCAGCTGACCCCCAATAACCCCCACAACACCCCCAACCCCACCCCCAAGGCCCTCACCCCCAAAGCCTGAACTCTGTCTGTGACCTCCCAGAGTCACATGAGTTAACCCAAGCTCTCGTCCACACGCACATCCACAGCTGAATGTTTCTGGGCTACAGGGCTGCCTTTTTTTTTTTTTTTTTGCCACACACAATTGATCTTTTAAACTCTCTCCCTCCGGTTTCTCCTAATCCCTCGCCGCCCCCCTTCCTGATCCTGCAACCCCTTCAAGCCCCTCCACCATCACGACCACATTTCTCTTCCCCGCTCCTCTCATCTCTCGCTCTCGTCCCCTTCCTGTCTCCCTCACTCCACACTCTCTTCCTAATCCCATCCGCCCCCTCCCCGAATGAAAGCTTTTTTTCTTATTTTTTTCTGGTTCCCCTTTTATCTAATTCATTCAAGAATGATGCAGAAAAAATGAAGATAAAGAAACTCCTGTTTCTTTTCTGTAAAGGCTCAGAACTCTTTAATGTGTGTGTCCACTAAGAACCCTTTTCAGACTGCCAGCATCTTTATTGATTTACTTATTCTATTTTTATCTTTTACAAATGATTTGATTACCAACCATTTTTTCTTATGAGAAAACAGGTAATGCGTATATGCAAGTCGATTCAAGGAAGGAAGATAGCCGGCTAACTTTTCGCTGCACGGTTGGAGATACGCTTTCATCCTCCAAGGGCTGCGATTAGAAGCAAGAAAGTGGATTGTTTGGGTCCCAGCTGTCAGGCCGGCATTTTCACCGTTACTCTCGGCGCCTAATGTTACAGATATAGGCTCATGCAAGCTCTGAAGCTAGGCTGGCGAGGTCAGTGTTCTCCCTTTGTTAGCTAGAAATAAGTTACTCTTTTAAGAAAAGCCCACGACGACGGCTCCCCAGTATGTGGTCTCGCTTGTGGATCAAACTTTTGTTTTTATTGCTGTAGATTGCTTCAGTGCTGTGCATTAAGGAGAAGCAAGTTATACGCTCACCATTTTGTAAGTTGAGGTTCACCAGTGTTTTGTTTTTGGGGGAAGTTTGCCCTGATGTCTAGCGAGCTTGGCAAGATAATGTCAGTGGGGGGAGCTGTTTGGCCAAGAGGTGCCGGAAGCCACCGAGCAGGGAAGCCAGGCAAATCAAACAGCGAGAAAGCGGTCTGACCACCGCCGCTTGGCTCCCACACAGCCGGCACCTCAGACGCAGAGGGGTCTGGGGTCTGGTTGTTGCCTCCCCCAGGGGCCCACAGGGTCATGGGGGCGTGGGGGGGTGGGGGGGAGTCAAGCCCTGAGGGCCCCTGGGGCTGGCTGGCGGACGTTTCTTCCAGCAGCACCTCAGCTGCTGGGAAAGCTGCATCACAGACCCTTGGGTGATGGCCACGCTTTCCCAATCTTCACTTCTAACGCCGGCCCCTGTTTTCAGTGGGATCAGACCGACTACAGTCAGCGATCCCACAAAGTCTCAGGCACTCAGGTAGGAAATATCCACCATCCGGGTTGCCATCCAAGAAATAGATCTTCAGACATGATGATGTTTCAAATCACTTGCGGTTTTCAATACTATTTAAGTTAATGTGTATTGTGGGGAATCAGCATTTTTCAACTGTTAACGCTGGATGAACTTTCAGTTTTTTCTTATCATGAACTTGCGGGTTTTGTTTCTACACAAAACAAAGTTCACTGTTAAAAACTACATTATGCAATGGCGGAACTTTTTAGTTGCCAACCAGTGGATTTAATCTTTTGATTACAAGGATGAGCAGCTTCGGTGCCAGTCTTATTTTTTTCCACTCCACTTCCTGCTTCCACAGTGTTACTTTCCATGTTTGGAATTTTTTTTTTTTTTTTTTTTTTTTTGTCATGCATGTAAAAAACCGTTTGGAAACCCTGTTTAGTATACACATGACCATGACATTGTTTTTTCACCAGCATAAATCTAATTGTGTTAACTGATTTTCTTTTCATCGCTTAACCTGATAAAGATTTATCAGGTTTATTAAGAAGATTTCACATCGCTGAAAGACAAGAACAATCACATTATTTATAAGTGCATACAAATGTAGTTTAGTGAGGCCAGTGTGTGTGTGTGTGTGTGTGTGTGTGTGTGTATGTGTGTGTGTGTGTGTGTAAGAAAGGACTGACTGAAGGATAAGGATAGAGGTGATGCAGAAACTGAGAAAAAATGATGAGAGAGTAAAAGTCCACAGAGGGAAAGCAGGGATATATCCAACTGAAATGAAACAATAGAAAATAGCTGCAGCAGAAACAGATTATGAAAGCATATTGTGCTATTGTTTGCTGTACACATCTGTTTGCCTTCTGAGCTCGCTTTCTCTCGAGCAGATGCTAATAAAGAGTGTGCATTCACATACTGCTGCTCCATTATACATTCATGTGGCCAACCCTGATATGTCCTCATGTTTACACCGGTGGAACTAATGACACCGCTTCTGCAATCCTTCAGAATTAACCCTTCAGGTCAGCCAAACACACACACACACACACACACACACACACACACACACACACACACACACACACACACACACACACAAAACACACGACACTTACACCGCAGGTATATACACTCCTTACGAACTCTTGAAGGAGGAGTTAGGAAAGGAAACTAATGAGATGTATCAAATAGCGCAGGTACAGCACTAGTGTGTGCGTCTTTTCTGCCGTTGTTGTGTGCGTGTGTTCAAGAGGCAGTTATCAGGTTCACAAAGTGAAGCAATTTGACCAGTTAGCCACTGATTATACACACACAAATCACTATTAAAATCTGCATGTGTAGTCATACATGTCAAAGTGCCCTCTACACATATAGGCTACAGAGGGATTGGTTCTACGATTGATTCTTTTTGAGTTTACCTTCCATTTAGCTTGTAAATGATGTAAAACATGTTCATTATGCTCATGTTGAATGTCTCGGGTTTATTTATTAAATACTGGATTTCCAAATCAACTGCACTGTACACAGATAAATTGGTGCACCTGCAGCCCTCAGTGATTGACCAGGTTTGACATAATTATATCTTTTGCTCTCGCACAACAGAAATCAATTTTTTTTTTTTTTTAAATGCTCAATTTAGTGTGCATGTGATTTTTTTTTGGCTTGTGTGAGACAATGTGTGTGTGTGTGTGTGTGCGAGTGTGCGTTTCGGCCAAAATTGAGCTGTATCTCTCTCACTCCACCACTAAGGTCAAGGCAGCTGTGTAGAAGGGTGAGTTACACCAGCGAGCGGCATGAGTGTATTCTCCCTACAGCAGGTCTGCCTGAACCGCTACAACAGTAGTAGCTTAGAAAACTATGCTCAACACAGACAAGAGGCTCTGTGTGCCTGGAGGCTTGCTGAACTGAGCAGCCTTCGATGGAAACAGCACATTAGATGTCTCTACTCAGTAAGTGTCTTACTGGATATTTCCTCTACACAGAGAAAAAAAGAGAAAAAGGGGCAATGTGAGGCTGAGCCATGCAAATAAAATCCTGTTTATCTTTGCATATTAGGCAAGTGTGATGAAATATTGTCATTTGTTTACCCAACTCATCCTTAAAAAAAACATTATATGTCACAGCATTGAGGGTGAAAGGACTATGTGTAAGATCGTCCCAAAAGAAGAATCAGAATCTCCAGATTTGGTGCAGAAACTGAAGTTGTGCAGCAAAGTGTGTAATGCCAAAACTAGAAAATAATTGGCAGGCCTCTATATAATTAATTAGCTAAAATGTAACAAGTCCTGCAACCTCGCTAATGCTTAAGTTTTGAATTTTTAAATGAAAATATATAAATGTATATATCATTTACAGATCATACATAGCAGAAACATATACCTATATACCATTTGCAACAGAAACCATTTCTGCTGTTTTAATTATTTTTGGCTTTTTTGCAACATAATCACTTTCTCATTTCAGGTTTTTGGACAAAATGACCAATGTTTTCCAGTGAAGACAGTATTGTCTTATGTATTTACTCCAGTTAAATCCACATGTAAGGAAAACAGCTTGTAGCCATTACATTTGATGCAAAAAGATGCACCTTCACTCATGTTATATATATATTTTTATACTGCATTTCAAGGTTCACTGTTATTTATAACAGCAATACAAGATGATACCAAGCAAGGTCCAAGCTTGGGATCCTGTTAAAATGACTGTGCACTCCATATTCCAGGTTGTTTTACTTAGTACTAAAAAAAAACTGGGCTGCTGTCCCACTCTCCAGTTGTTCAAACAGAGCCAAAGCTCTGTTCAAGAGCAGTAAAGGCTCCCTTTACACGTGTGTAAAATGCCTCATAAAGACCCAAAGACCCAGAAAATGCAGGAAACAGTCATTGTCTACCCTGAATGGCTCCTACCAGACCCAATGCTATCAGGGTTGGGCTATGGAGCTTTTCATTGAATTATTGAATTACAGCACCGAGAACAAGGTCTTAAAATTCTCTTTAGGTCCATTAATGTAATAGTGCAATCATACTTCTGATACTGTGAAGAAAAAAAAAAAAAAAGAAAAAAAAAAGAAGAAAAAACACTGTTCCCATTCTGATGACTCGGCACTTTATTCCATTTCCACTTCCTTTCATGTGCATGAAACTAGCTGAAAGTTGAAAATAGTTCCCTTAAAATCTGAAAAAAGCCCTGAGCGTTTCCATCCTCTTAGCTCCTCCTCCCCCATTTCACCCTAATACCTCCACTTCCCTGCATAAATGTATCATTACAGTATTATTATGGCCATGGTATCCCCCGAGCTTCCATTTACAGGGACTTAGGTACTGTGTTCTGGGGCTTACGTGGACCCATTATATCATTAAGTCATTATGAGCCGGGACAGAGAGAAAATAATACCCATAATAGGAGCTACATTGGGCACTACTTAAATCTATACTCCCGTCCTGCGTGCCTTCCTGCCTAGTTATCTGTCTGGCTGTAGATCTGTACGTGCACTGTGTTTCATGATACGCATCATCCTACCAAGCCATCTTCCTCCCAACAGAGACAGTTTGAAGACAAACTTCTGAAACTGTTTTTACTCAGTACGTGCGAGTGTTGGCAATGACCGACTTACCCCGGAATTAGGATATGCTGTCCAGCCCAGTTCAGCTGTGGCCACCCGAGTGTCCATCACGGTCTCTGCAGCAAAGAGAGAAAAAGAGGTAGAGAAAGGAAAAGACAGTGGTTAGCCTCAAAGGAAGCTATTTTGAGCATTATTCCACAGAGCTGAACCGCATTCAAGCCCCAGTGATCACTTGACACTATCATCGAATAACAGAAAGGAGACGAATCCCTCACTGCGTTTCATCCATCTCTGCTAGACTTCTGTTAAGACAAGAGACATGGAAACAAAGCCTTGGCACTGGAAGGAATGTCTGAGAGCCTCTGTCATGCTGTTAAACGCTGAGCTTTGTATTGTGTTCTCCCTGTGTGAGCATGAAACTACAGTATGCGCATCCTGCCTTTGTTTGTGTGCATGTATTTGCACGATATGTAGTCATTTGTGTGAAAAGTGAGTGGATATTTTTGTGTCTGTTTGTGCGCACATGAGAAACGCTGTACGGGCTTGCGTGCGTTTGTGTGCGAGTGCCGAACTGTGTCACATTGTTTAACCGAAGAAAGTGGCAGCACAAAATGCAGAGGGAGCCCTTCCAAGGCTAAGCCATTCCACATTATTTACTCCAAGTGGGGGCATTCTCTGAAAACTATATGGCCTCCGCTCCTCTCCACATTTATGAAAATACATATATTTCCAAGACATTGTAACTTCCTGAGGATTTGCACAAAATCTCAAGATGCGCCTTAGATGACTATATGGTACACAGGTTACAAACAATGTTGAGCCAAGAGAAAGTTACAACGTTAAACAGGCAATTCTGCCATTGAGAGGAAAAGATTTGATTCTATCTGTCTCACTTTGGACTTGCACTAACTGAGCTGTCATATCTGGCACCATATCTATGAAATATAAGAACACAAAGATTACCCATTCTCTCTCGCTCTCTCCCCCCCTCTAACTAAACCTCAGTGACACACCGTAGACAAATAAGTCTGGCAGCTCACCCAAGAAGTTTGTCATCCCTGTTCTGATTTATATCTGCCTGGTTGGTACACTGGAATCTGGAAACTTGATATAGCTCCAGGAAAGGAGAGAGAAGTATGGCAGTTATCACAGACCACTGGTCTCTCCTGCGCCTCTCTCTCTCTCCCTCCCACCCACACACGCGGATTTACAGAGTGATAAACTGGCTGACATGTTGGCCTTAGCAGTGTAATGATAGATTCATAATTTCACCTGTAACAAACAGCTCATTCTCTGGTGTATTGAAAGCGAACCAGGGCTTATTTTGCTTTCTGATGTCCCCCTGCCACAACACGCCCGTGGTTGTGTTTGTTGTGACCAAAAAAGATTTTTATAAAAATGGGAGACAGAATAGAAGGGTATGGTGTGTCTGGGTGATGACCTGTATTAGATAAGCAGGGTGTGTGGGAATTATCAGAGGAACTGCAGCTGCTGTGTCTATGGCTTTGGACATCATCCACCATCAAAAGCAAACGGTAGAGACGCCCACATGGGTTGTTGATGAGGGAGAAATCTCGCAACGCTGTCCTCGTTCAAGGAATGGTTTCAGCCCCCAGCACCCTCCCTTTACCTGCTCCTTCACGCACCCGCAGCTGTCGCTTATTTTGAATCTCGCTGAACTCGCAGTGATTTAGAAATCATTCCAAATGATGGAGCACTCGAAGCCCGTCATCGGCAGTTCAAGTGGTCTTGGTGAAAAAAAAAAAAAAAAAAAAAAACAAGTACACTGAGGATGAGTGACAAGCTGCTGGTAGGAAGGAAAGAGGCCTTTCATTCTCTGTCTCCACTTACAGGGAGAAACTGTCCTCAGACATGAAACCAATTAGCCTAGGTAATTCAGCTTCATGCTCAAGCACTCACACATATACACGTTAAGACACGCACACAACATGGACACATGCTGCACACGCACACACATGCACATTCTCATTCACCAGCCAACTCAGAGAGCAATTTTCTGTGTACACCTACAGTGACAGCCTTGTTCACACCCGGCTTCCATCAGAGTATTTCAATTTCCCTAAGATCAGCCTTGCCTTGTCTAGTTTCCACAGCCAGCCAGCCAGCCAGCTCCAGCCAGCCAGCCAGCCTGCCTGCCTGCCTGCCTGCCTGCCTGCCTGCCTGCGCGACTTGCTGTCAGCTGGGGAGATAGGAGCATGAAACAGCCCTCAGCACCAGCCAGCGTTGTGGGGACTGCCAACCCTTTCTCAGGGGAAATCACAAAAGCTTCAGTCAAATCACACAGGCACTTGGTAGGCCATTTTCCATTTCCTGTTAAAAGGAAGGGGGGGGGCACAAGATGGTGAGGACAGGAGACAAAAAAAGGTCAAAAGACCCATGGGATGAGCTGGGTCATGTGGCCTAATGTCTACCATTAGCAAAATATCAGAGTAGCAGATGAGTAAATGGAGTATGCTAAGTGGTTATTAGCAACGGGGTGGGGCACACACAGCCTTCATGCCATACCTCACACACCTGTCCACTGGCACTGGGGATTTGGAAAATGTCCCTTGTGTGTGCCTGTGTGTGAGTTTTAAATGAGCTGTTATGTGGTCTACTCATCATCGTAAGTGGATTTGAAGAGTTTCACTTTAAAAATGCACTACCCACATTAATTATAAAAGCAGACTCTTTTAAAATTACAAGAGGCACATTTTGGTTTGTTGAAAATCTAAGTCATCCTATGACCTAAGCTCACAAAACCATCTGGTTTCAGGGGAGTAAATCATCTACAATCATCTATATGTTTTCTTAAAAAAAAAGAAGAAAAAGTAAACAAATGGCTGGTGGTTCATTTTATATATATATATATATATAAATATATATATAAAAATAATGGGATTAAATATTTCTCTGTTTAATGATAATTCCACAGATTCATACACATGATAATTAGCTTTGACAAAAAAAAAAAAAAAAAAAAAAAAAAAAAGGTTGTAACTGTAAATTTTCATTTCAAGCAGCTGCAGCTTGGACACTTATTTCCAGTAGTTTAACACGGGGTTACTCCTCATCTTAAGACCATAAAACCCTCGTAAAAACAATTAGTCCTCCTTTTCCCTGGCTCCCTAAATCTGATTGCAGTTAAGTCTGACCACACGTCCTATTACCCCCTCTCTCTTTCAGTTTTCAACAAGTCTTTTGGAAGACAAAGAAAGACAACAGCTAGCTGTAGTCACCTCATGTTTGGAGGGTAGCCCAGAGTGTTTTCTCCTGAATTCATATTCTGCAATGTCAGCTCCACCTGCAAGCTCCAATAAATTAAACACAGCCAGGTTCAGAAGCGGTTCAGTCTGTGGGAAAATTATTAACATGGAGAGCTTAATGTTGACTATGTAACCATGGCTCATAAATCTATTGGAAAACAATAGCTTGTAGGTGTCAGGGTAGCCTGCCTTAAATGGATTCAAAGAGCCGCAAGGCCGGAGGATGTATTGTGACTACATCGTAGAATATTAGTTACTCTAAATCATACAGCGGATGTTGGTTAGCTCATTGTGCAAGGCTCAGTCAAGCTGATACAGTGCCAGTGTACTTTTCAAAACCCAGAAGTCTTAAGCCGAGCCAAAACCAAGGCTCAACCGAGGGGCCCTACAGCTTCCAATCCCAGAAAGCACAGCTCCTTCTCATTAGCAGCAAGTGATCGATCAATACCAAATGGTAGGCTGTTTCCACAGATAGAGAGGGAGGGAGAGAAATGAAAGAGCGAGAGAGACTGCATTAAACATTGATGGGGCCCTGCGTTACAGATCGATAAGGCAGCCCCTCTTCACACAATTACACGTCAGCAAGCAGTCGCATGATACATCACATACACACGCATGATTACATCTCGCCAGCACTTGGGCAAAAGATAGAAAGAGAGTTCAGAGGAGAGAGAACAGCAGGGATGGATTGTCTATTGTGTCCACCTTCTTTGAGCCTTTATGTAGGACTTTAATTCTGCAGTTTGCATGTCAGAATGGCAACATGTCTGTGTAATTTACCCCTTTGTGGCCATGTCTGTATGATTGTTTGGCTGCTGGTCGATAGAACATGTGCTGAAGCGCCTCTCTGAAGCTCCCTGGCTCCTTAGTCAATACGGCTGACAATTCTCCACGGATTTTCCTTCCCATCCCATAACACAACACATCTTTTCCATTCATCTATCCTTTAACCCTCCCTTGTCTGTGTCCCCCTCTTCAAGGATGCTGGTGCACTTTGTAATTCAATGAGACAATCAAGTCCAGATGCTGGATGCTGGGCTGAGAGGACCTTCTCTTTGTGATCGTAGCAACAAAACTGAAATAAGATCCGAGGGCCTTGAACGACATTATTTAAGAGGGGTTTATCTTTTCTCAGAAATGAAATCAAGATGGGAGGACAAAGGGAGAGAGAGGGAGAGATGGATGGGAAAGGCAGACAGAGAGAAAGACAGAGATGAAAAACCAAGAGAAGAAATCAGCGGGATTGAAATGAGCACTTAACAATGATGAAGCCCCATGGTAGCCCGCTGAGCCTGGCATCTTAATACGAGGCTGAAAACAAAGTGACAAACAAGAGTGAAAGCTGCGGCATCTCTCAAACTAATCAGCTGTCCACTTGGGGGATTTATGAATAAAATAAAATAAAAAAAAAAGAACATTTCTGACAGAGTGAAGTATTTTCTTAACAAAATCGTGTAGAAATTTCTCCCATAGCACCCTGGGAAATTGCAAAAAAAAAAAGAAAAAAAAAAAAAAAAAGATTGTTTACTGGACTAGAAGGAAGGACCAACATCAAGTCCGGCATGGTCAAGAGCAGTGAGACGATGCGAAAACTGTGACTGGGTTGACGGCAAAACACTGTTTCTGGGTAAGAAGAATATGAAAGAGGCGATAGCTTTGATTGAATCACCGCGTTCGACAGAGAAGACGATCCTCACAAACACAGATGCGAGACTTTTCTAATCTGCGCCACACTAAAGTTATGTCACTCATACTGAAGGTTTTTTGCTTTTAATAGAGGATACACAACAGTCCACAGAAATACATCAAAAGTAATATGTTACCGCTATGTCTCCCTGAAGACAGAAATGACAACGTGGCTGATTTGAAAATTGAACAGAAAATAATCTGCCATCCTCCGAGACATTAGCGTGGAGTGATGGGACACACAAGTCCCGCATCGCTGAGCCACAGACAGAATTAAATGAATATTAACGGTGGTCTATTTATCGTCGTCACTGGCTCCGGCTGAGTGAAAATAAAGATTTTCGGCATGAAAGAAGACCAGGTCAGCATCAGAGACAAAAAAAAGAAGAAAAAAAAAAAGGAGGAAGCTGGGAGAGATGAGAGGAGGTACAGAGGAAGGGAGCTACAGAAGCCAAAGTGAGATTAGCAGCAGATGTTAAGAAGAACGCCTTCACAAGAGAGGGAAATTAACATGCAGGATCTGCAGAACCTGATGAAATTATCCTATCATCACAGCAAGGTGACATTCTCGTGGCCTCACACATCTGGGCTGCCACGTCGCATAAAACTTAAGATTCAACCTTGCGGCACTCGGTGAACAGCCACACTCGCCTTCCACACTATCACCGGTTTGTAATAGAGTTGTTGCGGAAGGGAAGCAGGAAAACATAACAATGACCCCCCCCCCCCCCCACAACCACACACACAATCACGCACACACCGCCACACACACCTCAGGCAGGGTGGGCCGACACAGACAGGTACACATTCATTGCACACCCAGAGGCTGCTGACAACACACTCATGCATCTAATCATATCCTAGTGGTCAATCACTCAATCAGCTGCCGGTGTGACACTGAAACACTACACAAAGACAGGGAACAGCACATTAATGCACAAGCCCTCCACTTCACACCTCTCCGTCTCTCCTTCTCCCTCTTTTTCTTCGCTTTCCTCGCTCCCCTTCCTTCCCCTGGTCAGGGGAGAGAGGTTGGGCACATCATTTGCATTCATTAACATTACATTAGCAGACAGAGTGATCTTTAGAAACCAGGCTGCCAGAGAGTGTCATCTTTAATTCATCATAACCCCACCACCCACCCATCCCTCTCGCTTTCTCTTTACCTCCACCTCCTATCTGCTCCCTCTTTGCTCTCCCACTCATCCATCTCTCCTCTCCCTCATTCCCTTTTTCCCTTACTCCCAGCGCATCCTTTCTCCTCCTCTTCTCTGCGCATTTCTTCACTCTCCATTTACCACTGTCTTTCATCTCTTTCGCTTTCCCCACTATCTCTTTTTTTTTTAATATCTTCTCACTTCCATTTCTTCCCCTTATCTTTCTTTCTCTCTGCCTCCAGTTAATGATAGGCTACAGGGGGTTCATGCATGAGCTTGATGCAGGACTGGAAGAAGGACACACTTTAAAAAACACACACACACACACACTATACACACCTTACAAGCGCTTGTGTCTAGAAGGCAAGACTAAGCTGAGGATCTTCAGGCTTTAGACAGGGCTCTGTGGTGTGACCCTTTGCCCCCCCCCCCCCGCTTATTACAAAGAAAGGAGTCCTCCTCAACATCGCAAAACAAACTCTGATGTCAGCTGCAGAAATATGTACCTCCTATCTCTTCCTCTAAAGCTTGCAAATAGCAAGTCATTGTCTAGGTGCTGACACAGAAATAAGTATTTATGTATGTATGGGTATGTGAACATCTGTATGTTCAGCTTTGTGAGTCTGTGCTTATTATGCTGATACATTAAACACGCGATAACTGAGTGCACATGTGAAAAAACCTCTGTATTCCTCTATATTTTAACTATCACCAATGACGGAGGGGAAGAATCTAACCAACAATTAGTCCCATCCGATGAGTCAATTAAAACAAACAACTCAATTAATTTTAGTGCGAAAGACTTCTAACTAGAGACCATCTTGTGATTGGATCACACCAGCCGCGACGCCCATGGGTTCCAACTCAGTACCACATTATCACAAGAATACTAATGGGTCGGACCACACCCAATTTCGAACATTCATTTTGATCTCATATACACGCCTGGTTACTTGGCTGTATTTTCCACGGTTGCGACGCCATTATTGCCCTCCCTGTTCACACCTGGTATTAACATCCATCTCTGGTGATCCAATCAAAAGTGGACAGCTTTAAGTACGGGTGTGAACGCACCCAAAATGCTTTGAGGACACATTTGAGATCCAATCACTCAGACCACATCCGGAGGTTGGTGTGGGCCACATGAGGCCACATTGTTTTAGCAGTGTAAATGCAACTGCGCCCTGGGCCACAGTGAAGGACCGCCTATTCAACTGACGTCCTCTGCCACAGTCTAATTAGTCCCAACACAGTTTCATAATGAACTGAAAATATTCTATTATTTCAAATGGCTACAAACCATATTCCACTGTTGAGCTGTGCGCAGAATGATTCATTCAACCCTCTCTCTCACTCTCTCTCTCTCAAACACACTGTTAAGGGACCCATCTGTCATAGTCGGAATGGCTAAAAACAACAATGCATGCGTGTTTATTTGCATATAGAGCGGGGAAGTGAGATCTGATCACAAGTGGTCACTCGAGACGCATGTAGAGATGCATTCTAAAGCCAGGTGTGAACTGATGTGCTCAGAGCTGTGCACTTGTGATCGGATCACCCCAGACGCATGTTAATGCCAGGGCTGAACGGGGCCACAGACTCGTGAGGCGAAAATGACACCAGCCACATGTTGCCGCGCCTCCTAATGATTCCTCCTGATCCTCCTTTTCTACACAAAATAAGAAAGCTGAGCAAGCATGGGTAATATCTAAACCACATAATGGATGTGTGTGTGGTGTGTGTGGGGGGGGGGGGGGGGTAGATAGATTAAAGCTGAGAAGTAAGCTGAGCAAATCCCAAGAATATTTCATAACATAGCCAAAGTATCAGTTTCAGGCCAAACAGGAGTGGATACCAACATTTCCACGAAGAGGTTAAATTGTGAAACACACTGCTCAGCAATCTGACAACGGATACGCCATTTCAAATGTTTCTTCTTCTCTCTGCTCCTGACACACACAGCAGAAACAGGATCTCCCTCAATGTAGACTTTTGGGAGTGAGTTTGGCAGTGATGATACCACTTTGGGAATTCTGCCGTTACTTTAGTAGATCGTCATTTCAACGATTCTCGTGCACTACACGCCTCGATTCTCAAAACGCACCACTGGACCTGTGCGTGCTCACATCCAGACACAAGTGCGTGAATTATGACACACAAAACCACTGACATGCAGCTCCTGGACAGATTTTACAACACAGATAAATTTCTTGTACATCTGTTTTAGATATTAAAAATGGATCATGAAGAAAAATGTGTATTTCACAATTGTATCTACATTTTGTAAGGTTAATGATTACATACATACATCATCAGCTGCCAAACATGTAAGTGCAGAGAAACTAACAGCAGCAGTAACCAAATAATAATCCAGATGGAAGCAACGCTACCATCCCACAACCATCACAATACTCATTACTGCTGATATTACCTCAGCCACCCTGTCTGCTTTTAAGAAACCTGGCAATTTGCTGCAGTAAAATGAGGTAATTACAACTCTTATCAGGCTCCTCACCTCAGAAAACAGCATTTAGAGCGAGGGAGTCTACTCCCCAATGGTTCACTGGCTGTGGAACAAGGCTTTGGCTGACTTCCCAATCACGCTGCCACACCCACCCACTGTCATTTATTCTCCTTGCAACTACCTACTCTCCTTTCTTTCCAATAAAAACACTAAAAGCAGAAACGCGATCACTTTAATGACACAACTAAGAGAATTCCTCGATCGCTGCCCCAAAGCGCAAAGTATGGAACGGCTGACGTGAACCATGAAGGCCAGAGGAATATCACTTTACAGCGCAGCAAACCGCGCCAAGAAACGCTCTCCTGCTCCCAAACTGGAGAACAGGAAAATGAGTACCGAAGTCTGTGTTTATGTTGGAGAGCTATAGCATGAGGAAAATGGCAATGTAATTTAACCTTTTCCCATAGGGAGAGTGGCTTTACAATGAAAGTCTATCCACTATAGCTTTGACATTTCTAAACTTCACATAAGCAAGTTGGAGGTTGGCCCCGACTCGGCCCTATCATCACTTCTGCTGGCTAGAGACACGACGGGTAGACTGACGGAGAAGAACCGTGTCCAGGTCACGCTGGGATTGTGTGAGGCTGACATTTAGCAGCATAAACCACAGCTAATGGGCTATCCGGGGTGAGTTAAAGCGTCTTTGTTTTTCGAGCCGACCAAGAAATAGTGCTGAGTGAACAAAACAATGTCACTCAATTACCTAATTAAGACAGTGAGGATTCTCATTAGCAAAGTCCTAAAGAGAGAGAGAGAGAGGGAGAGAGAGAGAGAGAGAGAGAGAGAGAGAGAGAGAGAGAGAGAGAGAGAGAGAGAATGCTTCTGGAGTTCGAGGGTGGGGGAGCAAATCACAAAATTAAGTAAAAACAAGAGAGCGAGATAAACGAAGCAATCAGTAAAGTTAATGTCAAATGTGTGCAGAATGTCTCTGACGGCATCTCGGTGCCACTCGCCTGGTTGCATTTTATAGCAACCGGGGGGTCAGGAGGGCAATGACACAGACAGAACTGACTGTCCTTTTTCTGTCACACTGACACACACTTGAACTGAGATAACCATCCCGTAATATGTGGAACCAGTGCAGAGGGCAGAGAGAGAGACCGAGAGATAAAGAGAAAGAGAGAATGGAGAGAAAGACCCGAGAGAGAGAGAGAGAGAGAGAGAGACGAAGAAGGGTGCAGTTCATGTGAGGAGAGATACTGAATCAGATATGGAAGGAGTAATCGGGGAGACACTGTGATGGAGAGGGCATCATGTGGCAGCGCCCTGTGTTATCTTATCCAGAAATGGATCTGACCTTAGCCGAGCACAAGGAGTCGTCATTTCTTAGAAACCACCCGACCCAATTTCTGTCCTGCCACCCGAATGTACGAAGACACGCTCCGCTCTTTTGCGGCACTTGCAATATTGATGAGCGGTAAAACACAGAAACAAAGCCGTGTCTCTCACCTCAACACGGACACGAACGTCACGCTATCAGCGGGAGGAGGAAAATGCATAAAGGGATGAAAGGAAGTCACATATGCACGCTCTCCTGCGCGTGCACGCACTCAGTCGGTCATGGACAGAGAGGCACGTTATATGCATGATCGCAACACCCATTAAAACACAGCAGAGCCCAGCTGCTCCTCCTATCACTCCCACTCCCACAGAGTCTGACTCAAAACTTTGGGTGGCATTTGTTTGAGCAAAGTGGCAAACCTCTCCTGAAAAGAAAACACAAACGGAGAAAATGAATACAGCCTGCCCTTTAATCCCCAATAGAATAACTTAATACTTATTCACCTCTGTCACTGCTAGTTTCTCTCCAAGAATAAGGCAATGTACCACTGAAAAGTAATAAAGAAGACTGTGTCGAAGGGGGAGAGGCAAACACCAGCCAGCTATATCCAATCTCATTAAACGCTATTGTTAACCATGTTTGGATGCACTACAAAATTGACTTGTGCCTCCTGAATAATCCCCCCATTGGCGAAGAGGAAAAACAGACAAGAGAGTGCGGGAGAGAGTCAGAGAGAGATTGAGCCTTGAGGGTTTGATGCCGCGCTCTCCCTCCGTCTCATCTGTGGCAGTAAAAGAACGACCTTCAACCACCTTGAACCCACTGGAGCTGAATTTCAATAAAAGTCAAATTATCACCGGCACCCATGGGGCTTGGGAAAGGCACTAAGCCTGAATTGACTGTGCATATAAGACGATTTAACAGTCATATGGAGGTGTGAGTGAGTCAATCATAAGACGCACTTCGTTTTCTCACTGAGAGGGAGTCTTAGCGGTAGGCAGTGGTTACTGTACCGTATTGGGAGAGGGTGCCACTGGGATGGATCGCTGATTGTTTTCCGTGAGTGTAAGTGTGTGTAAGTGTGCGCGCGTGTGTGTGTGTGTATGTGTGGGGAAAGCGCATATGCCAACATGCAGTTGGGAAAGTGTTATTCAATTTAGCCGTGTTCTCCCTTGACCGATGTGAGTGGGATCCAGGTAATTGATGCCTCAGTGTGGTACTCCCCAGCCGTGTGCTCTTCACCACGGGGACAGTGCTGGCTAAGCCGGTGTGAATGAGAGGATACGCGCGGTGTGATCTCACTCCCTTAACCGCGAGTGAGGTGTTCTTCGGGGATCTCGTTAGTGCAGCTCCAAAAGATATACACACTCAAACACACACACACACACACACACACCACAGCAAATACATCCCAAGAGTCTGGCTAAAGCATTGGCGATGGCAATCGTAGACATGCTCAGGTTGAGATCACCTCTCATACTGCCCTTTCTTCCTTGGTATCCATCTCCATAAAAATTCCAGTGGCCTCTCCACCGCCTCCGAGCAAACGCAATGCTTTCCGTTAAAAGCAAACACTAAATCCACCTTCTCGCAGCATATGCTCACATGCCCGGGGAAGTCTATATATTTTTGGAGATGGGCTTTGTTTTTCCTCAAGGGTTTTGCTGGAGTCTGCATTCAGCAGTGGGGGAATAAGAGATAGAAAATAGTCCTGAGGCTAAAAGAAAAAACTTTCAGCAGAGGATCTTGACCTTATAACATGAGGCTGACAGAGGCTGCTGAGTTTCTCCAATGAGAATCTATAACAAGTGAGAAGGAGGGAAAGAGGGAGGAAAAGAGAGATAATTTTTACCTCTGGGGAGTTAAGAGTGAAATAGACCTTTTTTAGTGTATTTATCTGGAGGTCTTTCATCGTGAGGTGGAAAACAGCACATGCCCTCTCCATGCTTTTCAGTCTTTCTTTTGAGAAGAGACTGTTAAAAAAAAAAAAAGAGTTAAAGGCTGATTCCTTTAGCTCCCAGGAGGAACTTGTGTTTGATGTTCCTCCATTTGATGCTACCGGTTTTATTTCACCATCAACCTGCCCACTCTTTACTTTTGTTTGCCTTTTTTTTTTTTTTTTAATGAGTTATTTGTTTTCTTCATCTATCTCTCACACCCTCTCCTCACTTTTCTCTCCCTGATGCCACTCTGAATGCAAAGCCTTCAGCTCAGTGAAACGCTGAACTCTTCTGGGGCAGCAAATGTCATTTCACACACATTACATTTCGTCTGTTTTGCCACAGGCGGGGGGTGGGGGTAATTCTGATCTCGTGCCACCGCCATCCCACACAAATACACACTCGCGTTGTATCTGACCTCATCTGATTTGGCATCCAGGATGTGCGAGCACTTGAGCTTTGGCCCAGAATGCAGCCCCAAATGTCACAGCTGTCCACTGACACTAGTGGGGAGCGCAAACATCAGCCATCCCCCCTGGCTCTCTCAGCTCTTTCAACAGTAGCTATGCCAGTACTAGATGTCATCTTTTAGGGCGACATTTTTCTTTTTTTTTTTATCCTTCCATATCGGATCTTGCGAGCCCTCTGTTGATTGCTAATGTAACAAGAGACAACATGGGTGGATCAGAGGATGAGCTTCCTCGATTCAGTAAGACAGCCTGTGGTTACCCTCTCAGTTAAAGATCTGCCTGCCACGGGAAAGCAGACAGTTTTCCCAGGCAGCGCTTTCCTTTTCGGCAGCCCCCCCCCCCCGCCGCCAGATGAAGCTGTTCGCTGGCGTGATATGAGCCGTGCTCCAGGAGTCAAAGTGCGACACTCTGCTCGCTGCGCTACAACAGTGCAGCGGAAAGAGCCGGGACGCCTCGTTAAATATGTAGTGCCACCGACCCACTTCAAGCTGTTTCTTTACTTCACACGTTAAGAAGCGGTGGGAGCAAACGCGCTCACTTTGCAATCTCTCAGAAAGACACACACATTCCCCATATCCACACATGCACATGTAAATACAGGAAACACGAGCAGCTTACACAGCTGTAAAAGCTGCTCCATGCTGCTAAATTATTTCTCCAGTTTTGTGTCACCGGGTTAGAATAGATGCAGGTGTCCGTCATTTGCGGGTGTGTGGGTGTGTATCTGCTGGTGGTGTAAATAGCTCTGATGGGGAGACACAAGTGCTTCGCAGGTGTTTGGAGAGAACAGCACCCCTTCAGGACCTACTGTATTTTAGATGAAATGGCAGCAGTGTTTGTGTTGGAGGGAATAAGTGCACCTTTGGGTGTGTTGGGTGTGTATGTGTGTGTGTAGGAGAAAGTGTATATAATACCTAGCAATTGTTTGAAGCTGCTTGGAGGGCAAGGGTTGAATTAACTTTATTTCTTTGTGCCAGAACATTTCGACGATCAAAGTTACAAACAAAGGCAGTGTTCGTCAGGCTGATGCATCCATCCATCCATCCATCCA
The DNA here is from genome assembly GCF_002260705.1 of Seriola dumerili. Lineage (NCBI taxonomy): Eukaryota > Metazoa > Chordata > Actinopteri > Carangiformes > Carangidae > Seriola > Seriola dumerili. The sequence continues at coordinate 6,345,545 of NW_019174481.1, forward strand.
TCCATCCATCCATCCATCCATCCATCCATCCATCCATCCATCCATCCTGTGGAGTTTTTCACTTTGAGTCCTCATGTAAATTGGGAACTGAAATGTGTGTGTGTGTGTGTGTGTGTGTGTGTGTGTGTGTGTGTGTGTGGGGGGGGGGGGTGGGGGGGGGGTCGGGGGGGGGGGGGGGCGGGGGGTGGGGGGGGGGGGGGGGGGGGGGGGGGGGAGGGTGATGAGCATCAAGCAGCAGTAATATTGATCCAGAGAAGCAAGTTTGACTGTCATCTCCAGGCATCACTGCCATCAACCTGCATTGTGTTAGAAGCCAGAGACAGAACAGAAAGAAAAAGAGCCTATAGGGAGGTTTCATCACAAATGTTAAGTAGAGCAGAAAGGCTCTGTCATTCCCGAGAACATTAACACTCAGCCCATGGGGTTCAGCAATTGTGTGGCACAGGATCTGAGCAAAACACACCACCACTTCAATCAAAGACAAAGGACGTACATTCCTATCATTGACCAACGATTCGGTTATTTCAGGGCTACGACAGGCCCGTCTCTTCTTCAAAAAAAAAAAAAATCAAGTGTGGAAGAATGACATCAAACATGTGTTACGTTCAAATTAATTCAAACGCAACACACACATAATCTGCTGTAGGATTAATGTTCCTCATGTCCCTTCATTTGCGGCGCCTCAATTGCCTCAGCAGTCGCCTTGATGATTTTCCACAATTTTTCTGCACCTGTGGTGTTGAATCAAAAAAGTTTTTTAGTTTGGTGCCATACTCATTGCTAATTTTCTCCATATTGCGTTGGCAACGAAAACAACAACAGCAAGTTCGTGCCACATGACATGCAACAGATCAGACTGACATTGTGTTTTGGAATTTAATTGTGAATTCAAACACATCATTGCAGATCAGATATTTCCCCCGAGGTAGCTTTGACTAACGACCCTAATGCGTCAAGGCGACATCAGTCTGTTTTTGTAGATGGTGTTAGAGAGGAAACCAACTCTACATATCTACAAAGCATAACCTTTGCTCATAAGCTCAGTACATACAGCAGTTGTAGAAATAAAGATAAAGCACAAAACACTGTGTGACGGTGGTAAGAACAAAGACTTCGCACAGTATTATGAAAGGCAATTTTCCAAATGTTTGCCAGTATACGCAGTACATTACATAAAATGCTTTTGCTTGTGGCTTAAGTGTATGCTGAGCAAATATGACTACCATTTCATGAAGTGTTTGTTATCTGCGGTTGTGCAGTTACTAATGTAGATGGGTGTTGGAATGACTCCCAGAGTTTTCACACACAACTACTTCTCTTTTTCTCCTCCCCAGGGGTGTTGTTAGCCTGTGTGTCCCCTGACAGCTCGCTCCACATAATGAGGCTGACAGACCAAAACAAACACAGGTACAGAACATAGGTAGACGAGAAAAAAAAGAAATAAAGCAAGTAGAGCCAGAGGAGATGAAGGAATGAGGCAGGGAATTTGCTATCTCTGGCAAGACATATGGCTACTGCTGCGGTGGCTGTGGCTAGCTGGGGTAGAGTAGGAGTCATAACACTGCTTTTTTTTTTTTTTTTACTCCAGCTTTTTGCATCCCCCCATTCTGCTTTTGTGCTTTTTTTATTTTTTTCCTGCTCTGCTCACAGATGCAGTTGGTCACGGCCTCTGTAAAGGCATAAGGTGATAATTGATGGCGAGATAATGCACTGTGCTATCTCCTCTTTCTTTATTCCTTCTTTTTCCTTTTTCTCTGTCCCTCGCTTCTATGTCTGCCCACCCCCCCCCCTCGTCCTCTCTCTCTCTCTCTCTCCCCAGGTGTGCTGGTGGCTGGGGCTAAATGACGAACAGAGCCACAGTGTCTGCTGTCTCTAATGGGGACATTATGCAGGAGGATGGGAGAAGTGCTCGCACTCGGCTCGTAAATCACACACTCCTGTAGAGAGACTCACTGCAAGGCCTCACTGCTCCACTAACCCTGCAACAGATACACACATAAATGAAAAAAAAAGAAAAAAAAAAAATCTACTCTCTCTCACACACGCACACGCACACACACGCACACACACACACACACACACACACACAGGGACATGTGCAAACACAGACTGTGCATTTGCATACATAGAGACATGATTATATATAAACGCACTCACAAAAAATCCACATCTGCACCGTGTGCTGCTACTGCACAGCCCATTTACCTGACCTCCAGCGCGTAGTCAACATTTGCCATGTATCTACCGGGACACAATTCACTTACATCTGTCCAGTGACAGCACCTCTGCCAACAGGACAGTGTGCTACACCAGAGCTTGTGTCAATGTGATTGAAGTTTGACAGAGCAGTTAAAGCATTATTAGTGCTCCCTGTCACAGCCCAGCACACACAGAGGCCTGGCGGTGGCACAGGTGAGGTAAACACAGGCCCCATTTAGCATATTACCCATCAGTCAACACGACAGGCTAAGGAGATAAAGAAATGCACACCCACTGTGAGTGGGAAAACAAGCACTCCAGTCTGCTCCTTCTCACGAGGAGGCCTATATGAAGGTATTTTGGCAGGTGCGTGCACAAGAAACCCACACATGCATACCCACAGATATTCATACCCGGACGCAGAAAGAATACCACGCAGAGACACACGCTCCTATGCACACACACAGGTTGATGACAGAGGAGGCATTATCCGAAGTGAAATATCTCCAGGAGATGCCTCACATAGCTAATTGACTGTGATGAGCCAGTGCCAGCACGCCTTGATGCTCCTTTTTTTTTTTTTCTTTTCTTATTTATCCCTCAATTTCCACTTTATCTGCACAAAGATAATCTGGAGAAATCCACAAAATTGGGTATTTCTTCAGTGTGATTTATAAGCCACAAATCCTTGAAAATATCCCCTACTGCTGATGCATGGCTTATTGCTATTACAAATATGCTAATCAGGAAAATCTGAGGTGAGGAATTTGATTTATAATCTGCTTCTATGTAACTATCACTTCACAATAACATACCCCATTTGACACCTGGGATAATGGAAGTGAAAGAAAATGTCAGCTTTCCCTTCCAAGGCCATTTAGGGTAAAAAAAAAAAAAGAAAGAAAGAAACCCCTTTGCCTCTTAAAAGTACTGGTAATAACTCATGAGAGTCAGTGCACGCTAGCAATGGTATAAGCTTTTAATAGTCAGCGTGTTGCCAAAAGGCAGGGGGCTATGATGTGGCAACAGGGGCTTAGCCAACAGAGCTGTTTGGACTAGAAACAGACAGCTGGCACAGGAGTAGGGAGACCCGTTTAAATGCTCTCTCCTCAGGAGGCCACGAACCAAGTTGACCTTTGCTGACTCCGTCGAACGCGGACATGCATAGCAATATACAAACACACCACGCCGATATGGGTACGTTCTCTAAGGTAACTGGCAGACTGCAGGAAGCTTTTGGTTGGTTTTTCATTGTGCTGCAACAGGAGACGAGAGGGATGTAAAAAAAAAATAGAGGTAGGTTAAAAAAACAATAGAGTGAGACAGGCTGACAGAGCGATTGATACAGCGGACAAAAGGGAGACGGCACGCATACTCTCACCGCAATGTTTACACGGACTGCTGGTATTTGTCTTACATCTTTGAAAAGGCATGAAGCAACCTTTATCCAGCGTGATTCCTCCCTGAAGATAATGGATTGTGAACACAAAACCTCCTCCTCAAACCTCATCATCTGCCCCTTCCTCACATGCTATAATCAACAGACACACACACACACACACACACACACACACACACACACACAGAAGCAAAGACAGACAGACACACGCACACACACACACACACACACCTCTGTCAACACTCCTTGAGGCAGTGCTGTTAATTCTTCCCAGCCTATTCTCAGTCACACATGGCCGTGGAGGCAGTCGCCAGTGGAGCCTCACTGCTAGATTAACCTTTGCTCTCGCCACAGATCTGTTTTTCAGTGGGACCAGCAGTCAGACAGTGTGCATGGCTGGCAGATAGTAACTCATTGTCAGAACACTGTCAGCACTGGGGCCTGCCTTAGTGGCTTTTGAAGAGAGGGACTGTTCATGTGGGCAGGGTGCCAGCCAAGAGGAAAACAGGGCTACTGCCCCACACAGCACTAAACCTGACCTCTCCCCTCAGGATGTGGGGGTGGGGTGGGGTGGGGTGGGGGGGGGTGGGGGTGGGGGGGGGGGGTGGGGGGGGGTTGGAGTTGTAATATGTGCACACGTGTGCATATGCATGTTGGTGAGAGTTAAAAGTGTTTTTCTCTGTGCTTGAGCAAATTGCGTATTTTGGCTGCTGATAAATCCCAATGCTGGAGAAAAAACAATACTGGCACTTTCTTCTCATTTCTCTCCAATGCCCTCACTGGTGCACATGTGCAATCCTGTTTTCCCTGTTAACAACTAACACCCACCTCCACTGTGGTCCATGTTACATATACCGAGAGAAAAGGTCACCATGTCATAGTAAATTTAATGACATGTTCTGGAGAAATCAGCACTGGCCTCGAATGCACATTAAAAACGGAAGCTGCATTTCAAAAATTGTGAAAAAAACTCAAATAAAGACATCGAATTTGGCTTTTTAGTATACTGCCATGCATGTTTTGTTGTACGTGCCACACACTTCAGCAGATCACATTGCAATCCTCAAACTTACAACACAAGCTTTAGTTGGTCTGTGGTTCAGCTGATGGACTGACCCGCATGTACACAGGCGAAACTATGCTGTGAGTAAAACCATAATAAATCAGTTGGCTGTGAGGTATTGTTTTGCTGTAAAAATCAATACTAAATGCTTTTTCACCATTACTCAATGGAATACACTTACAACACTCACTGGCTGCTCTACGTTCTTACTTAGAGCACTCACTTAAGTCAAGATGATCACCTGTTGTTTTTATAGCAATGGAGAAATAAATGGCTTAGACCTTTCTTTTTGGCTTAAATAAACTGGAGCAGACTATAAAAGTAGTGGAGCGAGGGAGTGGGAGACAATGAGAGAGCGAAAAATTTGTGATAAAGACAACAACATGACAGAGTCTGCTAAATCAGCTTTTGCTGCAATTTTGATAAGATACTGGCCTTTAGTGGCGCCTGTGACCTTCCACTAAGTGCCGACACCAAAGGCAATGACAACTAATTTCCTGCGAGCGAAGAATGGTCATGGGCCTGTGAACATTCCACTTCCACCTGCCTCAGCTCCACTTGCCAAAAACAACGGTTTTAAATGACTTTATAATTACGCGGGGGGGGAGGAGGAGGAGGAGGAGGAGGAGGAGGAGGAGGAGGAGGATGAAGGGGTGGATGGGATGGAGCAGGAGCAGCCACCGGCAGCTTGTTACCTCATTGTTGGTCTTGAATAACACGGTACGGCAAGATAGCACCAAACAAAAGCGGGAACAGGAAAAGGCCATTGGAGAGTTCCTTTTCAGCAGCCCTGCGTCCTCGCTGTCTGCTCTCTCTCTTCTCTCTCTCCCCGTCTCCCCCGACCATCGTTCCACCGCACCCACACCATACCCTTCCAAGATGTCACCCAGGTGAGGTCTTCCTTCTCCTCCGCCTGACTACCCATGGTGAAAAGAAATTCCGTTTCAATGGGCGTTTCCAAGTGGCGTGTACTCCTGTCCAAGCAGACAGTGGGCTGGCAAAAGTATCAGTGGACTTGAACTGCCTGCTGAACAACAAGCCCCTTAGGCCGCCAGATATTGAGCAGGCAGGATTGGGAGTTGTTGGTCCTCGGCAAATGAGAAAGCTGTGAGTGATAAAAGCGATTTGGGTTTTAAATGAAGGCTGATTAATGATGATCCAGACCCCGAGCAGCAAATTAACTCACGAAGCCCAGGCGGAGACACACGCCCTGGCCAGGAGCTAAGAAGCTGCACTGCTGGTTCACGGCCGGTTGCGCCAAAAGTTCCCCATCATCTTAGCTTGGGACTAGATAGGCATGACACATTTGTTTAAAAGTCTCCTTTGTAAAAGCAAGCAAAAATGGTTTAGTTTTTGCGTGTTCAGTATTTATTTACAGTTTTGTGTTTTTTGTTTTGTTTTCTTTCTTTTGGACAATCACTAGTTGCCGAGTTAAGCAGATACTGTGTGGTGTGAGGCAATTGGGCGGGGGAGTATATTAGTATATCAAATGGTGCATGTAAAAACCTACAGTCATGCAGCCAAAAAGCACATTTAAATCGTTCAGATTTGATATGTTCAACCCTGTGGACAGGATATATAAATTCCCCCAGGCCACATCTAAACAAGACCCAGACTCCTGTTTCCACATTAGATCAGAATATAGAAAAAATCAAAAGCATTTGTTTATTATGCTTCGGAGTTTATGGCATCTTTCATTATGCTCTTTCCAATAAAAAACAGCACAGTATTGCTCCTTAGTCTTATAAAAAATAAAAATATAAAAAAACGCAGATAGTTGTTTTTCATTTTTTGCTATGAGCAGAGGAGATGCTCTTGAGAGTTCTGACAATGAAAGATTTCACATTTTACTTCACACTCCAAAGTAAAGAATGTGTGAAATTTGTTGGAGCTTGTACCACTTAGATGTTGGATAACCAGGATTAAAATTCATCGCTGTGGTGCGTGAGCGCTATGTCAATCCACTCTTAGGCGGCCCCGTGTCGAAAATCGAAACATAACTCATAGTTAGCTGATAAGCTTCTGTATGAAGTGAACAGAAAAACAGAAAAAAAAAAAGAAAAGAAAAAAAAAATGCTCTCTCCTTTTATTCCATCGATTTTGGGGAGTGAAATTAAATGTGCGTTGTTCCCGTTTTGTCGAAAATACTGTGACACCTAAATAAAATATCCCACTTGTTGGAACTTTCAGCGGCTGGGCCCCCTTGGCTTGTCGGACTGCTTTCTGCATTATTGCTCATCATTGGTTTGATGAAAAACCCGCTTTACTGTCTCCAATCATGTATTGCCACTTATAGGGCATATTAATTGCTCATCTTGTCTCATCTGCCCTTCCTTTGCATTCAACTTTAGCTCCATGCAGATAAACCAGTGGCCTGTCGAGTGGCACACTACACAATATAGGCGTTCAGGGAGCTCTCTAGAACAGGCAGTGACATGATATTGATCCAACAGTAAAATGGCCCTCACTGCAGCTTCCCATGGGCTCATAGTATCAAGAACTGAACAATCATGTGAAACGTTTAAAGACAAATGAGCAAGTAGTAGAAAAGCAGCAACGGGCAAGCTAAAATCAGAGAAGAATGTTTATTAATTTCTTGTTATTCTAACATGTTTCACCTTGCAAAATGAGACAAGTGGTGGCCGACTAGAGACTGCTAGAGCCATAGACAATGTTTGCCACTTGCTGAAATACTTATACAAAAAAAAAAAAAAAAAAAATTATTGCACAGCACCGATCAACAAGGCATTGAAGATTTTATAATGGTTTGCATATACATGCCTGGAGTGTGAATGAGAATATAACGTGGATAAAGGAGGAATTTATTAATGGAAAACCTGTAACCCAAGCCAAAATAACTGTTTTTCAATTTTCATTCTAAGAATATAAGCGTGCATGTTTTATATAATTAATCTTATATTTATGATGTTTCCCGAGTCTCCCACATATCTTGCAGGTATTCATTTTTGCTTTATTTGTCTCAGTCAGAGTCAGGTATGACAAACTAATCTATAATTATTGCACTGGTTTGGCTTTTTCATCAATTTTCGATATAACTAATAACGATTCTACAACTGTGGTTTTGTGCATATGCATGAGCACACAACACACCACACACACACCACAGACAACACACACACACACCACACACACACACACACACACACATTACGCCCTCATGCACTCACTTGCATTGAAACTTTCCCACTTTTAATCAATAAGCTACCCATATGTCTCCCTTCAGCAGACTCCATGCGGCCTTCGCTCCCGGCCAGGCAGCAGAGTTTACGCGAGGTTCCACCTGCCGATGGTTCCAGCTGCAGAACGCAACTCAGCGGGTTGCACTGAAAACAAACTCTCCACTGGGTTTTCACAGCGACCTGAAACCAGCGCTGAGATGTCCTTGCTCGGTGTCAGGAAAGAGCTCGCAGGTAAAAACGCTGAGGAGCCTCATGAATACTATTGGGGCTTCGTAATTAAGTCTTCCCCGCTTGCACTGTGGTCTCTTTTCTCCTACGCTTCCACTCCTCTTCTTTGCCCCTTGCCAGCCTACAAAGGAACGCCATACCTCCCCTCACTTCTGAATGACAGAGCAGACTGGCAAGCAGAAGGAGTAGATCGCACCAAGCTATTCAGGTTTCCAAGACAAACCTGGACACCTTGTACACTGCGCAGATGAGCATGCACATCTGCCTTGCATCTGCTCATTATAGGTGATTAGTGAGATGATAAGGTGGTATTTCTCCCACTTTAGAAATGCTTACCTGCAGTAAAAGTACCGCATCACACGCGAACTAAAACATACCATTTAAAATAATAGGGAGTTTTGAAGCCAAAATGAAGTGTCACATTCATATCCCCACCTGTGCTGTTGCTTACGAACATACAAAAGCAAACATACTCTTCTTGTTAGTTCTGTCTGGCGCCGGACCCTTGTTGGAGCACCAGACTCCTGGGTGGGCTTAAAATTAACCGTCAGACCATTTTTTTACACCTATCATCACAGCGAGGATAGACCCAACACGCAAGCACACATGCAAGACTAGACTCAATAATCAGCCCACACATACCTACGCGAAATGCCATATCCAGAATCAGTTCCTTATGGCTTCAGAAACAAAGACAAAATGTGCAAAGCCTCCAAAACTTGTCTTCTACAGTAGGCTAATATGTTGGGAACCACAGCATGGGCAAAGAAAGTTCCATCTTTACTTTCGCACAGAAGTGTTTCCCTTCTCTTTTCCCGTTTCAACTTCCTCTGTAAAGAACGTCAGCGCAGTCACAAAGGGGAGACCGCCAAGGCATCCATCTTTTGGACTGTTTTTGCGTTAAGTGACAAGTGACGAGAAAAGACAAAGTGGATGTGGCAAATTATCCCAACCATTCAAATGTCCAAATTAAGAACGATTAAATACATTCAGGGCAAAGTGTGACAGGGAAGGAAAAGCAAACTCATAATCAATATTCTTCAAACAACTGATATATAAAACCAGAGGTTGAGCTTTGTGTGTGTCTGTGTGCAGGAGTGTGTGCATGAGAGGCAAGCTAAGGAAAGTGACAATAAACTCTATTAATATAAGCATTTACAACCAACAACAAAACAAGAGCGCAGAGTTGAGATACTGTGTGAATTCATGGGACTCCAAATTGAGGAGTCACACACAACCCAAATGGCAGATCATTTGCAATTAATATCAGTTAATGAAGCAATTAAACTTTTGTTTGTGTGTGGAAAGGAAAACCAATTTTAAGACACTGATGCATGCAAGAAACACAACACACACCACACACACACACACACACACACACACACACACCACAACACAAGCACAAACCACACCACACCAACCTTTCAGCTGACTAGTCACAAACACAAGCACTCTGATGTCCACTCACAGACACATAACACATGACAATACCTTCAACGTGAGCCGACAGGCTCGTACAAAAATACTTCCAACACAAAAAATAAGGCATTCTAAAATATAACGCTCAATATTTTCAGCCATTGGATCTCTAAAAAAAAAAAAAAAAAAAAAAAGCCATCTTATTCTGATTAATATTTCCCAATTCTGCAATAAAAGGCATCAGTGTACCAGATGGTGACTTCTCTCACTAATATGAAACACATTCTTCTTTTTCACATGTTGTGTTCTTCTTAACTCAGTCTAGCGACAGACAGATGAGGCCTTGGACACAAAGCAAGCAAACAGCATCAACACACCCTCAATTTTCCACAATGGCTGCCCAGATAACTTAGGCCATCATCAGTCTTTCATGCCGCGATGCAATATCTGTGCCCAAGCCTTCGGGCTGAAGTTTTCAGCATCACCTGCTTGAAGAAGGGAGGCCTTCTATCAAAACAATGCCACACCAGACACTTTGATGAATTCTGTAAGCGCGCGGAGAAGAATAGATCTTTTGGAAAGCCGCAAGTTATGCATGTGCTTTTGTCAGGAGGAGTAGCTAGGTTCCAAAAGAATAGCTGGAATAAGGGCGCCATTTTATGCTGCTGTTGTTCATGTCATCTTTTCAACCGGGAGTGCATAGAAAGAGAGGAAAAGTGTAGAAAGTATGATGTCCTTGCAAATATTATTTATCATCTTTGGTATTCGATGGCATTTATTTCTGGTTGATCTATATTTGCAGTCAGCTTTTGCCTATCACCCCATGTTTAGCTTCTCAAACAAGTTGGTGCATTAGCATCTGTTTTCAAGGGCATGATTGATGGTTAAAGAAAAATACTGGACGATACTATATAATATGTCTAGAATAGTAGATACAGCAGCAAAACATTAGCAAGCTATATAGCTAACAAACACAAGCTAATATCATAACTGCCTGAACGTGTCATTCTCTAATGATGCAAAATTGTGCTTTTATCTCCCAGTGAGGGAGATGCTCTCTCATGGGGGTTGAGTAGAAATTCTCATTGTAGGGATACATCCTTAGATGTGATTCAAAATTGTGCCGCTGCTACAGACAGACAGGAGGGCAAATGAGTCTCATATCATGTTTGTTTGGCGCGAGCAACTCGCTTCAACAAAAGGTGAACCAGGAACAGAAGCAACTGGAGACTGTGCTGTTACGTAACTCATGCAAACAAGAACCCGGAACGAAAATTTGCGCTTTTTAAAGAATTAGCTTTGACATTTTGGAAAAATCTTTTTTCAGCAGCTGGGCTGCTATTTGAATGTGTCACATGTAACAGGCAGAATAGAGGGTAGTATCAAGTCTTTTCATTTTAAACTCCTCACCAGAAAGCTAAAGTACTCGTCCCAAAATGTCAATTATTCCTTTGGATTCCCTTTTAAGCAAGAAATTTCAGTGATATCTTAATGACAGCATTTTGACCAATTTTCCTGATCGATTCCAATCCTTCAGCAGAACTTGCTGGGATGAATAGGGTGTATCCAAAGTTTGGCAAGTTAAAGAGCGTTAAGAGGACAGCACCTAATCTGCTGATCAATAAGAGGATTTAAAGCTTCATACAAAAGACTTCTCATTGCATTCACCACAGGGCAGGCCGGGGAAGATCCTGCAGAGGTTACCGAGAATACTATCTCTCTTTCCCTGTGTTCTTTTCCGGCCCAGCCTTTTCTCCATGTTCACCTTTCGTCTGTTATATCCCCGTCTTTCATGCCAACAGGAAATGGGCGGATAAGCTGGGAAAGTATTCACCGACACCACACAAACTCTCGGCACTTGGGTCTTATATATCATCCCCGTGCTCCAACCTCTACCTCTTCGTTGCAGTGCAGCTTCACGTTGTGATAGCATTGTGCGTGTGCGTGTGGTGTATGTGTGCCTGTATGCTAGCCACTAGGGCGACTTCCCATGTAGTGTGTGGGATGCGTGTGGAGTGGAACGTAGTCTTTTACAAACATCAGTTACCTTTACTGGTGAAACAGTCCATCGCTACTGTCCTACTTACTCCTGTTTAAATGACCCAGTCTTCTGGAGAGATTGCTCCACACACCACCACCACACACACAACATATAGACAGACTAGATATATCCTTTGTCCTTTATTACCTCTTCAACTCTGTTTTATCTATCTCTCTCACTCTCTCGTCTCACCCCCCCTCCTCACACACACACGAGCAGCTACACACAGCGGTCCGGAGCTCTTTGTTCAAAGCCAACTTTGGCAGAGGAATAAAGCAGAGCGTCTGTTTTAGAGCAGCACACCTCGTGTGTCTTAGGCATGAGTCTAAATGGCAGTTATGCTTTTCAATCCCTTTATAACTCCCCCTGTCATTCTTAGGGCTGCCTACATCTATCGCGATGTCAATAGCTTTATAAACCTAGACTCATACGAACAATCACCAACTGGCATTACCCTCTAGCCGACTTGACAGCTCAAAAAATATGTTTTCCGTCTGTCCAAATTAGGGACTTGCCAGTTTCATCTCACCTCTTTCCGGATAGGACTTAACGAGTTCACTCTTTTCGACTTTGCGCCAAAGACGTCCTAAGTAGAGAGGGCTGAAATAGCGCTGAATGTGTTATGGTACACGTCCATACTACAGTGTCCAACCATTTTGGCTCGGAGTTCTGCAGTTCGCTGCTTAACACGTGGCGATGCTATCTGACATACGGACTCTACACGATTTCAGCGTCTTGCGAGCAAGTCTGCTGCAGGGGCGGGGTGTGTGGGGGGTGTGACTCTCTCCATCATCACTCTTCATCAGAACGACGTTCACACACAAACACAGTTTAACCTCCAGCGGTTGGAGGTGGTGCAGGGGCGCTACAGACTACTAACACCAAAAATGCGCTCCACGAACATTCTGCAGACTCTCCCTAACTGCATCGTCCAACTTTGTAGGGGAGTGAATTCTGGTTGCTCTTAAGGCAACTTAAATCTGCAGACACAGACCCTGACACAAACAACACAAGTGCACAAGTCCATACACACACACAACACAACAAAAGGTCATTCAGTCCTTCAGTCACACAAGAAATAAACAAGGAACCAACAAGGTTTCCAGCGATTCAAACATCCAGAAATAAAAAGCGTCTAATTAAGAAACACAGAATACTGGGGTATCATAGATAAACAAAACTGAGCTGGTCCACCAAATGCCACCGAAAACGACGCTGAGCATCGCAAGAGCTTTCCAGCGATGTATTAACGCGTCTATCATTCCATTGCGACCGAGATGAGAGACGGGCAGTGATTTCTCATTCCAACAACAGAAATGTGTGCAGTCAGGCTATTGATATATAAGTCTCGCTAATTACAGCTGACTCTCAGTCTCCAACACATCAAATCCACTGACAGAGTCTTAGTCACACGGCTGCCTCTCATGATCTACAGTTCGTGTGCTACAGATCCTCAAATGACTGAAAAAGAGGAAAGCTAAACTGCACAGCCCCCCCCAAATATGGTTTGCATTACAATGTCAACCCAATGCAAAATAGAGTAATATTTAATTAACATTTCTAATGTGGCCTTGAAGCCTGGCCTCGATTTAAGTGGCGGCTTTTCATCGCGCTTGATTAATGTTGATGATGAGGTTATGGTGCTGGATATTTGGCTGCTTGGCAAACAGTGAGCGTGGAGGATGCTGTAGTTCTGCGTGCCCTGGCAACCCCATATTCAGAGTGAATGAATAGGAACCATAGTCAACGTGTGTGTATATTCACATTAAAAAATGTGTACGTGACCTTTGTCAAAGCCACGCTGCCACATTTTGGTATTTCTCCATGCTTGACTTAAATCAGCTTATATTAATTGAGGCTATCTTATTTATTTGCTTTAAGACAAGGGTTCACTTTTCAAAGTTCTTGTCCATAACCTGTTAACATGCACTTTGTTATTCAGAGCACGAGTATATTCTGGAGTCGTGCTGTTCTGGTTTTAAAAGGGCCGCTTCGACCATATGCCATGGTAAGATTGAAGTCACATTGTAAGTCCAGATCGGTCGCGCTTCCTGTGTATTAGCCCAGACTGTCCTGTTTGATAAAAACTGACACAAAGTTTTTACCACTCATTTGGCGCAAAGTCAGGTAAAGCCTTCTGCAATAGAGAATCAATGGACTTTGTGCACCAAGCGAAAAGCAAACACCCACACACAGCAACTTGGAAAGGCACATTTCAACCAGCACACTCGCCCATATTATTAATGCCTCGACTGAGCTCACTTGACTCTCTTGCAGTATAACTTGTAAAAGTCTAACCCTCTTCTTCCCTAGCTTCTGTCCGACTTTCCTTACTCCTCGCCCCATCCTTCTCTCCCTCCCCTTCTTCCTTCTAATTGTCAAAATAACACTGTAGATACCTGAAATGAAACGAGGGACATAGATAAAGTAGGACCGTTGGTTTATGTTAACATAAAATGGTTAAACGCCAGCAAAGCATTCAATTAGGATCAGCGCCGAGCAGCCGTTACAGTGGCTGTCGCAGCGGAGAACATGGAATTGGTGAAGTCATAAAGATAACAGCTGTGAGATAACAAAATGGACAAACCTGCTAACACAGAAAGAGTCGGAAGAAGGCACCCAGAGATCTGAAAGCCATTAACTCTGGTGGCTGGCCTGGGAAGGAATGGGGTCTGTGATGGCCTATTTCTGGTAGGGCTCTATATCTCATCAGGGGCTCTCACCCCACACTCCATGTTGTGTGATTTATTTGGCCTGCAAAGTCTTTTGTTTTTTTTTTTTTTTTTTTTTAAAATTATATAAATGAAATGTGTGCATGTCACTAAGCCCAGTGTGCAAGCCTGCCTCATCTATGTGTTCCATCAAGCTTCAAAGGCCCTCGAGCCCAGTTTGTCAATGAGATGGGACACACACGGTGGCTCACCGCTCCCTAGACACTTTGATGTCATTATGATGAACAGGAGAGAGGAAATAGTTTTTTTGCTCTGAATTCCCCTCAACACATACTGGACTAGCTTAATCTTGCCAGAAAACATTGTTATGACTCAAAACTTTACTTCAGTAACTTTCTGGGTCGCCAAGTCTATGTCATAGCTATTGAGTCTGTTTCACAATAGTCTATTTCAGTGTGCACTGTTAGTGCGGAGCCAGCTGGTAGGGTACAGCATCCCACACTCCAGCCAAAGCTCTGGCTGCAGTTTGGAGCAGTACTCTTTTCTGGAGGTACTCCTCCTGCAAAATAATGCTGACCAGATGACCACTTGACACACGGTGCCCGGCGATGTGCACAAAAGGGCCAACTCTGGACCATGTTTTGTGCTAAATGTTGAAAATGGATTGAGGAGGAGGACAGGCCTTTGAATCAAGTGTCTATTTAATGATTTGAGTACTTGAAATAGGCTATTCAATTGTAGAAATTAAATAAAAAAATTAAAAAAAGGCTCTAACAGCTGTGTATATTTATCATTACTAAGATTTTTTATTAGAAAGGAATGGAAGGAATTTTTAATTTAAGTAACTCCTTGTGATGACCTTTTTCTCAACTAACACACTAATACAACTGAACGAGTAGGCAATTGGTCAGACAAGAAACATGGGGTTAATGCCCGTCTGATCCTCAGGTCATCATCTGAGACAGGAAATGAAAGCTTCTGTGTCCACAATCCACTTTAGATAATGGAGAGATTATTAGAATCAGGCTTGCTGCTGCG
This sequence comes from Seriola dumerili, assembly GCF_002260705.1. NCBI lineage: Eukaryota > Metazoa > Chordata > Actinopteri > Carangiformes > Carangidae > Seriola > Seriola dumerili. Next base: position 6,360,804 of record NW_019174481.1, read on the forward strand.
TGCCAACCCAATTAATTTTCCTGTGTGGGTGTATGTGTGAGAGAGAGAAGAGAGAGAGAGAGAGAGAAGAGAGAGAGAGAGAGAGAGAGAGTGAGAGTGTGAAGAAAAGAAGTATGAATGAAAGAGAGAGAGAAAAAGAAGAGTGAATATTATACCAAATAGCAATGACCTGTATGGAAATATTGCCTAACATTGTCTTGGTGAAAGCAGAGCAGGTTCCAGCTGACTTGTGCTCCTTCGTTGTGAGACAATTGTAAAAACAATGTGGGCTTGGCCAAACCACAGACCTATAGATCAGACAGCCAGGCCCAGCCAGAATGGCCCCGGCCAAGCAGCCCTCCCTTCTTGTCAACCCACCACTAATTAGGATGTTTAACATTGGGGACCGACATGGTGTTCTGTGTGCAAGTTTAAAGAAGCTTCCTAAATGAGTGGAGATTCAGTAAGGGCTGAGCTGATAACTGCAAGTGCTGCAGCTTTTGCTAAGGCCCTACCACAACTGGCGGTAAATGGTGGTGAGTGTGATGCAGGTATAGCTGGGTAAAGAGCGATAATGCATTTTTGAATGGTTTTAGGCAAATTGAGAGTTGTACTCTCTGAACTATGCAGTCGACTTTAAAGAGTTATTCCTAACTTCTTGCTAATGGAAAGATAACTACCTCTGTATGTGAAACGCAAGCTTGGCGCGATGGGATTGCTTTCTCACTGTCATTGTTGAAACGGAGATCAGGGTCTGAATAATTTAATAATATTAAATAATATAATAATATATATTTACCCGTCATTTCTCATTTTCATTTTTAATGATAGTGAAAATAGAATACTTAAATAAGTTACTTCATTTTCAAAAAGAACTCGACTCACATCACAACATTAAAAATACAGAAAAAAACGTATGTATGTATAAGGGGCATAGAGAGAAAAATACAGAGACACAACCCGTGCAGACATTTGTCACTGTCAACACGAGCCACTGCATGGTGAATGACAGCAGAAGGGCACTAACAAACCGCCACAGCCATTGTGCCTAACAGGAAATAATCGTATGAACTATGCAAATTACAGAATAGATAATTACAATTAAAAATGAACTCAAAAAATTTTACAATAATTTAAGTGAATTCAGTGTGACATGTAGCCTCGTGACCTTCCTCCTTGGCCCACAGTGACTTAAACTGGGTCTCGCGGAGTGTGGTCAAGCCGTATCGGGAGATTGCTGCAAGACACAATTGACACTGGGTTTTTGCGTTCTTTGCCCTTTGGACAAGACGACTTCTCATGACATTTAAGATTCACTCCTGAAAAGGCTGAGCCGTGCTCTGTTGCACACGAGGAGACTGAATTACCAGCGCCATTGAAGGGGGTGGGGGGTCTAACTACAGGATGAAATACTTAACTTTCCCTAACCTTTCAAAATGACGACGATCTCAAAGATTTTAACATATTGTTAAAAAAAGAATTCAGTCAATGAGACAAATAAAATAATAGCGGTTAAAGTGACCGCCTGTACCACGCGGGTCCTACAACTGCCTGTCAAAATGCTGACGTTTCCGATCCATGAGGAGTCATTTATGGAAACATGAAGTAGCTCAGTTCCTTAAACTCATTAATTTTGATGTCAGCTAAAAGTTTCTTAACTGTTATCTTGAAATAGTTTTGAGCACATTGGCAGGTGTTTAATGTCTGTGAACACAAAATATTTTCTCACCGTGATAGTGGTCACAACTATTCAAGATAGCAGTTTTAAGAAATTATAGCTTGACATCAAAATAATGAGTTGTGAGAGGAACTGAGTTTATCATGTCATTAATGGACTCCTCCATGGAATCGGAACGTCAGCCTTTTGACAGGCGTTGTGGCCCGCGTGGTACAGGGTCACTTTAAACCGCATATTTATTTGTCACTGACTGAATTCTTTTAACAATGATGGTAAGGAATCACACACACTCGTCTGTCAATTTTGAAAGGTTAGGAAAGTTACGGTATTTCAACCTGTAGTAGGACCCCCCCACCCCCTTTCAAATGGCGCTGGTAATTCAGTCTCCCCGTTTGTGGCAACAGAGAGGGCTCAGCCTTCAGGAGTGAATTTAAATGTCAGAGAAGTCGTCTGTCAGCAAAACGCAAAACCCAGTGTCAATTGTGTCTGCAGCAATCTCCCGAATAACGGTTTGACCACACTCCGGCGAGCACCCAGTTTACAGTCACTGTGGGCCAGGAGAAAGGTACCACGGCAGGTCAACTGAATTCCACTTTAAATTATTGTAAAATTTTGAGTTTCATATTTTAATTGTAGAATATCCTAATTCTGTAAATTTGCAATAGTTCATACATTATTTGCCTGTTAAGGACAATGGCTGTGGGGTTTTTAGTGCCCTCTGCTGTCATTCCTGCAGTGTGTGTGGTGTTTGACAGACAATGTCTGCAACGGTTGTGGTCTCTGTTCATCTTTTTCTCTCTATGCCATTATACATACATACGTTTTTCTGTATTTTTAAAATTGTTGTGTATGTGATCGAGTTCTTTTTTGAAAATGAAGTACTATTTTAATATTCTATTTTTTCACTATCATTAAAAATGAATAGAAAAATGACGTTAATATTATATATTATTAATATTATTAATGATTATTAAAATTAGTTACAGACCCTGGTCCGTCAAAATGACAGGTGAGAAAGGCAATCATCGCGCAAAGCTTGCGTTTCAAACATACAGAGGTAGTTTAATCTTTCCATAGCAAGAAGTTAAATAACTTTTAAAGTCGAGCTTGCAAAGTTCAGAGAGTACAACTCTCATTCTGCCTAAACATTCAAAATGCATTAAATCGCTTACCAGCTATAGCCTGTCATCTACACTGTCAAACATTTACCTGCAAGTTGTGAGCGGCTTAGAAAGCTGTCAGCACTGCAGTAATCAAGCTCGCACCTTACTAATCTCCACTCATTTAGGACGCTCTTAAACGTTGCATCACAGACACATGCGGCCCAATAGTAACATCCTAATTAGTGGTGGGGTTGACAGGAGAGGAGCTTGCTGTGGCCGGGCCATCTGCTGGGCCTGGCTGCTGTATCTATAGGTCTGTGGTTTGCCAAGTCCACATGTTTTTACATTGTCTCAGCAACGAAAGGGAGCACAGTCGGGCTGGAAACCTGCCTGCTTTCACCAAGACGAAATTGTTAGGGCAATATATTCCATACAGGTTATGGCTATTTTGGTAATATATTTTCACTCTCAATTTTTCTCTCTTCTCTTTCATTCATACTCATTTTCTCACACTCTCACTTCTCTCCCTCTCTCCTCCACCCTTCCTTTCTCTCTCGTCTCTCTCTCTCTCTCTCATCTTTCGTCACACATACACCCACACAGGAAAATTAATTAGGTTGGACACAGCAAGGCCAGCAGCCTGATTCTAATAAATCTCTCCATGTATCTAAAGTGATTGGTGGACACAGAAGCTCATTTTCCTGTCTCAGAGTTGAGACCTGAGGACCAGACCGGGCATTAACCCCATGTATTCTTGTTCTGCCAAGTGCCTATCTTCAGTTGTTATTAAGTGTGTAGTGAGAAAGGTCATCAACAAAGAGATATGACTTAAATAAAATTCTTCCATCCTTTCCTAATAAAAAATCTTATGTATGAATAAATATATCACATGCTGTAGACGCTTTTTTTTAATTTTTCTATTGTAATTTCTCATTGAATAGCCTAGTTTCAATGTACTGCGTCAATCATTAAATAGAACACCTGAATTCAAAGGCTGTCCTCCTCCATCAACTTCATCAGACAATTTAGCACAAACATGGTCAGAGTGGCCCCTGTTTGCACATTTCGCCGGGCAACCCGTCGTACAGTGGTCATCTGTCAGCATTGTATTTTGGCAAGAGAGGTTAAACCTGCCAAAGAAAAGGTTACTGCTCCAAACGTGCAGCCAGAGTCTTTGGCTGAGTGTGGATGCTGTACCTACCAGCTGGCCCGCAGTGGCACCTGAATAGACTATGTGAAACGACTCAATAGCATGACATAGACTGGGTGACCCAGAAAGTTACTGAAGTAAGTTTTTGAGTCATGAGAGAGAGTGTTCTGCAAAGATTAAGTAGTGCCAGTAGTGTGGGGGAATTCAGAGCAAAACTATTTCCTCTTCCTGTTCCATAATGAACATCACAAGTGTCCTGAGAGTCGGTTGGAAGCACCTGTGTCCCATCTCCATGACAGACTGGCTCGAGGCCTTTGAGTGGATGGAACACATAGATGAAGGCAGGCTTGCACGACTGGGCTTATACATGCAACATTTCATTTATATAATTTAAAAAAAAAAAAAAAAAAGGACTTTGAGGCCAAATAATCAACACAACATGGAGTGTGGGGTGAGAGCCCTGATGAGATATAGAGCCTACAGAAGAATAGGCCATCACAGACCCCATTCCTCCCAGCCAGCACGCAGAGTTAAATGGCTTTCAGATCTCTGGGTGCCTCTCCGACTCTTTCTGTGTTAGCAGGTTTGTTCTTGTTATCTCACAGCTGTTAATCTTTGCTTCAACCAATTCCATGTTCTCCGCTGGAAACAGCGCACTGTAACGGCTGCTCGGCGCTGAGTCCTAATTAATGCTTGTGCTGCGTTGTAGACCATTTGTTAACTAGATAAAGCCAGGTCCTATTTATGTCCTCGTTATCAATCTTCAGGGATTACAGTGTATTTTGAAATAGAAGGAAAAGAGGGGAGGAGAGAAGGATGGGGTCGAGAAGGAAAGTCGGGACAGAAGTAGGGAAAGGAAGAGGGTTTTGACTTTTTTTACAGTTATAACTGCAGGAGTCAACGTGAGCTCAAGTGGAGGCAGAATAATATGGCTGAGTGGTGGGTGGGGTTGAAATGTGCCCTTTCAAGTGTGTGTGTGCGTGTTTGCTTTTTTCGCTGGTGCACAGTCCATGATTCTCCCACTATGCAGAAAGGCTTTACCTGAACTTTGCGCCAAATGAGTGGCTAACACTTTGTGTCAGTTTTTATCTAAGACAGTCTGGGCTAATACACAGAGCCGCGAAAACCCGATCCTGGGCACTTCAATGTGCTAATCTACCATGGCAGTATCGGTCGAGAGCGGCCCTTTTAAATACAGACAGCACGAACTCCAGAATAATACTCGTGCTCCTGGAATAACAAAGGGCTGTTTGGTTAGTGGACAGAAACTTCTGAGTGAAGCCTTGTCTTAAGCACTCACAATAAGTAGCCTCAATTAAAATAAAGCTGATTAAGTCAAGCATGGAAGATACCACATGTGGCAGGTGGCTGTGACAAAGGTCACGTGACACATTTTTTAATGTGAATCATACACAACACTTGACTATGGTCCTATTTCATTCAAATGCTGACTATTGGGGTTGCCAGGGGCAACCAGAACCTACACACACACACTCACGCTCACTGTGTTGCCCAACAGCCAAATATCTCAGCCACATTAAAACATCATCATTGCAATCATAATGAGCCCGGGATGAAGCCGCACTAATCGAGGCAGCTTTCAAGGCAACAATTAAGAATGTTAATTAAAATATACTCTAGTTTTGGCATTGTTGAACATTGTAGATGCAAAACCCATCATTGGGGCTGTGCAAGTATGAGAATTTCCCCTTTTTCAGTCATGAGGATCTGCTTAGACACGACTGTAGAATCATGGAAAGCGAGCCGTCTAAGACGTAGTGGATATTTCACTGAGCAGTGTAAATTAGCAGTAAAATAATCAAGTGATGGCATTTGGTTGGAATGGAAACCTGCCCTAGTTCATGCTCCGCGCATGGCTATGATAGCCTTTCCTAGTTCCTGGTGGAGCTGGTGTTCGTTTTGTGATGGTGACCAATGATTTCCAGTTTATAATCAGTATCTGTGTTTCTTTAAATAGACGTGTTTTATTCTGGATGTTGAATGTTGGACCTTGTTTGTTTCTTTTTTTTTTGCTGTGAAACTGGAAGACTGAATGACCTTCTTTGTGTGTGTGGTGGTGGTGCTCACTGGACTTTGTGCACTTGTGTTTGTTTGTGTCAGGGTCTGTGTCTGCAGATTTAAGTGCCTTAAGGAGCACCCATGATTTCACTCCCCTAACTAATAAACGCAGTGAAGGTCTCAAATGTTAGGTGGGCCATTGTTGAAAGTGTTAATATATCTAGTAGAAAATAGCAGCCACTCCAACCGGGTAAATGTGTGTTTGTGTGTGCAACCGTCGTTGCTTAACAGCATGCAGAAGTCCCTGAAATGGAAGAGGGTCTACCCCCCCCCCCCGTTGTGCAGCGCTTGGCTCTGCAAGAGGTCCTAGAAAATGAATCCGTATCTCAAACCCATCTGCAGTGAGAAGGATTAGAGAGGCATCAAGCCCTAAAATGGATTGACAGATTGGACCGTACTACATACCATTTTGATAGATGCTCCCAAGCAAGAGGCTCAGCAAGAAGTAAGAACTACACGCTGAGTGTATGGTTGTTTGGAGCTGTCTGGTTTAGCTATGGCTCATAGAATGTAGGAAGCCCAAGAAAATGACAGGGGCAGAGTAAAAAGGGGATTAGGACGAAAGTAACTCCATTTAGACCTCTGCCCTAGGACACGACAGGGTCTGTCTCTAAACAGGTGTGTTTTAATCCTTCTCCAAGTTTGCTTGAAAGACTCACCAGCTGGTGTGTGTGTTGTGTGCTGTGGGGGGGGGGTGAGACGGAGGAGAGTAAGAGATAGAGAAAAAGATGTAGGAGGGTAAATAAAAGACAAAAGGGGAGTGATATTACCTAAGGGTGTGTGCGTGTGTGTTGTGGAGCAAATCTCTCCAGAAGATGGTCATTTAAACAGGATTGAGAGGAAGGTAGCGAGTGGACTGTTCACAGTAAAATTATACTGGTGTTGTAAAGCACTGTAGCCACCACACACGCATCCCAGCACTACATGGAAGTCCACTAAGGGCTAGCATACACTGCACACATACACGACACACGCAACGCACATGCACACAGACAACGTGCTTGCAGAAGAGTGGTGGGTTGGAGAGGGGATATATAACCCAATCGAGAGGTTTGTGTGGTGTAGTGATATACTTCCAGACTCTAATCCGCCCATGTGCATAGAAGACGCGGATAGAGTATAACTGAGACGAAAGGTTTGAACATGGAGAAAAGGCTGGGCCGGGAGCTAAAAGAGACACAGGGAAGAAGAGAGTGATGTAATTCCCGGAACCTCTGCAGGAGTCTTCCCCGGCTGCTGTGGTGAATGCACAGATGAGCAGTCTTTTGTTAAAGCTAAATCCTCTTATTGATTCAGCAGATTAGGTGCTGTCCCTCTTAACCTTGCTTTAACACTTCCAAAACTTTGGGCATACGACCGCTATCTCAGCTAGCTGCTGAGGATTGGGAGTCGATGCAGGAAAATGGTCAAGAAATGCTGTCATAAGATATCAGCTGAAATTTCTTTTCTTAAATAAGGAATCCTCAAAGGAAATAATTTGGACCATTTTGGGATGATACTTTATGCTTTTCTCGGTGAGGAGTTAAAATGAAAAGATTGATACACCCTCTGTGCGATCTCCTGATTTCATTGTACACATTAAATAACAGCCAGGCTGCTGAAAAAAAAGATTTGCTTCAAAATGTCAAAACTATGTCCTTTTAGAAAGCCAAAATTTCGGTATGCTCCGGCGTTCCTTTGTTTGCTGGTTACCTGTAAGCACAGTCTCCAGTTTGCTGTCTGTGTCCTGTTACCTTTGTTGAGCGAGTTTGCCGCCAAAACAAAATGAATGAGACTCATGTTGCCCTCCTGTTCTGTCAATGTAGCACGGCAACAATCTGATCAACATCTATAGGTGTATCCTGACAATGAGAAGTTTCTACTCAACCCGATGGGAGAGCATCTCCCTCACTGGAGATAAAGCACAATTGTTGTGGCATCATGTAGAAATGACACGTTCAAGGCAGTTATGATTATTATGCTTGTGTTTTTGTTAGGTATTAGCTGCTATGTTTTGTATGCTGTATCTAACTATTCTAGACTATTTCTACGTACCGGTGTCCAGGAGTTCTGGTTTCTTTTATTAAACCTCATTCACGCCCTTAAACGAGATTGCTAATCACCACTCTGTTGAGAA